>NC_142486.1:42224991-42524991 GCF_049115385.1 Moschus berezovskii | reverse complement strand
AATCTGAGAAATGTTACTGGGGACTTTTTCAGTTCTGCACACAGAAGTGAAATCTGCAGGGGAGACAAGCACCTTCTGGAGTCAACCATAGAGGGATGGTGCCGTTTGCCTTCTTGGGGGGACATCTGCTTTTCATTTCAATGTTGCCCATCGGTTGCAAACTGTAGAACAAGAAAGCCAGGGCATCCTGACAGTTTTCCCACCCAGTAATGCGGCTGTGTTATTACCAGCAGAACTTGAGCTCATAAACTACTTTTTGGGCTTGCATTTAAAACATTCTCTCTTTGCTGAGGTATTAGTCAGAGTCTGTGAAAGCTGCTATAACAGATAAGCCCTGACACCTCTGTGGCTTGACAGGAAGGGATTTATTTCTCACTCATGGCACAGATCTACTGCAGGTGATCCTGGTCAGGCAGCCTCCCTACCAGTCACTCGCCACTGGGCAGGAGGATGGGGAAAGGGATATGAGAAAGCACACTCATTTCACAGCCACTTCAGCCTGGAAGGGATGCGAATTGCTTCTGCTCACATTCTCTTGGCCGGAGCTTGGGCATAGGGGTGCGTCAACCTCAGGGGTACTGGGATGTGTCGACCAGCTCTGGAGTAAAAACAATTGGGTGCCTGCTGAAAAACAGCGAACCCTCCTGAAGCCTCCAGAGCCGTGGTTTCCTTTGACTTCCTTGGAGCTGGTGTATTCGATTTTACCTCTAACTTGACTTCTTTAAACCTGAGAAGTGAAATGCTAGACCTCTTTATCTCATCAAACACAGGAGGGGATGTTTGGGGGAGAACACAGTCTGTTTGTGTTGCTAAGGATGAAATAAAGAGACACTCTTTTTTTGCTTTTAGCTGGTAGAACAATCTGGCTCTTGTCAGAATTTCCAGTTTTCCAGCCAGTCAGAATTCTTGCTGCTTCTGGTTGCCAGTGGACATCGCAGATACTTTGGTTTGAGTCAGAGATGAGCTCATTCATTTACTTCTTTGGAAAAGTCTTTTGCTCATTCGTCATCTCCTCTATGGAAGAATCCTTTGGTGGTCCTGCTTTTGGATATTTGACTGGACACAGTTATCTGGGTTTAACAAACCACCACAGTCCTTAGTGGCTTCACATCACCACCGTTTTAGTAAGCTCATGTTTCTGTGGGTCAGTAATTTGGGCTGGGCTCAGCTGAGCGGTCCTTCTGGTCTAGGCAAGGATTGGCTGTTTGTGTCTGGGGCCTCAGCAGGCACACCTGAGACATCTGCGGCTTTCTACAGGTGGTCTCATCTTCAGCGGGCTGGCCTGAGCTTGGCCACCTGGTGGTGGGTGCATTCCCAGCACATGAGAAGCGGTCACAGGGCCTCTTGAAGTTTAGGCTCAGAACTTGCCCAGTGGCACTTCTCCCATATTCTCTTAGTGAAAGCAGATCACAAGCCCACCCGAGAAATAAAGGAAGAAAGAAAAGGGGAAGAGCCTCTTCCTCTTGATGGGAAAAGCCACAAAGACCGTGTGGAATTTTGGGGAACCCTACCAGGCCAGTTTCACCGTGGCCCTCATGACTCTTTAGCTCCAGTACAGTGTGCATCTGCCAGACCGAACTTGAATCTGTGTCGGGTACCAAGTGAGCTTTGCTGTTGTTGTTTAGTCACTGTGTCCTGTCTGGCTCTGGGACCCCATGGACTGTAGCCTGTGTCTGACTCTTTGGGACCCCATGGACTGTAGCCTGCCAGGCTCCTCTATCCATGGGATTTCCCAGGCAAGAATACTGGAGTGGGTTGCCATTTCCTTCTCCCAGGGATATTCCCGACCCAGGGATCAAACCTGCGTCTCCTGCATTGGCAGGCGGGCTCTTTACTGTTGAGCCACCAGGGAAGCCCACTCACCGCTTAGACATCATAAAAGGACTCGTCACTGAGAAATGAAAGGGCCAAATGCTTTATGTAAAGGGCATAGCCCAGGGCTTTGTGCACACAAAGCACTGACTGCCACCACCGTCACTGCGGAGTACACCACCAAATACTGTCACATTACTACTGCCCGGGTCCTGCTGTGGACTTGGCACTACACTGAGTACTTAAGATCCACAACACGAGGCCCCTGCCATCGAGGAGGGAGAGAGTTGAGAAGGAGACAGACGTGAGTGCATCCGTGTCATTCCACGTGGCCCATGTGATTACAGAGCTTCAGTGGAGTGGGATGAGGTCTAGGGCTTGCGTTCAGACCTCAGCCCCTCCACTGATCACATGTGAGGGCTTGGGTGCCTTTCTTAACCCCTCGAATCTCTGGTTTCCTCATCTGTGAAATGGAGGTAACAACACAGAGCCTGCCTCCCAGGATTGAATGAGACCTGGAATGCAAAAAACATGTGATTTTGCTCCTTAAATGTTAGTTATGAAAAACAGTTCTCAAAAACATCTTTGAAAAATGTCCTAAAGGTAGCATTTTTACTTAAATGTCCTCCTGTGACCCTGGCCAATGTCATTGCAGCTTTGTCTTCAGAGATGGAGATTTGCAGACAGGTGGCTTATAGGAGGAGGAGCTCTTGGGAACAACCTCTGTAAAGGAGGGAGGGAAGCAGGGCAGGGAGAAGTTGAACTGCAGTGCAGTTGTTGTAACAGAGGCCAAAGCCAGTCTGGTGGCTGGAGCTGGGATGGTCCTTCAGAATTGGGACAGTGGGACCTGCACCAGGTGGGTGGGGGTTACTCTATCATTGCATTCGTGGGCTTCTCTTTTTGCAGAGCACAGGTTTCAGGTGCACTGGCTCAGTAATTTTGTGGAGCTTGGGCTTAGTTGCTGCATGGCATGTGGGTTCTTTCTGGACCTGGGATTGAACCCGTGTCTCCTGCATTGGCAGGTGGGTTCTTGACCACTGAGCTTCCAGGGAAGCCTAAGGCAGCTTTCTTCTTCAAGGGAGGAGTCCTAGGGAGGACTGTGAACCATTGGCCTTCTGAGGGAACTAGTGTCCTGATCCTGCAGGTGTGAGGAGGGTCTAGGGAATCCTCTGTGGGGTTCACAGCCTGCTTCCAGGTGTCTCTTAGAGACATTCCAAATCCTGTCTCCTTGACTGTTAGTAACCTTGTGGGCTTTCATCCTTGGTCCCTTCCCAAAACCGATTTAGTTGTCATGTAGGTTCATAGGCTGTATCTTCCAGCACTGAAATACCATTTATAGAGAGCCTTAATCTAAGTAGGCTTAATCCAAGCAGGACGTGGCAATGACTTGCCCATGGTCATCTAGCTACCGGGCGGAGACCTGGGTTTACATGCCTCCCCTTACTTTCCTTCCACCATGCTCTCCTGAGTCACAGGTGACTCCAGCTTTATTCTAAGCCTGGACTCTGTAACCTTGGTGCCTTGACCTTCACCCTTATACCTTCTTTCAGGTCCACGCTGGGAGGAGTTTTCTTGAATTCCTTTAAATATGTTTGTTAGACTGTGGATCATCACTCATTACAGTGTCATGAAATCAGTTTAGTGGGTCGTGAACACCATGAAAAAAATAAACTTGAAAATATCAGAATGCATAACACTCACAAGTATGGTTTCATAAAACTTTTATTTCATATGAACATTTATAGGCATGTGTGAACTGGGCCAGATATAAAATGCATTTCTCACTGTGGGTGACGGTCAACATGGTTTGAAAGTCATTGTGAGAAATACAGACAAGAGGTCTGGAGGCTCGTGAGATTGCCTCTTGAGGTTCATGGACTGTTGAGGCTTTACTTATTTTTAGAGATGATATATGTGCATTGTTTTCAATCCTTTATAATTAGGTATTGTGTTCTCATCCCATCATTCTATCCCAAGATTATTCTAATGATCATCTTTGAGCTTTAAACAGATCACTGATGAAAGTTACTTTTCCACGTAGAATTCTAAGTGTGGGATAGGAGTTTTTCTTTTTTCATAAGTGAAATTATTGGTTTTGATGGAACTGCCTGGCCTGACCTGTCTCTTGGGCGAAGTGTCCCAGTGCTGCGTCAAGCGCTGGCAGAGAGCTGTCCCTCTTCCGCAGATGGTGAACTGGTTTTCCTGGGGGATAATGTGGGTTGAGGAAGAAGTGTTTTATGAACAGAATCAGCACAGGGGGAGAAAGGAGGAGGTGTTCAGGGGCCTCACAGAGCTGCCGGAAGATGTGGGAAGAGCATGCAGGCAGAGAGGTGGGCTGTGTCGCCGGGGTGACTCCCTGCCGAGGGCAGCCTTCAGCTGGGCCTTCCGAGGGCTGGGACCCAGGGTGTGTTTCTGTTCTCTGGTGTCCTTGCTAGGTAGGGGCTCAAATGACAGCTGGCCTCATTGTGTTTCCCTTTTGGCTTTCTCTGATTTGGGGCCTAAGGGCCACTTGGGGGCCAAGGCACTCCAAATGAGACCAAGAAAAAAAAAAAATCAGGTTCAAGAAAAAACAAAAATTAACAAATGGGACCTAATTAAGGAAAAATGGTACTGATGAACCTGTCTGCAGGGCAGCAGTGGAGATGCAGGCAGAGAACAGACTTGTGGACACAGTGGGGGAAGGAAAGAGAGGGACGAATTGAAACATATACCTTCTGTACATTACCGTGTGTAAGATGGATAGCCAATGGGAACTTGCTGCATGATGGAGGGACCTCAAGGCTGGTGCTCAGTGACAACCCAGAGGGGTGGGAAGTGGGAGGTGGGAGGGAGGTTCAAGAGGGAAGGGATATATGTATATCTGTGGCTGATTCATGTTGATGTATGGCAGAAACTAGCACAATATTGTAAAGCAATTATCCTCCAATTAAAAATAATAAATTCATTTACAAAAAGAAGAAAAAATGAATCTGGGTTAGACCTGTTTCTGCTTGAGTGTGTGTGTATGTTCCCAGGGGAGTCTCTATCAGCAGGGGAAGACTGGCCAGGGAAGCTTCCATTTCCTGGACATCTTCAAATAAGGCTTTCAATGCTGCTGACTCACGTTGACGTTTATTGAGTACTTGCTATGTTCCTGGCATGGTTCTAAGTGTTTTATGTATATTAACCCTTTTACTTTGGCCACCTGATGTGAAGAGCTGACTCATTGGAAAAGACCCTGATGCTGGGAGGGATTGAGGGCAGGGGGAGAAGGGGACAACAGAGGATGAAATGGTTGGATGGCATCACTGACTCAGTGGACATGAGTTTGAGTGAACTCCGGGAGTTGGTGATGGATGGGGAGGCCTGGCGTGCTGTGGTCCATGGGGTCACAAAGAGTCGGACACGACTGAGCGACTGAACTGAATGGAACTGAATCCTTTTAATCTTCACAACAGCCCAGTGAGGCTACTACTTTATTATTCCCGTTTTATGCTGAGAAAACTGGGCACAAAGTTAAAGAGTTGTTTCTACAGTTACAGGTTCAAACATAGATTTGAGTTGAGGACTGCATGAAAGGAATGGAGAGATGATGATGGTGACAGTGATAACAATGACAGCTAATATCTGAGGGCTTGCAGTGAGCTGGAGATTTCAGGCTTCATCCCTTTGAATCATCATCCTTATTATCACCTCCATTCATCGGTGAGGAAATAGGCTTAGGAATGGTAAAGAGTTTTCCTGGAAACCGCAGAGCCCAGATTGAATTCAAGAGCTCAGTTGGTAAAGAATCCACCTGCAATGCAGGAGACCCTGGTTCGATTCCTGGGTCAGGAAGATCCGCTGGAGAAGGGATAGGCTACCCACTCCAGTATTCTTGGACTTCTCTTGTGGCTTAGCTGGTAAAGGATCTGCCTGCAATGTGGGAGACCTGGATTTGATCCCTGGTTTGGGAAGATCCCCTGGAGAAGGGAAAGGCTACCCACTCCAGTATTCTGGCTTAGAGAATTCCATGGACTGTATATGTGTAGTCCATGGGGTTGCAGAGAGTCAGACACGACTGAACGACTTTCACTTTCTGTCTGAGTCAGATTCTGAGTTCCCAGTCACCAAGGTGAAGGGCTTGGGTGGGAGAGGCTTTTGGGTGAGTGGAGGGCTCTGGCAGAGGGAATGGGAACCATGGTCAGGCAGGCTCCGGGGTGCTTGAAGATGATCTAGTTTATCCTTCAGAGCTAGGAAAGCTTGTCTGCCATAGCAGTGGGTGAAACTGGCAAAATCTGATGGACAAGAAAACTCCTTTGTGGGAGAAAATGTTTTCAGTGAGTTGTTTTTGACCAGTGAAGGAGTTAGCACATCGGTAGATTTTTAGCTATGGCCCTGAATAAGGAATTCAGAAGGTGGCTTTAGGTCTGAGGGCTCTTGATGGTCACGTGACCAGAGTCAGCTGATTTCTTTGTGTGTGAGTTGCTGGGCTGGGAGGGGAGGACAGGCTGAGAAGCATGAAGTCCTGGTGTCATTTGGAAGGAAGGGTTCACATACAGCAGACATGTCTGTGGGATGATAATGCTTCCCTGAAGAGCTGTGTGCTCATTTATCGAGGCCCTGAGCTGAATGCTTCACATATGATTGCGTTTAAAGTCTGCAGCAGGTGGGTCTCATTTTCCCTCCATGAAGAAACTGAATTCCCTGGGAGTCCGTGCTTCCACTGCAGGGGGCACAGGTTTGATCCCTGGTCAGGGAACTGATATCCTGCAAGCCATGCAACATTCTCCAAAAAAAAAAGAAAGAAATGGAGATTCAGGGATATTAACTTGCCCCAGGTCTTTTTTTTAAAGTATTTATTTGGCTGTGTCTGGTCTTAGTTGCGGCCTGTGGGTTTTCTCTAGCTGTGGTGCATGGGCTTAGCTGCCCCGCGGTATGTAGGATCTTAGTTGCCCGACCAGGGATTGAACCTTCATCCCCTGCACTGCAAGGTGAATTCTTAACCACTGGACCACCAGGGAAGTCCCTGCCCCAGGTCTTGAAACTAAGAATTTGAAGAGGATGATAAACCCAGGCCATCTGTTCTGAAGCTTGTAGTTCAGGGATTCTGCCAGGACCCTTGATCAGCCTTTGGCTAGGGCATTGTGACAGTATCGTGGTGTGGTGTATGCGAATGAAAAATGTTACCTTCCATATCGGCAAACAAAGGATGCTGCAGCCATCAAGCCATCAGGCTGGAGATAAAGGAGCTGCTGCCACGCTCTAAGCCACTGCATGTGGGAGCTCAGGTTCTAAGTTGAGTTTTGAGGAAGTGGAAGCAGTGAGTGAAGCAGAGTGTCGGTGCAGGGGGAGGAGAAGCAGGAGAGAGAAGGGACGCTTGGCCAAGAAATAGTAGTTGAAGGATCAGGAACATTAAGCTTGAAGAAGAGAAAATTTGGAGGGGCAAAGAGAAGGCAGAAAAATGTTGAAAGGAGAGAGAAAACTGTCCAGGGTTCAAAGTGAGCAGGACTCTTCTCAACGTGGTAAGGTTGACAGCGCTAAGTGCTGATGAGAGCATGGTGAAGTAACGGAGGACTAAGGAGGGCATCTTTCTGGGAGATGGTGAAACCGTTTGGTGTCATTTCGGGGGGGCTCCAAAGAGCTCCGGTACCACGGTCCTTTATGTCTTGGTGTAGAAAAGAATTCAGCGAGGGACAGAGTGATAGATAAGAAATGACATATTAGAATGGGACACTTGTGAGGTTTATAAGCAGGAGGTTGAGAAATGTGGCACCCCAAGAACTTAGGCTACAGTTTCATAATCAAAGGAAAAGTGGGGAGGGGGAGAAGAACTTGTTTGTCTTCCTTTCTTTCTTCTTTTTTTTTAAAAATATCCTGGGACAGTGCCCTATATTTTCTGACACCCTCTCTTGACTCCTGATTCTCTGTGGCCCTTTACCCAGTGTGAGGTTTTTATTTATTTTATTTTTTGTAGCTGTGCTGGGTCTCTGTTTCTGCTTAGGTTTTCTCTAGTTGCAGCGAGCAGGGTCTACTCTCTAGCTGTGGGGCGTGGGCTTCTCATTTCTGTGGCTTCTCTCGCAGAGTCCTGGCTCTAGGAGCCCGGGTTTCAGTAGTTGCAGCTCATGGATCAATAGTTGTGGGGCACAGGCTTGGTTGCCCTGTTGCAATGGGGATCTTCCAGGACCAGGGGTCGAACCTGCGTCTCCTGCATCAGCAGGCGGATTCTTTACCACTGAGCCATCAGGGAAGTCCCTTGTTTGTCTTGAGTGGATGTCATGCTTCCATCATCAGCTCCCCCTCCCAGTTGAGTAGGGCAGTTTTTGTGTCCCCACATGGTCAAGCTAAGTCCACAAACTGTTGTTTTTTATGCGTGCAGAGAGGGTGTCCTGGGGATCACTAACTTACTGAGCTCACTGGGCAGGTTGTGGACCACATGCCACCATTATTTTATTGTCTGGGGACATGTCCCATGCTTCTGTTGCACCGTTTTGTTGCTAAGCAAGCCTGCTTTCTTGAGTAATCATTAAGTTACAGGGATCTTCCATATTTTTCTACCTACAATCCCATACTGGGATTTGGGCTTCCCTAGTGGCTCAGATCGGAGAAGGCAATGGCAAGCCACTCCAGTACTCTTGCCTAGAAAATCCCATGGATGGAGGAGCCTGGTGGGCTGCAGTCCGTGGGGTCGCTAAGGGTCGGACACGACTGAGCGACTTCACTTTCACACATTGGAGAAGGAAATGGCAACCCACTCCAGTGTTCTTGCCTGGAGAATCCCAGGGACGGGGGAGCCTGGTGGGCTTCCGTCTGTGGGGTCGCACAGAGTCGGACACGACTGAAGTGACTCAGCAGCAGTAGCAGCAGTGGCTCAGATGGTAGGGAATCTATCTGCAATGCAGGAGACCTGGGTTTGACTACTTAATCACCTACTTTGTCCCTTTATTCTGTCCCTATTAATGAGAGGGGAGAACACAGGTGGAATTAAAGCAGAAGGGAAAATGGGTGGGAAATAAAATAATTTTAAAGCCAGTTGGGGCTTCCCAGGTGATGCTACTGGTAAAGAACCCACCTGTCAATGCAGGAGACAGATGTGGGTTCAATCCCTGGGTTCAGAAGATTCCCTGAAGGAGGGCATGGCAACACACTCCAGTATTCTTGCCTGGAGAACCCCCATGGACAGAAGAGCCTGGCAGGCTACAGTCCATAGGGTCACAAAGAGTCGGAGTTGAACACGACTGAAGTGACTTAGCACGCACACGCATGCACAAGGCCAGTTGAGGGATTCTTGCTTGATGGTCTCTACTTGCTTTGTGAAGTAGGAAAAGAGGATTAGACAGATGTGGATTCAGATCCTGTGAGCCCAGGCAAATTTCTTATCCTTGACTTGGTCACTATGAAACAAGGGTACATGATAAGGGACAGTACCTCCTATAAAGATTTGTGACAATCACATATGATAATGTCTGTGTGAGGCAGAACATCACTTTGGCACGTAGACCAATAAAAGGAGTATGAATCATTGTCAGCTATTGAGGGATTTCTCATTTGGGTACTTGATGAAGAGGGATATCATAAAGAGCAGCAGGAAATTCAAGAAGAGGAGAAAGCTTAGGGGTAAAGATAGTGAATTCTACATGGGCCGTATTGAGTTTGAGATGCCTGTAGTATCTCCAGGTATAGATGTCCAAAAGGTAATTGGGAATAATGAGAAGTCAGAGATGACAGTAAATATTTGGGAGGTTTTAGTACAAGGCAGTTTTTTTTCCAAAATGCCTAAAGCATATTATTGGCGGTACTCAAAGATTTTAGTTGTGTGTGACATTAAATAGAAACACACACACATATATTTTCCCCCCTTCAATTCTCTTTTTAATTCTACTGGTTGTTAAGGAGAATTTCTCACTGTGGTGCTATCATGTCTAAGACACTTTTCGAATGCATGCTAATTTCTCTTTTAAATAAAAAGAATGAGGCAACCTCAGGCTCAGAGATATGTGGCTGCTGGGATTAGTAATTATAATTTTCATTGTGTTTTTTGTGCTTGTCTTCTATTTAGAGCTAATGTTACTAGTTTTCCAATTCTGTTGGTTGTTTCAGATAGTATGGTTTGAATGTTCATAGTCGAACATTTAAGAAGTTATTTGGAGGTAGGTGATTTGAGGGTTACTCAGAGGCTTCACAGGGTCGTGAAAGACGGGATTCGCCCAGTTATTTGATCCGCCATCCTCCAAGTGTCATCAATATCTGCCCTCTTGGTCCCAAGAAGACTGTGATAAGTACCAAGAGTCATGTCCTCACAGGACAGCATACAAATCCAGAAGGAAGGGTACCCAGGATAAAATCTTTGTCTTCAAGGACCTCCTGTCATGCTTTGGAACATGGCAGCTATCTTTGACCGTGAAGGACAGGGCTTACATGCTGTGAGTGATAGTGTAAAAAAATAGAGAGGAATTGTGTCTTTCATGATGTCATTGAGCCACTGAATTAATTAACCTTGATATAGCCCTGATATAATCCTTATATAGCCCTATTTGTAGAAATTTGGTCTTGTTGGACCATGAATTCTCTTATTGCTTAAGCCATTTCAAGATGGGTTTTCTGTTACCTGCAGCTGAATGCCTTGTATCTCAGACAGTTTCAGATTATTGCCCTAACCTAATAGGAACTATTCCTCCCTTCTTTTCCTTGGTTGATTGTATTTTCTCTTTAGAGTGGGTCATATTTTCCTGGTTTTTCACGTGTCGCATCATTTCAGAATGTATCCTGGACATTGTGAGTGTTACATTGTGTGGACTCTGGATTCTGTTGTATTTCTCTGAGGAATGCTGACGTTTTCACCTTTGTGAGCTGTTGACTTGTACAGTAAACTGTCTCTTGGACACCAGCTAAATGTCAGTTCTGTTTTTTAGTTTATCTTGAGGCTTCTTTGAGGCTACCCTATGTGTGCCTGGTTCGAGAGTCAGTCAGACACTTAGAGAGAGTTCTTACAGGGTGTGTGTGCATGTTAAGTTGCTTTAGTTGTGTCCGACTCTTTGTGATCCTATGGACTATAGTCTGCCAGGATCCTCTGTCCGTGGGATTCTCCAGGCGAGAATACGGAAGTGAGTTGCCATGCCCTCCTCCAGGGGATATTCCTGACCCAGAGATCAAACCTGCATCTTCTGCAGCTCCTGCGCTGCAGGCAGATTCTTTCCTGCTAAGCCATGGGGGAAAGCCTTATACAGGCATACCTCATTCCACTGTGCTTTGAAGGTACTGTAGTTTTGTTTTGTTTTACAAATTGAAGGTTTTCAGCAAGTCTCTTGACACCATTTTTTCAGTAGCATTTGCTCACTTTGTGTCCCAGGTCGTGTTTTGGTAATTCACATTGTATTTCAAATGTCTTCATTTTCATTATATTTGTTATGGTGATCTGTGATCAGTAATCTTTGATGTTACTACTGTGATTGTGTTGGTATTTTTTAGCAATGAAGAATTTTTAAATTAAGGTATGTACGTTGTTTTTACAGACACAGTGCTAGTGTGCACTTGATACACTGCAGTATAGTGTAAATGTAACTTTAATCTGCACTGGGAAACCAGAAAAAATGGGTGATTCGCTTTATTGCAATGTGTGCGGTAGTCTAGAATCAAGCCCGCAGTATCTCTGAGGTCTGCCTGTACTCAGGAGTTGAGGCTTCTCTCTGAGCTTGCTCTGTTCCTGGATTCCCTCCGCACTTTCCAGTAGCTGTGGTTGACCTGAAATATGTCCTCTGGCTCTGCACGTCAGGAAGACTTAGGGTTTTATGTTGGAGTCTTAGCTGCCATTTGGTGCTGACTGAAGCCTGTCCTCTGGGTAAAAGCTGTAAAATGGCTATTCTGTTCTTTCACATTTCAGCTCCCTCCCTCCAGAATTTGCCTTCTTATGTTCATTCTTCAGTACTTTCAGGTAAAAAAAAAAAAAAATTTTTTTTTTTTGGTCCAGAGTTAAACTTGTTATTTGTAGGAAATTTGGGTTCAATTGGAGTTTGTTTGACTGTACAAGAAACAAAAGCCTTTTTTCTTTCTAACATATGAGAAAACGGATGCCCAGAGAGGTTAAGCCACTTCCTCAACATCACAGAACTGGTGAGTAAGTGTCAGGCCCAGACCCGGGCTGCTGCACCCTGTGTCCAAGCTCCGTCCCAGGGATCTGGCTGCAGATTTGTGCCTCGGAATAGCCCGCCAGTTTGGGCTCAGTTTCATTTTGGCATGGCAGGTGTCCGCCCTGTGAGTGGAGCCGCCATAGCCACAAAGCTGAGCTGAGCAGTTTCTTGGCAGCCTTGGGACAGTTTTCTCCCCTTTCAATCAGGATCTCTGGATGGGCTCCTTGAAAAACTTGGAATCAGCAGACAATGTTGTAGGCAGAGTCTTGGATAGAAACTTAGCAGCGCCAATAAGATGCCTCCTTATTATTTTGTTGGCAATTATTTTACCAAAGTAAGCCAGTAGTAAGTTGTGGTTAGAAGAGAGGAAGTTAAGAGTTCAGTAAGTTTTTTTTTTCAAACGTAAAAGAGGAAGTGACTGTTCTTATTTTTGTACCAGTCTTGTCACTAATGGATATGGATTAAAATCTTAGCTCAGCTGAGGTCAAGCTTTGAAAATTTGTTTTAAGGGTCTCCTTTGTGGAGCCACTAGCATGATGTTTCTAACTTTTAAACAACCCACAGGGCCACAGAGGAGAATCCATGTGAAATCTTGTGATTTTATGCCCTTTACTGTTACTGTCGGAATGAAAAAAGTCCTCTCCAAAATGGTCATTTCCAGTTCTCTTTCTTAGCCATTCTCTCTGCTCAGTGATCTACGTCACCCTCAGGTACTATACTTCAAGTTTCTTGCTATGTTTCTGGAAGTATCTCCACCTTCAAGATTTAAAAAGAAGCTTTATCGAGCACCTACTGTATGCCGGATTGGGGATGCAGTGGTGAACAAGACAAGGGACTTCCCTGGTGGTCTGATGGTTAAGACTCTGCGTCCACCGTGTGGGGGCGCAGGTTACATCCCTGGTTGGGGAACTTAAGATCCCACATGCCGCTCAGTGTGTCCAACCAAACTGAACCAAACCCCCCCTAAAAACTGTGGTGAACAAGACTGAAAAAGTCCTTGCTCCTCATGTAACTTACATTTTCCTTGTTTGTAAACAAGCAAATAAGGAAAAAAGAGATCATTACATTATATTATGATATGCGCTGGGAAAGAGAAAAACTTAGAGAAAAATAGATTTCTTAAAGCAGAAACCTGTTTTGGGGTGCTGTGATCAAATGGGAAACAAAAGAGAGACCCTTCTTTTCCATTTCCCCACCCTTTAGGGCCCTTTAGTGGAGATAGGATAGTTCTTATCCCATGAAATCTTATAATGCAAGAAACTGTGGATGAATGTGCTGCTGCTGCTTTTTTTTTTTAGCCATGCAGTATGTGAAATCTTAGTCCCTGACCAGGGAACTTATGCTCCCTGCAGTGGAGTCTTAACCAGTGGACCACGAGGGAAACCCCTGTCTGTGCTGCTGGAGCTGGTTCCTGTGTCTGTGTCTCTGGGATGGTTGGTTACTTCCTTCCATTGTCGTAGGTCTTACCCTTCACACTTGGCACCCCTTCGTGCTAGATCGAGCTGAGTGAAGGTTCTGGAATAGTAGACATAAGCCCGGAATATGGAAAGCTCTAGATGTCATGCTAAAGAATCTGCCTTTTAAAGTTGGTCTTTTTGAAAAAATTGATTTATTTATTTTAATTGGAGGCTAATTACAATATTGTAGTGGTTTTTGCCATACATAAACTTGGTCTTGACTCTGCATCCCCCTCTTCCAGGGTTCAGAAGCTTTGCCTCTCCAGATTGCCCCCAGGCCGTGTGGATTCCTTTTGAATTCTATCCCTTTCTCTCCATTCCTAAAGCATCCATCCCATCCGCTTTCCTTTTTCACACCTGAGTATAAGTAGATAAGAGCAGCAGTTGTTAACTCTATTGATTGTAAAGTGCCTGTATTAAAAATGTTAATTATCACCCCTGGGAAGGGATTAAGCCTGTAGGCCTTCGGCAATTAGAAGAGCACAAAACCAGGTGTGCCTTGGCTTCCTGTTTCTCAGAGTAAAGAGAAAGCATCAGGGGAGACAGAAGTGTCAGTCGTGTGGTAATAATTATGCCCATATTTATCCCCGTAAGCATATCTCTTCTGTCGATTATGCAATCGACCAGACTTTGTGACCCACCATGGGTGATGCAGTGAGATCGCCCTACTGTGTTAAAGGGAAAAAAATTAAATTCATAAAAAATGCTTAAGTATCTGCCTGCCAATGCAGGAGACGCATGTTCCATGCCTGGGTTGGGAAGATCCCTTGGAAAAGGAAATGGCAACCCACTCCAGTGTTCTTGCCTGGGAAATCCCATGGACAGAGGAGCCTGGTGTGCTACAGTTCTGCTGCTGCTGCTGCTAAGTCGCTTCAGTCGTGTCTGACTCTGTGTGACCTCATAGAGGGCAGCCCACCAGGCTCCCCCGTCCCTGGGATTCTCCAGGCAAGAACACTGGAGTGGGTTGCCATTTCCTTCTCCAAGGCATGAAAGTGAAAAGTGAAAGTGAAGTCGCTCAGTCATGTCCGACCCTTAGCGACCCCATGGACTGCAGCCCACCAGGCTCCTCCGTCCATGGGATTTTCCAGGCAAGAGTACTGGAGTGGGGTGCTGTTGCCTTCTCCGGGCTACAGTCCAGGGGGTTGCAAAAGAGTTGGACATGACTGAGCGAGTAAACAATGACAACAGCACCTCATTAAGATGAATTAGCTGTCGTGAGACATGGTATTAAAGACCGTTTTGGTGTTTTTGACATCCCACTCTAGGTCCTCTCTCCCTTTCCCAGAGGCTGCACAATTGGTGTCTCTTTTTAGAATCTTTTCTCTGTCCGTATTTGTATCCATACAGATTGTATGGTAGTGTGTGTGTGTGTGTGTGTGTGTGTCTTGCTAAATGGTGTCATCTATCACTCATCATCTTGGAACTTGATTTTTCGTGTTGCAGAGTCTTGAGCACTCTCTGATGTTATGCTTTTAACTACGTACTCCCTAGTATTCTATTCCCATTTTTTATGGCTACTCTGTGTTTAGCAACCTTCAGATTCTTTTAGGAGTGGTGGTGTGGCAGGAAGGGGGACCCTTTCCAGCAGCTGAGAGTGGCCTCATGTCTAACACTTGGAAATGAATTGTCCAAGGAGATACGTGCTTACAAAGCAGGAGACTTTATTGGGAAGGGGCACCCGGGTGGAGAGCAGGAGGGTAAGGGAACCCTGGAGGACCACTGTACCACGTGGCTTGCAGTCTCAGGTTTTATGGCAATGAGATTAGTTTCCGGATTGTCTCTGGCCAATCGTTCTGACTCAGGGTCCTTCCTGGTGGCGTGCACATCGCTTGGCCAAGGTGGATTCCATTGAGGAGGAATCTGGAAGGTTGGCAGGACATGTAGACTGGCATCTGCTCTCTCCTTTTGACTTTTCCCAAATTCTTCTAGGTAGTGGTAGCTTATTAGTTCTGCTTTCCTTACCAGGACCTCCTGTGGTTAAGATAACTCCTGCAGGTGGTTTCTATGGTGCCTGGCTAGGGCGGGCAGCTTCAGTGTTTCCCCAGCTGTGTCTGTTACACACAGTACTACGATCAGCATCCTGTTCATGTCCACACACATGCTCGTGTTTCTCTAGTTCCTGAGAACTCAAATGGCATGGGGTGTACATGATTCAGATTTTAGCAGATGTCCTCCAAAGTGACTGGTGTTACACCCCCAGGCAGCGTGTGTTTCTCTTTCACTGCGTCTTCCTTAAATTGTAACGTGGTCAGGCTGATCTTGGGTGGCCTTGGCCTTCTGTGGCTTGAAGCAGGATTTTGGTTCCTGGCCAGACATTGAAGTCAGGCAGTGGCAGTAAGAGCACTGAATCCTAGCCACTAGATTAGTGGCCAGCGGCAAGGCCCTGGCTCGTCGCGTTGTAGAAACGAATTCCCACACAGAAAGTAGTGAAACAAAGTGTTCATTAGGAGGAAAAGGCATATGGGTGAATAGGCACACACAGGTGAGCTCAGAGAGAGGGAATCGAACACTCGTGGTAGAGTAAATGACTTCTATGGAGCATGTCTTCTGGGTTCCCTTTGATCAGTCATCTTGCTTTGTCTGGTTATGAGTCTGTATTTGGTTTAGTTCAGGATCCTGCTCTGTATGCACATACATCTCTTAGCCAAGATGGTTTCTAGCAAATAGGCTAGAATCACTTAGCATCACTCCCTTTTTGACCTCCATGGAGTCTTTCTGCACATGTACAGTCTTGGAAGGTCTCCTTGACCTCGAGAATGAGAAATATGTGGTCTCTGTGTTTTATCTGGGCAGGCCTCAGCCTCTCCTATTCTATTTCATCTCAGAGTGTCTGTCCACAGGGGACAAACTCGAGCTGCTCAGCCGGGGGCCCATCTATCTCCTGCCTCAAAACTTTAACATTTTTGCCAATCCGAAGGGAGAAAAAATGGCATTTAATTTTAATAGGCATTTTCTTGATTACTAATGAGGTTTCTTTTTATGTATTTCTTCGACAGTTACATTTCGTCTTCTGTAAATGCTCCCCTTTCACATTTTCTTGTTACTTGGTAGGAATTTTTTTACTTCAGTCTACTAAACACCAGTCATTCACTCATGTTGATTGAAAGAAAATGCAGATCTTAAGAGCTGTGAGGGCTTCCCTGGTGGCTTGGTGGCAGGGAGTCTGCCTACCAATGCAGGAAACATAGATTCAATCCCTGATCTGGGAGGATCCCACATCCTGTGGAGCAGCTAAGCCTGTGCACCCCAACTACTGAGTCCACACTCTAGAGCCCAGGGGCTGCAACTACTGAGCCCCTATGCCCCAACTACTGAAGCCTGAGTACCCTAGAACCAGTGCTCCACAGCAAGAAGCCCCTGCAATGAGAAGCCTGGGCTCTACAAGTAGAGAGTAGCCAGCCCACACTCGCTGCAACTAGAGAGAAGCCCGTGTGTAGCAGCGGAGACCCAGCACAGTCAACAAACAAAAACAAAAACCGGTCAGCAACATCAAAAAACAAAAAGAGTTGTGAATTTAAGTTTTACTCAGGGACCTTACTGAGGACTCTAGCCTGGGAGACAGTCTCTAGGCAGCTCTGAGGTGCCAGCTCTGCAGAGATGGGGGAGAAGCCAGTATATGTATGATATTTGACCAGGGAGTGTATGTGTCATGCATACATCTCAATAAAAGATTACTGTAGTCACAAGGAACAGATATACCAAGTTAATGATTTTAATACTTTACTACTTAGGGGCAGATGCGAGATTCTGGATTCATTAAAATTCTTCCTGAGATAAATTCTTCCTTTGATTTGACTATCAAAGGGGCCTGTTTTCCCAAGGCTGAGTGTCCTGTCCTGTCTCTCATCTGAACTCCCCTCTGGGTGCTCTGCTGGTCAGCATCTGCAATGGCTGTGAAACTGGTTGGGGAGCCACATTCTTTGTTTTACACTAGTTATTTGTGTCTGTGTGTGTGCCGGTCTGTTTTCATCAAATCCTGAGTCCTGTGTCACTCTAATATCTGAAATGAGAGACTCCCTTATCTTGATTTGGCTCTTAAAGCCTACTAGTGTTTCCAAACAATCCATAATTCCCACTTTAAAGGTGAGAGAGTATACATGATTAACTCAGAGTCTGAGCTGGTGCAGACACGAGGAAACTTTGAAAGCTTGAGCAGACCGAGAAATAAACTAGACTGGGAATTCCCTGGTTGTCCAGTGGTTCGGACTCAGAACTTTCACTGTCATGACCCTGGTTGGGGAACTAAGGCCCCACAAACTGTGGGGTGTGGCCAAAAAAGAGAAATAGACCAAACTGCTGTGAACCACAGGGAAATTATCATCTCTGACCTTTCACTATTACCCAGACACTTCCACTTAGTTGTCTTGAGAGAAAAGTCTGTTTAATTATTCATCTCTTTTCCAAGTAATTGGTGACATGTTCTCCAGCTGGGAGATGGAATACACTGTATTGCTAAAATCGTCCATGACACATAAGACAGACGTTCCAGCCCTAAAGAAGAGTAAAAGAAGATTCTGTCGTTGGGGGTCTGTCTTCTGAGGGTCTCCTTGTATGCTGACAGCAGCCTCTTGCTAAAATGCCATGTGAACAGAAGGCTGGGGATACCAGTGTTGCCATTCATGGTCCATATCCATTTATCACTTTCAGAAATGATTTTTGTATCTTTTACTTCTACAGGTTCACAAAAAGAATTGAAAGTCCTTTATAGTTAGAGACAAGGTCAGGGCATGTCTGCAGGGTTTCCAGGGAGCAGGGCACTATCCCATGTCACGAAGAAGGGAAACAAAAATTGAACTTGAACTTCTTCAACTGGTGTAAGCGAGGACCTCCCTATACTGGATGTGAGACGTTGACTTGGAGTACTTGCTGATACTTTGGGATGTGTGCCGGCCTTTTAAGGGGTTCCGTTAGAGTCTGCATTTGCACCAGGCACAGTAATTAGCCATACATGTGACTTATCTCCTTCAAGTTTCATAGTAACCTGTGGCGGAAACAGTTATGTTTGTTGTTGTTCATTTGCTTGCTTGTGTCCAGCTCTTTGCGACCCCGTGGACGGCAGCACGCCAGGCCTCCCTGTCCTTCACCATCTCCCGGAGTCTGCTCAAACTCATGTTCATTGAGTCGGTGATGCCAGTCAACCATTTCATCCCCTGTCGTCCCCTTTGCTTCCTGCCTTCAGTCTTTCCCAGCATCAGGGTCTTTTCCAGTGAGTTGGTTCTTTGCATCAGGTGGCCTAAGTATTGGAGCTTCAGCTACAGCATCAGTCCTTCCAATGACTATTCAGGACTGATATCCTTTAGGATTGACTGGTTTGATCTCCTTGCACCCCAAGGGACTCCCAAGAGTCTTCTCCAGCACCACAGTTCAGAAACATCAATTCTTTGGCACTCAGCTTTCTTTATGGTCCAGCTCTCACATCCATGCATGACTATTGGAAAAACTATAGCTTTGACTATACGGACCTTTGTTGGCAAAGTGATGTCTGATTTTTAATACACTGTCTAGATTTGTCATAGCTTTTCTTCCAAGGAGCCAGTGTCTTTTAATTTCATAGCTGTGGTCACTGTCTGTGGTGATTTTAGAGCTCAAGAAAATAAAGTTTGCCACTGTTTCCATTGTTTCCCCTTCTATTTGCCATGAAGTGATGGGACCGGATGCCATGATCTTAGTCTTTTCAGTGTTGAGTTTTAAGCCAACTTTTTCACTCTCTTCTTTCACCCTCATCAAAAGGCTCTTTAATTCCTCTTTTCTTTCAGCCATTAGCATGGTGGCATCTGCGTATCTGGGTTATTGATATTTCTCCCAGCAATCTTGATTTCAACTTGCGCTTCATCCAGCCCGGCATTTCACACAATGTACTCTGCATAAAAGTTAAATAAGCAGGGTGACAATATACAGACTTGACGTACTTACTCCTTTCCCAATTTCGAACCAGTCTGTTGTTCCACTGTCCCATTTTATGAATAATTTGAGGCTCAGTTACTTAACTTCCTCAAGGTCATATACAAATAAGTTACAGCCATGATTCCAATTCTAAAATGTGCGCTGTTTTTTTTTTTTAATTTATTATTTTATTTTTTGGCTGCACTGGGTCTTCGTTGCTGTGAGTGAGCTTTCTCTAGCTGTGGTGAATGGGGGCTATTCTCTAGTTGCCATTTACAGGCTTCCCCTTGCAGTGACTTCTCTTGTTGCAGAGCATGGGCTCTAGGGCATGCGGGCTTCAGTAGTTTTGGCGCATGGGCTCAGTAGTTGTCCCTTGGTTGCTCCGAGGCATGCGGAATCTTCCTGGACTAGGGATCGAATCCTGTCTCCTCTGTTGTGAGGCGGATTCTTTACCTCTGGACCGCCAGGGAAGTCCCAAAATGTATGCTTTTAATCATGATACTAATATTACGATGTCAATTAATATAACCATTTCCTCTACATTTTTTCTTTAGTTCTGAAATGGGTAAGTGTTTTTCCAGGAAGATTTTCATAAGGTGTTGACATGAGTTGACATGGAGGGGACTGTGGCCAGCTTAGGAGGGGAGTACATTCATCTCACATGAACATTCACTGGGTTTTATTTTTAACTGGTTACAGATCTTGGACTAAAGTTTGAATGCAGCTTGTCTACCAAGCTCTTTATTCTAATTTTGAGCTGCTCTGAATGAATCTCAGAAGCGGAAGGGAATTCATATTTTTGAGCTTGACTCTGAAGTAGGTATTCTCATCTCAAAAATGGAGAAGTAAAAGTGTGGTGACTTGCACAGGGTCATTATGATGAATTATATTATTGAATCAATTATTTGCTTTCTCTCTGTGAGAGGATTATATATTCTCACCCATTGCTTTGTGATAGCGTAGTATCTACCTACAGGAGGAATGAACTTTCCTGTTCTGTTGATGTGAGGTGTGGCCATGTGATACCCATTAGCCAGTGTAATTGAGCAGCCATGATATACTGTATATCTAAGTAGAAGCTTCCAGAGTCATTGCACGATTTGGCCCTTGCTCTTTTCCCCTGTGCCTTGGGACCAAGCGAGGACTGCTTCTTCAGCTTATATCCTGGCATATAAAAGACACATGGAGTTGGGGGGAAAGTGGGAGGGAGTTTCAAGAAGGAGGGTGTGTGTGTGTGTGTGTGTGTGTGTGTGTATATGCACTTACAGCTGATTCATGTTGTTATACAGCAGAAACCAACATAAAATTGTAAAGCATTTATCCTCCAATTAAAAATAGAAAAAAGACACATGAAACAAAGCCACAGAGCCACAGACAAGTGCAGTGGCATGTAGCATGACCAAGAACTACACTTTGTGTGTTGTAAACCCCCACTGGAATTTGAGGTTGCTTGTCATTGCAGTCTTGCCTAGCAAAAGCTGACTAATACAGTTGTGTAGCTAGTAACTTGGCTAAGCTGGAATTTGAGCCAGCTTGAATACCAAATTCTATCAATTCCATCAAAGTTCTTTTCCTTATTTCAGTTTTCCCTAGTATTCTGCTTTAACAGTATTTGCTGTGTGCACTGTGTCCTTTAAAAGATGTCTTTTTAATGGTCTGCTTTTTCATTTAACACATTCATTTCAAAGAAACTTTATCACCATATAAATGGAAAAACAATATCACCCATAAAGAATTAGTAACTATTAAAAATGAACATAATTAGCAATATTATGAAATTCTCGCAAGGTACTGCTGGCTGACAAAGATCTCAATTTGAAACATCCCTTCAACTTTGTTCCAAAAGGGAATTTAGCAGATATTAAAGTGGTGTTCAAAACATACAAGCACCAAACAGAGACTTTCTCTTTTGACAGAATCATGAGGATTGCAAATAATTTAAAAGGGAACAATTCCCAGTTATTGCAGTTTTGCTGTGATTGAATGCCGTGTCTGCGTTCCACCTAAAATTCTCTCACATATGGTGAGTGAGTGATGTGTGCCTCCTCACGTGGGGAGTTTCCCTCCCTTTTGTTTATATGTTCATGCTTGTAAACTTCTACAGCACAGACGTGCTAGGTTCATGTGACAGGTTCTCTCTAATGTGCTTTGTGTATTTACCCCATTATCAGGTGAGGAAACAGAGGTGGGAGAGGTTTAGCCACAGCCTAGCAAGAGGCATGCATGATCACTTGCTCAGTCATGTCCGACTCTTTGTGATTCTTTGGATTGTAGCAAGCCAGGCTCTTTTATCCATGGGATTTTCCAGGCAAGAAGTGGGTTGTTATTTCCTTTTCCAGAGGATCTTCCTGACCCGGGGATTGAACCCACATCTCCTGTGTCTCCTGCATTGGCAGGCGAATTCTTTACCACTGAGCCACCTAGGAAGCCCCTAGCAAGAGGCAGGGTTGGGATTTAAAGCCAGGTGTGTCTGGTTCTCACTGCTCACTGGGGAGTTTCAGTGAATGAAGCCACTGGGTGTTGCTGTTTCCTGATGTCAGAGCAGCTGCTGCTCCAGGGCATCAGCCTGGGGCCCTGGCAGGGTCTCCCTGTAGCAGTATTCGCTGATCTGGACCCTGGCCAGGCTACCAAGCACGGCCACAGAGTAGGCTGTCGTGGATGGTTTCCGGCCGTTCCCATAGTCCCCTGTGCTTTTCTCTGTCCGGGCATCACCTTGGTGTTCAGTTCAGTTCAGTCACTCACTTGTGTCAGACTCTTTGCGACCCCCTGAACTGCAGCACTCCAGGCTTCCCTGTCCATCACCAACTCCTGGAGCCTACTCAAACTCATGTCCATTGAGTCGTTGATGCCATCCAACCATCTCATCCTCTGTCATCTGCTTCTCCTCCTGCCATACAACTTGGTGTATGAACTAGCTATTTCTTTATTACACACTTCCCCCAAACTGCATGGAAGTGGGCAGTTCTGCAGACTTTGGTTGGGCTCACTTGTGTGTCTGTGGTCAGCTGGCAGGTTACCTGGAGCCTGGAAGGCCTAGAATGGCTCCACTCATGTGTCTAGCATTGGGATGTGTGTTTATTAGAGCAGAAGAGAGACTGGATGCTGTGTGTCTCCCCATCCGCCAGGCTATTCAGGCTGGTTCATGGACGGTTGGGCAAGGTTCCAGGGTCCTAAGAGCACAAGCATGCAAGGACTCTTGAGAAACGCTTCGGAGTTGGCACACTGTCCCTTCTGCTGCTGCTGCTGCACAGAAACCAATCATGCGCCATTCTGGACTTGAGAAGTGGGGCATGGAGGAGACGAGCCATCAAGCCACACTGCAGAGGTTGTGGACACAGGGAGGAACGCGGACCTGGCCGTCTTTGCAGCCACTGCATTTGCTCCTTCACTAGCCTCAGAGTCACGTGAGCTCAGCCTGTGGAGCGGGGTCGCCTCTCTCTCCACACACTCAGCCGCCCAAGGGGTAGAATGAATTGTGCACCAGCCACCGTGCCCTCTTCTGGCCTTGAGTTCGCCATGCTTGTCCCACCTCGGAGCCTCTCTGACTCCTCTTCGGACTCGGGAGGCTTCTCCTCACCTCCATCTCAGCTCAGTCATCACTTCTCTGAGAAGCCTTCTCCGCCTGCGCTCCCTCAGTGTCCCTTTCAACACTCTGATCACACCACCCCCGTTTTTCCTTCCGTGGCATCTATGGCTGTGTAGAATTGTGCAGGAAGGGGGACCCCTTCCAGCGCCCAGAAGGGGGCTCTTGTCTCACACTCGGGAGTGAATTGTCTGAGGAGACACACGTTCTTACAAAGCAAGAGACTTTATTGGGAAGGGGTGCCCAGGTGGAGACCTGCAGAGTAAGGGAACCCAGGAGAACTGTTGTGCCGCGTGGCTGGCAGTCTTGCCTTTTAGGGTGATGGAGTTAGTTTCTGGGTTGTCCCTGGCCAATCATTCTGACTCAGGGTCCTTCCTGGTGGCAGCAAGATGTTCCAGTGAGAGGATTCTGGGAGATTTGTAGGACATGTGGACTCATGTTTCCACTCTCCTTTTGACTTTTCCAGAATTCTTCCAGTCAGGGGGAGCTCGTTAGTTCTGCCTTCCTTGCCAGGACCTCCTGTTGTAAGATAACTCATGAAAGGGGTTACTGTCTTTCCTGGTCAGGGTGGGCTGTTTATTCTTTGGTTCCCCTAATAGAATCATTTATACATCTCTCTCTTCTAGAAAATAAGCTTTAGAAGATCCGGGCTCTAGCCTGTCTTGTTCTTTGTTAATTTTCCAGCTCCTAGAACAGAAGCTGGCACAAAACACAGATTGGTTCAGGCAATGCTATCTCAGTGCCCGGATGGCTTCCCCACAGCTCTGCTAGTGTCTGAAGGCCCTGTCCAGCAGCCACTCTGACTGCAGGAAGTCATCCTTTGCTGGTCAGCTTAGCAGGGAGGACTGGCAGGGTTCCTGTGACAGCACCTTTTCCCCAAGTCCATGTGGCCTCTGTGTGTCTCAGGCAGGGCTTTTTGGGTCACAAGTGATGGAAATTCACTCATGCAGCCTGAGGCCAAGAGGTAGAATAGTTCATAGTTAAATGCAAGGGGAGCTACACTGTTTGGATTGGATTCTGGTTCTGCCACTTCCTAGCTGGATGCTCCACAGAAACTCTGTACCTCAGTTTCCTCACCTACAAACAAGGGAGGGGGAAGAAGGGGAAACAGCTGCCTCAGGGTTTTCAGGAACAGTAAATGAATTCATATATGTAGAGTATTCAGTGCTGAGCCGATGGGAAGGATCTCTGAATTGAGCCACTGTTGCTGTAGTTACAATCAGCATTGGAGGCTCTCCTGTGTGGTCAAAGGGCAGGAGGTTCAGCCAGGCTTCAGGAGTGACTGGATGGAAGAAGTGGGAAACTGTGCTCTTGCAGTGTCTCTCTCTCTGGTCGCTGAGTTCTTTGTTCCCACATGTCTCCCTGTTCTTTCTCTGGCTTTCTTGGCCTGTGTTTATCCTGGGTCAGCCATGGTCTTTCTGACCATACTCAAACTATTTTCCACTTGGGACAGATAGCATCTCTTAGGTCTAGTTCTAAGTTTCTGGGATAATCCGATGGCCCATCTTTTGGTCAGGTGGCCTACACTCAGGCAATTTAGCTGTGTGTGTGTGTGTGTGTGTGTATGTGTGTAGGGGGTATGGATGTGGAAGATACTCTAGCTGGGATCCTGCCCCTGTAAGTTTCAGAGCAGTCTTCCAGGGATTGGCAGAGACCCAAAAGATGTCAGCAATGTATCTACTTTAAGGCTTCTCTTCTGCCTGCTTGTTGAGGCTCTTGAACATACAGTTCCACTCAGTCTCATCAAAATTATTATTTTTAAATATTCCCCAGCACTCTTAGCTCTAATTATGCTAGACTCTTCTTGCCTTCTTCCTCTGTGAATCATTGGTCATTTCCCAATCTTATATTTGGCTGTCATGAATATGGAAACATCACAGAGTCTCTTAATTTCAAGGTTGGGTGGGGAAACTGCTCTTCTAAGCCTCTAACAAATAGACACCCACACCCACATATTCGTGTACTTACTAAAATAGTATTAGGCTAAACATTCATTTCCACAAGTTTCTGACTTCATCAAATTTTTTTCTCTTTCCATGTCAGCATATAGGTATTGAAAGGAATGGGCAGTCTATGTGTGAATTTCACTGTATGTGTGAACTAAGAGTTTTTGAACCTATCCTTAAATTTCCAGCTTGTCCGTGTACTTTATAAATAATGGATTCTGAAATCCTGTGTAATACTTGAGCAAGAGTCTGTCTATCCCTGAACAGAGATGAACCATGACATCTCACCAAGCTCCGGGAGTTGGTGAAGGACAGGGAAGCCTGGCGTGCTGCAGTCCATGGGGTTGCAAAGAGTCAGACACGACTGAGCAACTCAACTGAACTGATGACGTCATGTTATAGATTCAGTTCAGTTCAGTCGCTCGGTCGTGTCCAACTCTCTGCGACCCCATGAATCACAGCACGCCAGGCCTCCCTGTCCATCACCAACTCCCGGAGTTGGGATTCACAAATTCAAATTCCTGTGGGAGCTTGGGCAGATAACTTAATTGCAGGAAACGTCCTAGATTTAAGAAATACCTGCATATTAAACCATAAAAATTGTCTTCACTTATCCAAAGAGGTATATAATTTTTTGTAACATGCACTTTTTTTTGAGTGCAAGCTTTATTTTTGCTCTTTTTTTTTTTTTTTTTATAAGATGTGGGTACAGAAGAGTGATTTGCCAGAGCAGTGTTCTTCACACTTAAATGCGTGCACAGCAGGTCTTGCTCTTCTCGACGCTGGAGTTATCTGCAGCGTGCAGCAGCATTTGTGAGTAGAACAGGACACATGGCACAGTAACAAGGAAATCCCTGGAGCCGTGGGGAAATGCTCTCAGCTCAGGACACATCACCTGCAGACTGATGTGAGCCCAAGGACAGAGCACAAGTTCTCCGGCCACAGAGGTCGATCTCAAACACACTCCTTTCTATCCCTTCCTCCTCTGTGATGATGCAAGGTGTTTTTCTCCACGGAAAGCGTGTCCTGAATTTCTCTTTCTAATAGGACATCACTGAGGCTGCTTATACACTGGGAAGCAAGAAATAGGGCTGTACTAGCCTTTCAGTTCATTCTGGCTTTCTTCTCTTTTCCTTTCCAGTTCTTTTCGGTCATAATTCAACCTTCACAGGCACATAATTCCACACTGGAAACTGTTTCTGTTTCCAAGAGAAAGAGAATAAAGTTAGAGCTGGCCACAGGCAGACATCTCTCCGCCAACCAGTAAGAGCTACTCGCACTGACTGACCCGTGAAGACCCTCAGCCGTGCTCAGTTGCCCGCGAAGGGCTTTCCTGGTCCAATGGCCCAGCGTCCGCGCGTGCACAAGGAACTCCGTGAAGTGGCTACGGTACCGCGGGAGCCCCAGGTTGGGCAGCCACTCGTTGCCAACCCACTCGTGGTTCGTGTCCCCAGACGTGAGGGTCTGCTTTTAATAACTAAGGATGATTAATTCAGGAAAAAATAAAAAAACCCATGGAAGCAGTCATAAGGGCCATTTATCATCTTGAAAATGGATTTTTAAACAATTACATATTCTCAAAGGCTAAGCTAAAGACAACATTATTGCTCATAACCTCAAAATAATTTGATCTTTTATTTGCTACCTTTTAAATTCGCTGGCAAAATTGTATGCAAAGAAATTATACCATTAAAAGTCTATGACTCATCTGTGGTAATAAAATTAACCTATCTACCAAACCAGAAGTGCAGTTGTGCGGTAGTTTGGGCATTCTTTGGCATTGCCTTTCTTTGGGATTGGAATGAAGACTGACGTTTTCCAGTCCTGTGGCCACTGCTGAGTTTTCCAAATTTGCTGGCACATTGAGTGCAGCACTTTCACAGCATCATCTTTCAGGATCTGAAATAGCTCAACTGGAATTCCATCACCTCCACTAGCTTTGTTCGTAGTGATGCTTTCTAAGGCCCACTTGACTTCACGTTCCAAGATGTCTGGCTCTAGGTCAGTGATCACACCATCGTGATTATCTGGGTTGTGAAGATCTTCTTTGCACAGTTCTTCTGTGTATTCTTGCCACCTCTTCTTAATATCTTCTGCTTCTGTTAGGTCCATACCATTTCTGTCCTTTATCGAGCCCATCTTTGCATGAAATATTCCCTTTGTATCTCTAATTTTCCTGAAGAGATCTCTTGTCTTTCCTATTCTGTTGTTTTCCTCTATTTCTTTGCATTGATCGCTGAGGAAGCCTTTCTCATCTCTCCTTGCTATTCTTTGGAACTCTGCATTCAGATGCTTATATCTTTCCTTTTCTCCTTTGCTTTTCGCTTCTCTTCTTTTCACAGCTATTTGTAAGGCCTCCTCAGACAGCCATTTTGCTTTTTTGCATTTCTTTTCCATGGGGATGGTCTTGGTCCCTGTCTCCTGCACAATGTCACGAACCTCCGTCCATAGTTCATCAGGCACTCTGTCTATCAGATCTAGTCCCTTAAATCTATTTCTCACTTCCACTGTATAATCATAAGGTATTTGATTTAGGTCATACCTGAATGGGGTCGCGGAGAGTCGGACACGACTGAGCGACTGAACTGAACTGAACTGAATGGTCTAGTGGTTTCCCCTACTTTCTTCAATTTCAGTCTGAATTTGGCAATAAGGAGTTCATGATCTGAGCCACAGTCAGCTCCTGGTCTTGTTTTTGCTAACTGTATACAGCTTCTCCATCTTTGGCTGCAAAGAATATAATCAGTCTGATTTCGGTGTTGACCATCTGGTGATGTCCATGTGTAGAGTCTTCTCTTGTGTTGTTGGAAGAGGGTGTTTGCTATGACCAGTGCGTTCTCTTGACAAAACTCTATTAGCCTTTGCCCTGCTTCATTCCGTGCTCCAAGGCAAAATTTGCCTGTTACTCCAGGTGTTTCTTGACTTCCTACTTTTGCATTCCAGTCCCTTATAATGAAAAGGACATCTTTTTTGGGTGTTCGTTCTAAAAGGTCTTGTAGGTCTTCATAGAACCGTTCAACTTCGGCTTCTTCAGCATTACTCGTTGGGGTGTAGGCTTGGATTACTGTAATATTGAATGGTTTGCCTTGGAAACGAAGAGAGATCATTCTGTCGTTTTTGAGATTGCATCCAAGTACTGCATTTCGGACTCTTTTGTTGACCATGATGGCTACTCCTTTTCTTCCAAGGGATTCCTGCCCACAGTAGTAGATATAATGGTCATCTGAGTTAAATTCACCCGTTCCAGTCCATTTTAGTTCACTGATTCCTAGAATGTCTACGTTCACTCTTGCCATCTCCTGTTTGACCACTTCCAATTTGCCTTGATTCATGGACCTAACATTTCGGGTTCCTATGCAATATTGCTCTTTGCAGCATCGGACCTTGCTTCTATCACCAGTCACATCCACAACTGGGTATTGGTTTTGCTTTGGCTCCACCCCTTCATTCTTCCTGGAGTTACTCCTCCACTGATCTCCAGTAGCATACTGGGCACCTACCGACCTGGGGAGTTCCTCACTCAGTATCCTATCATTTTGCCTTCTCATGTTCATGGGGCTCTCAAGGCAAGTATACTGAAGTGGTTTGCCATTCCCTTCTCCAGTGGACCACATTCTGTCAGAACCACACAATTGCACTCATTTCACTTGCTAGTAAAGTTATGCTCAAAATTCTCCAAGCCAGGCTTCAGCAATACGTGAACCGTGAACTTCCAAACGTTCAAGCTGGTTTTAGAAAAGTCAGAGGAACCAGAGATCAAATTGCCAACATCTGCTGGATCATGGAAAAAGCAAGAGAGTTCCAGAAAAACATCTATTTCTGCTTCATTGACTATGCCAAAGCCTTTGACTGTGTGGATCACAATAAACTGTGGAAAATTCTGAAAGAGATGGGAATACCAGACCACCTGACCTGCCTCTTAAGAAAGCTGTGTGCAGGTCAGGAAGCAAGAGTTACAACTGGACATGGAACCACAGACTGGTTCCAAACAGGAAAAGGAGTACGTCAAGGCTATATATTGTCACCCTGCTTATTTATTGTTCTATTCGTTTGTTTGTTGTGTTTTTCTAGATTCTACATATAAGGATATAATACTGTGTTTATTTTTCTCTGACTTACTTCACTTAGCATGTTCTGTTGCTGTGAAAGTCACTCAGTCCTGTCCTACTCTTTGCAACCCCATGGATACAGTCCGTGGAATCCTCCAGGCCAGAATACTGAAATGGGTAGCCTTTCCCTTCTACAGGGGATCTTCCCAACCCAGGGATCGAACCCAGGTCTCCCGCATTGCAGATGGATTCTTTACTATCTGAGCCACAGGGAAGCCCTGTTTGGGACTGTTCCTTGGGAAGGGTTGACTCATTTTTCAGTCAGCCAGTGTTTGTGAGCAGTCCCAGAGGTGGGATGGAGCCGGGTCGTTGGAGCTCCCGCACTTCTTTCTGCTGCAGCAGTGGTCCTCGCAGGTTTTAAGGCCTCAGGGTGCAACCCCGTCTTCCAGTTCCTCCCACAGCCTCTCCTTTTCAGGTGCCCAGACCGAGAGCCCAAGGCTGCTCGTCCCGCTGACCATGTCTCTGCCCCACAGCCCGTACCACGCCCTGCTGCTGCTCAGCGATGAGAAGTCCCTGCTGGGTGAGCTCCCGCTTGACTGCTCTCCGGCCCTGGTGCGTGTGATCAAGACCACGTCCGCTGTGAAGAACCTGCAGCAGCTGGCCCAGGACGCAGACCTGGCCTTGCTGCAGGTACCTCTGGGGGCCTGGGGAGATACCCTAGGTGGGCAGGATGGGCAGTCGGAGGGTGGGGCTGGACGTGTCACAGGAGGCACCTCAAGCTGCCTCCCAAGGGCCGTAGTCCAGTCGAGGGCCGCTGCATGGCCTGCCACAGTGATGGATCTGGAGTCAGACCGGCCTCTGGGCTGGGGACCTGAGTTCCTCCCGCGTGTCTGTGTCATGGTGGGGGTGCTGGTCTGTGGCAGAGAGGAGTGAGGCCTTCATGGTGCCAGGTGACCAGACTCAGTCCCTGTGGGAGCTGTGCAGAGCAGGACCACACCCCATGGCACGTGGTCCTGTGTTCTGTACGAGGTGCCATCTCCCTACTGAGTCACGTGCTCGGGGGCTGCCCTTTCTGATCAGATGGCGGCCCCTCCTGTTTGGCTGTAGATGTGGTGGAACAGTGGGCAGGGCTGAGGGTGAGGAAAAGCACACGAAGAAGTTGGAGGCTGGGGCAGGGGGGCCTCAAGCGACAGCCTGAGGGGGGACCCTGGGTCTGGAATGGGGCAGCACATGGCCGCCAGGGGGCAGCAGAGCCCGGGCCAGGGCCCACAGCTCCTGCAGAAGCTGGGACAGAGCTTTCTCAGGGCCCCTTGAGGCGCCCCCAGGGGGCCCGCAGCCTTTGCTCTAAGTCGGGACCAACTGTTTGCGACCCCGCGGACGGCACCACGCCTCTGTCCTCCACTGTCGCCCAGAGTTTGCTCAGATTTGTGGCCATCAAGTCAATGATGCCATCCAACCGTCTCATCCTCTGTCATCCCCTTCTCCTTTTGCCTTCAGTTTTTCCAAGCATCAGCGTCTTTTCCAATGAGTTGGCTCTTCGCATTAGTTGGCCAAAGTATTGGAGCTTCAGCATCAGTCCTTCCAATGAACATTCAGGGTTGATCTCCTTTAGGATTGACTGGTTGGATCTCCTTGCAGTTTAAGGGACTCTGGAGAGTCTTCTCCAGCACCACAGTTCAAAAGCATCAGTTCTTTGGTGCTCAGCCTTTATGGCCCAACTCTCACATCTGCATATGACCACTGGAAAAACCATAACTTTGACTATATGGACCTTTGTTGGCAAAGTGATGCCTCTGCTTTCTAATACGCTGTCTAGGTGTGTCATAGCTTTCCTTCCAAGGAGCAAGCGTCTTTTAATTTCTGGCTGCAGTCATCGTCCAGAGTGATTTTCTAGCCTGGGAAAATCTGTACTTTTCCCACATTTTCCCCATCTGTTTGCTATGAAGTGATAGGACTGGATGCCATGATCTTAGTTTTTTTTAATGTTGAGTTTTAAGCCAGCTTTTTCCACTTTCCTCTTTTATCCTTATCAAGGGGCTCTTTAGTTCCTCTTGGCTTTATTAGGGTGGTATTATCTGCATATCTCAGGTTATTGATTTTTCTCCCACAATCTTGATTCCATCTTGTCCTTCATCCAGCCTGGCATTTTGCATGATGTACTCTAGACATAAATAAATAAGCAGGGTGACAATATACAGCCTTGACCTATTCCTTTCCCAATTTTGAACCAGTCCCTTGTTCCATATCTGACTCTAACTGTTGCTTCTTGACCTACATACAGTTTTCTCAGGAGACAGATAAGGTAGTCTGGTATTCCCATCTCTTTAAGAATTTTCCATGGAGATGGGCACGTTAGCACTGTAGGGGAGCTTGTTCACCAGGCCCGAATCTCAGGCCATTTTCCCCTCAAAGCAGCCTTTTGGGGTTCTGTTGTCTAGAATCCTCCCCCATCTTACCCCATGACTTTTGTCCACCCCGTGTGTGTGTGCTCATTGGCCTGTGCCTGGTGTCTCCGGTGGGGTCCTGGACTGCCTTCCTAGCACCCAGGAGACACAAACTTCGGAGGCGCTGGCCGCGGTGTGTGCACCGCGTGTGGCGTCCTGCCCGGTGCTGCTGAGGGCAGATGCCCGTGCGTGTGTGGCTCTGAGGGGCCATCTCTGCCCCCGTGGCTGCCCGACAGGGGCCTGTGTGGACACGCCTCCCTCTTGCCGCGGCTGCCCCGCACAGAGCTCTGATGGTGTCGCCTCTGTCTCTCCCTGGCCGTGGCCTTGCCATGGGGCCCCTTGCCGTCTGCTTCCTCGTCCTTCTACACTGAACCCGGTGTAGATCGGGGTTTGCTGCTAGTGTGGTCGCGCAGGGCCCGGCCCTGGGGTGGACCTTGCCGGCCGCTGGCACTGCTGCTTCCTTCAGCAAGCAGCCCAGCGGAGGCCCCACAGGGGAGGCTCGCGAGCTCGGCTGGAGCCCCTGCATGGATGTCAGGGAATGTCAGCCTCAGGTGTGAGTGTCATCAGGTGATTTGAAGGTTTTTGTCATGCTGAAAGTAATATAATTCTTATAAAAGTTCAAATATTACACAAATTATAGACACAGAGTAAGTGCCCACAATCCCATATCTCAGCAGTAACCACAGCAGATTCCTCCAACTCTTTTATATACACGTTATCACATAATCTTTGAATAACAAAATTAGGATTATACTTACATTACTTGTAATGAATGAACAGTGCCCTCGTAGACCTCCGCATCCTAATGTGAGTGGGACCTTCCTTATGTGGGACTTTGCAGATGGAATTAACACTCTTGAGATGGGGCGATAATCCTGGATGATCTGGGTAGGCCCTCGTGAAAGGGAGGCAGGTGGAGAGGCTTTGACTCGAGAAGAGGAGGTGGGAGGTTCAGTGGAGGTGACCGTGGAGGCCAAGGTGGGAGACGTGGTCTCACCTCACCTCACGCCACGAATAGCAGCTTATATCCTGGAGGCAAAGATCAGTGTACCTGCCGACAGCCTGACTCCAGCCCAGTGCTCCCAATTTCAGACTTCTAGCCTCGAGCAGGCGCTCTGGCTGCAGGGAGAGTGGATGTGGACCCACTGGGTGAGGTTGGTGGCAGAGACGGAGGGAAGTGAGCCTGTGTCCTTTAGAGCCATTGTCCCTGGGACTTGGGGTGAGAGGGAGGGTCAGCAGTGGGACTGAAACGTCCTTTGTGTTTGAGCTGGGGCCACTGGAGGCCGTTTGCTGAGACAAGGTTGGGGTGTTTTGGTGCGGTGCCCACAGGCACTTGGCTGTGGTGGTCGGGGTGAGCACTGCCCAGTACCGTGGTCTCACCCTGGCCCTCCCGCCCGGCACTGTGGTCTGTCTGTGGGCCATCCTGACGTCGTGAGAGCCCAGGGCAGCGGGACAGAGGGAGGCTCTCCAGGGCCGAGGGAGGGGTGGGGTGGGTGCGGCAGCCCCTCGTCCGCTGTCCTGATGCTCGCTGCCGGTGGGCCAGGGGCTGGCCCCTGCCAGGATGGGCAGCCACGACCCTCGCGCAGCAGAGTCGGCCTCGTCCTGGTTGCCCCAGGCGTCCGTGTTGGTGCCAACCGGGGCAGCTCAGGGACCGGCGACGGGTGGGCCGGCCTCCCCTCACTGTCCCCGCCCCTGCCTGCAGGTGTTCCAGCTGGCGGCCCACCTGGTGTACTGGGGCAAGGCCATCGTCATCTACCCGCTGTGTGAGCACAACGTCTACATGCTGGCTCCCAACGCCAGCGTGTGTCTGTGAGTCCCCCTGGCTGCCGGGGCCCCCAGCTGGTGCTGCCAGCTCAGCCAGGCCGCTTCCCAGTTCTGGCCTGGTCCCGCCCCTCCAGCGCCACCCAGGCCCACGCAGCCTCTGGGAAAGGTCTGCACCTGCCCACGCCTGCCGGCCAGTGGGCCCTGCACAGGGCTCCTGCTGGGAGGTCAGGAGCCTCGGTCCTGACACCGAGGCTCACAGGGGCTGTGGTGTGGGAAGGCATCTGGGCGCTGTCCTCGCTGCACCCTTCCAGCCCCCTCCCCGCACTGCATCTCCTCCTGCCCAGTGCGGGCTCGAGGCGAGGACGCAGATGCCTGACCGAGGGGAGACCTCTCGAACTCAGGGATCCTCACCCCCATCCCCAGATATTCCCCGCTCTCCGAGCAGTTCTCACGCGTTTCCATCTCACGACCTGCCGTCTGTCCTTGCCAAGTTCTCCTTGCCTGTCTCCTTGTCAGAATTCAGGAACCCCCTGGCCCCTCCTGTGCAGGAGGTGAGTCTTGGGAGCTGGGGGAGCCCAGGGACCAGCCACCGGGCTTCGGTCCCCAGTTGATCCCAGGCCCACAGTGGTGCTGTGCCCGAAGCCTGGGTTGGGGGCGGTGCTCGCTGTGTAGGTGGTACCTGCCCTGCCAGAGGCCGGCTGCCTAGCTAGGCTGCCTGCCGACATCTGGGTAATGCCAGTCCGTCTGCACACGGAGCCCCGTCTGCTCGTGGCAGGCAGTTCTCAGGGTTAGGGCAGAGCTAAGAGGTCAGTTGGCAGGAGATCGTGACCACTCCTGGGACGACAGAGCCACCCGGTGCCCCTTCTGGACCTGGGGGTCCTAGAATTGGGAACACAGAGGGTTTTGTTTTGCTGAGCCTGGACCCTGCCTTCCCACTCCCTCTCCTGCCTACCAGGGTCCCAGTAGCCACGGGGTCTGTGGGTGTAAGTCTGAGCTCACAGACCCTGAGAATTTTCACGTTTGGGTCCTGGACAGGGTGGGCCTGGGTCTGGGTAAGGGTGGAGAGGGGCTGGCGGGTGTGGGCGGGGCGTGGTGGCCACCAGGGAGGGGCGAGGCATGGGGAACAAGCCAGTGAGTTGTGTTACAGGACTGACTGAGTGTGACCTGGGTCCCAGAGCCAGGCCTTGCCCCTCCCCCACTCCAGGCTGAGCCCTGGGCCCCAGGGGAGCGCCAGGTGGGACAGACGTCGGAGATGGGCTGGTGTTTTCAAGGCTTTGTCTTCAAAGTGAAGCGTTTGCTGTAACAAGTGCCGGGGCTGGTGGACAAAGCCAGTCCTTAGAAGCAGCACTTTCCTCCTCAAGTTGTGAACGCAGAGAAGGGACCATGTCAGTCACCATTTAGTCCTCCCAGGGATGGGGTGTGGTCTGCTCCAACCCCAGGCTGGAGGTTGGTCTGTTGGTCCCTTCACTTAGATGCCAAGCGAGAGTGTTCTAAATGCTGTCGTTCGCGGCACCTTTTGTTTCCAGAAACAGTGCCAGGTTGTGCCAGCTGAATGGAAGACACACTGTGTGTGTGCACCCTCCCCCTCCCCAGTGCAGACTTCCCAGTGGTCCAGATGGCCGGTGGCTTTTCTTGGCCTGAGGGGAGCTGGTTCTGATTCTGCTGGGTCCCGGGTGAGGCCGCCTGCCTCCCTATCTCCTGCTTCAGGCCCTGAATGTGTGCAGGTGCTGACGAGGTCTCTTGAAGTATTTTACAGTCCTTTTCTGTTTTCATTGCTGTGACTGGGTCACACATGCTCACTGTACACCCGTGTGTCCGTGCCTGCCCACCCCTCCCAGCAGGGAACCCCAGGGACAGGAAGGTGGCCTGTGGGTCTGAGGCTGTGGACGCCCCCGCACGGGGGTCCCTGTCCCCGGCAGGCTTTCCGGTCGACCCAGGGGAGGACTTTCTACTCTCAGGGTGCCGGCCACTGGTGGGGTCCCCACAGAGCTCACGGGCTGGGAGAGGCAGCACAGCAGGGCTGCCACGTCACAGGTCCTGTCAGCTCTGGGCAGAAAGGTGTGTGGGCAGCCGGGCACGTAGCAGAGTGAGGGCGACCGAGGCCCTGCCGGGTGCCCCCTGTGACCTCTGGTGCCCCCCGCCTGCAGACGCAGCTCATCCAGATGGTGGTGTGGATGTTGCAGCGTCTGCCTGATGGCCTCGCCCAGCGAGGACGAGCCCCGCCCCCGCGAGGACGATGCACCCCTGGCAACCAGGGTGGGCGGCCGCAGCCTCAGCACGCCCAGTGCTCTCAGCTTTGGCTCCCCAAGTAGGACTTCCTGCCCCGGGCGTCTGTCTGGTGGGGGGTGAGCGCCTGGGCGCCCTTGGGAGAGGCGGGCGGCTGGGAGGCCTGACTCGGGCACCTGCGAGTGACCATGGCACCGTCACAGGGCCGCACTCGAACCCCTGCTCACACCGCCCTCTGGGCAGCCGTGTCCCCGCATGGACGTCACTCGCCCCGCTGGGCAGCCCTGCTTCGGGGGACAGGAGGTCCTCCCCTGCTTCCCTGAGGACGGGGCTCTGCCTTGCTGAGTTGGAGCAGCCTGGCCCAGCCTGGGGTTGGAGCAGACCACACTGCATCCCTGGAGGACTGCTGACACCTGCAGCCCCAGGGCCTGTGTGGAGATGGTGACTGACACGGTCCCTGCTCTGCAGAGCCATTCGGCCACAGTGTCCCCCTACGGCAGCAGCCCTGAGCCCAGGGCCCCGGCCTGGGGATGCGGGCTGGCGCCGCCTCAGGCTCAGTGCTGCCCCCAGCCTGCCCAGGGCCCCATTAGTGGGAGGGGCTGGATGACCTTGGGGTTTGGGGCAGCTCCCCAAGGGTGTGGCAGCAAGCTCCCAGGTGGGCACGGGTGACCACGGGGCCGGGGCTGCCACCCTGACTGGTGCCGGTTCTCAGCCAGCAGCGACGACATGACCCTGACCAGCCCCAGCATGGACAACTCCAGCGCTGAGCTGCTCCCCAGCGGGGACTCACCGCTGAATAGGAGGATGACCGAGAGCCTGCTGGCCAGCCTGTCCGAGCACGAGCGGGCTGCCATCCTCAGCGTGCCTGCGGCCCAGAACCCCGAGGACCTCCGCACGTTTGCCAGGTGGGGTGGGGCCCCGTGTGCAGAGACGGGCAGCGGGCCTCGGTGCAGACCTCAGGACTGGCGCCTCCGAGTGGGGCATCCCTGGAGCTCCTTCCGGTGCTGCTTGGCACGTCGTCCTCGTAGGGCTGGGCAGCGATCGTCCTCGGACCCTTGGCCTGGGGTCGGGGTGGGGCCTGAGGTCCGCACTTCGTGGGTGACAGACCCGGGGGCACTGGGCACATGGTGTTCTGGGAGCATCAGGTGGTCAGGGGCCACGTCCAGGCAAGACTCCCTCAGCTGCAGTGGCACGAAGGCCGGAAGTCCGCCCCCTCCTCCACCGAGGGGCGTGGGAGCGGCCCCGCGGGCTGTCCTCACGCCCGTCCCCGCCCCTGGCAGGCTCCTGCACTACTTCCGCGGCCGCCGCCACCTGGAGGAGATCATGTACAACGAGAACACCCGGCGCTCCCAGCTGCTGGCGCTCGTGGACAAGTTCCGCAGCGTCCTGGTGGTGACCGCCCACGGGGACCCCGTCATCGCTGTCTTCCAGGCCCTGCTCACGTGACCTGGGCGGGGGCGCTGCCTCTCACCCCCGGCTCCCTCCCCCTGCAGGGCCTTGCTTTCCTCATCTTCGTCTTCAGGACAGCCTCAGGGGCCCTGGGCTGCGAAGGTGAGGCTCGAGGTAGGGGCGCGACCAGCAGGCGGGCCTCTTGAGGGCTGCATGCCTCTCACGCGATTCTGCGATTCTGCCGTTTCACTCGCTGCCCTGTCTGGCCCCGCACTGCCTGCCAGCGGGCACCTCCCCAGCCCCACCCTCCTGTGTGGCCTCCCAGAGGCTGTGGCCAAGCAGTCCCCTCCGTGGCCACCGGAGGCACCAGGACCTGGCTCAGGACATCCTGTGGGGAGCTGCTCTCTCTGCTTCCCCTGGGGGTGTGTCTGCCATGGTGCTCCCAAACCCGGGGTGGCCTCAGGCCTGAGAAAGTGGGCACGGTGGCCCTGGGTCCTCCCGGAGCAGAGCTGGCTGCCAGGGGGCTCTGGCCAAGGTGCAGGGGACACTCTTCTAGAAACACAGCATTTATTTTGTTTGTAAACAATTAAAAGTCCTTGTGGGAACAGGCCCTGGCTCCAGCCTGTGTGTCCCGCTCCGCCACCCTGTCCACCACGCTGACCCAGGGGCTGCCCTGCATGTAGAAGCGCAGGGGCTTCTGGGCCCACTCACCAGCCTGGCCTATGCCCACACGGGCTGCGGCCACCACGGCCGGCTCACTGGGCTCTGGGGGGCCCTGCTCCAGCCACACAGACTCATCCCCAGCCAGGTCGCGCTGGTCGAAGCTCCTGTCGATGGCCAGGGCCTGGCACAGCTTGGACAGGCCATTGCAGAGCTCACGGTCTTTGAGGGCTCGTCCCGCAGCGCCTTTGCGGAAGGTGTGGCGAAGCTGCCGCATGGCCTCCAGGCCCCCCAGGGGCTCCAGCGCTCGGAGCAGGACACACGCCCCATCCCCTGTGGGAGATGGAGCTTCCAGGCTGTGGTCCTCCTACCCAAGGCCTGACCAGAGCAGCCGGAGACACCTGTGCTCACTCTCTGCCAAGACCCTTTGCCTGCACCCGTCCTGCTCACCCGTGCCTCCTGCGGGCACCTCTGGCTGCCTGCCCACCAGCTGGGGAGGCACGGAGCTCCCTGGATTCCTCTGGTTTGCGTGACTGGCACGAACTGTAGGTCGGTAGGCAATGGAAGCCCCAGAGACTGCTCCCCATGAGCATCTGCCCCTGGAAGCAGCCCCCAGTGTACAAAGGATGCAGGTGAGCCCCACCCCGTGACCCCGTGGGGAGAGGTGCCAACATAGCCCCCACCTCGGGTCCCCCCCCACCGAGTCCAGGCCACTGAGGGATCCGACACCCAGGGCCTGGGATTCCCCAGAGAAAACATGCCTGTCCAGAGCCCTTGATCCCCAGCTGAGCACAGGGGTTGCTCTAGGCCTGGGATCTGTCCCGCCCGCTGGGATCTGAGGGGCTCAGCCTGACACGTGGCCAGGCCAGTCCCTCCCGGGCCTTAGCCACACAGGGCTTCCCATCAGCACCCAGGAGCTGGCCTTCTGCACAGCCCGCAAGCCTTAACAAGCCACTTTTCAAAGCACTTCAGGATGGTCTGAGGGCGCCCAAGCCTGGGCTCATCCCTCTGTGATTCCTGGGCCCTCCCTCCCCAGCCGCACGGCTCCCTCTGGTTCCACCAAGCGCGCTGGGTGCCGCCTGCAAACAGGTCAGGGGAGCAGCTCATCCCTCCTCTCCGAGGATGTGTGTGAGTGCAGCCCCAGCTCTTCCCACGGGGCCTCCCCATCCTCGCCCCCGCCCCCACCCCCCGCCCGCAGCAGGCCCCGCAGGCACAGACCGGCCCAGCTGCCCCTCCCTCCCTCCCGGGTGATGCTTGGCCCTGGCTGTCTGCACCCCACAGTTTTCTGTTCCCCTGACCGGGACATTCCTGGGCATCCTGGTCACAGGACCAGAAAGGAACACACAACGTCTCTCATCTGCCCGGTCCAACTGTACCCCCGAAAACGCCTTCCCTTCCTCACCAGCCACAGCCCCTTGTCGAAGTGCAGTCTCCCCTCACATGAGGGGTTGGTTCTAATGCCAAAGAACAGCTTGGCGACTGGAAGGTTCTCCGGGAGGTAACAGGCCCCTGGGGCGGTCCCTGTCACTCAGCTTCACACAGCTGCCTTCTGCGGGGCAGGGTGCAGGGCCAGGCAGGGCTCCCTGCGTCCTCCAGCCTGCGGCCTGCGCTCAGTATCTGCAGCTGTCCACTCTTGGCAGTCACCACTCACACTTCACTGGAGTTCTCCAGTGTGACCGACAGCCCTGATGTCCCCAAGTCTTCATCTTGGGACGGAGGCTCAGCAGACAGACACTGGGACTGGCTGGCCAGACCCACTGCTGGGCGCTTCCTTCCCAGCACAGACCCACCAGAAAACAGGTGCCTACCCACAAAGGACCTGGTGGGTCCCCCAACGAGGGGGAGCTCTAGACCAGCCTCTCTCCATCTGGCACTGCTGACCCTGGGGCCACGATTCTCTGTGGACTCGGTCGTCCTGCGCGTCATGAACGGTGCACACCCTCCCTGACCTCTACGCACGGCAAGCCAGGAGCACCCCAGGGCTCTGACGGCCGAGAACATCCAGACATTGCCTCATGTTCCCCACGGTGGCAGGGTCATCCCTGCTGAGACCCTGTGACTGCCCACCGGTGGGCTCCTGCCTGAGCCCAGCGCACCCCAAATCGATCACACCCTTGTTTCCCCATAGTTGGCCCCTCCGAGCCACTCAGGGCCTCCTGCACCCTCCCGCTCTGGGTTTAGGTCGGCCTCTGTTCCATGGGCCCCCGGTGCCTCTGAGCCACTGGCAGTGCAGCCAGGGTGACGCCGCAGCCTCGCTCCCAAGGTGCCCCTGGCTCAGACACCTGCGCCCTGGTCCTCCTCACCTTGGCTGGAGACGTTCATGCAGAAGTACATGCCGTAGATGAGATACACGTAGAGGGTCCCGGGCTTCATGAACATGCCACGGTTGCGGGGGGTCTGCCGGCCGCCCCTTGAATGGGCAGCTTCATCCTCTGGCCCCAGGTATGCCTCAGTCTCCACGATGCGGCCGCGGAGCTCTGTGCCGTCATCCAGTCGTCGGACCAAGATCTGCTCCAGGGAGGAAGAAGGGGGCTCGTTCCCCGCTGATGGCCCGCGGCCTGCACGCCCCTCCCCAGCTTGGGATGTCCCGGGACGTCCGCATACAGCCGGTCGGCTGCGGGCCCTGCTCAGCGAGTGTCCTGTCCATAGGGCGCAGCCAGCCTGGGCCAGCCAGGGCCGGGGTGTGCTCAGCACCAGCGAGTCCACGCGCCTCCTCTCACGGGGGCCCTGCCCTCCCCGCCCAGTGCCTCTGGACTTGATGCTTAGCCTGGGGCTGAGCAGTGTGAAGGGCACAGGGCCCTGCCCGGGATTCCAGGGCCCGTGGAGCTCTCCACCCGGACCAACTGCAAAGGGCTGTCGTGCTCAGTGCCCACCCCGCCAGCTCTGAAAGCAGCAGGACCAGCAGCTGCCCCATGGTGCCCAAGCCTGGCCCCCAGCCCCGGGGTGGCAAGCTCCTTGAACTGGGGGTCAGCAAAGGCAGTGGGCCGGGGAGGCATGTCTGGTGCTGGCTGCCTTGGACAACAACCTGGGTCCCGCAGGGGACAGAGGCTGGCTGAGCACAGGGCAGGGGCCGCTGTCAGGGGCTGTGCCCTGGGGCCAGCAGGACACCAAGGTGAGCAGCCTCAGGGGAGCCAGGGCCCTGGGGAGTGCTGGGCACGCCAGAGCCGGGCCCGCCCCGCCCGACGCCTGCGCCGTGCGGCACCGTGGCATGGCCCTGGGGATGGCTGGCAGGCATGCCCGGTGTCTGCAGCCCCAGGTGTGACTCAACCAGGGTTCATGGTGGAGTCTCAGGGACAGCCACCTCCCCAGAACGTACCCAGTACCTGCCTTGTCCTTAGGCCAGAGCTATCGATCGGATGGCTAGGCCACTGCCCCTTAGCCCATGGAGCCCGCTGTGTCTGGCCAGGGTCAGGAAACAGCCTGATGGTTTCCGTGCTGCTGTGGTGGGCACGCCCCACTGTGTGCTGTGGAGCCCTGAGGTTTGTGGAGAGCCACAGGCGGGACCAGGCAGGACCCCGAGTGTATCTTTCGTTTCCAGAGAGTGGAGGTGTGTGGACAGAAGTGAGGCACAGGCACCCTCTGCTCTGACCAAGGATAAAAATACCAGCGTGAATCCACTTCCTGGAGCCGGCCCTGGGGAGCCCCAGGCCAGTATATTTATAGCAGCATGGGTGTGGCTCCTGAAGCTCACGTGGACCTGAGCCCCACAGGACTGGACGGCTGGGCACAGTGTTCATTTGACTCACACACTTGGTCCCGCTCTTGCCTGAGTGAGACGCCGCTTTTAGAGGCTGGTGGTTGTAGGTGGGCCCTGCCTGCCCCTCAGGACGACCTGAGCCAGGTGCCTATGCACAGTGAGGCTCAGGAAACACTAATGTCCACCTATTCTGGGGAGACGACCCTTGGCAACTGCACACTGAGACCCCATGAGCCCCGATGAGGGGTCGCGGATCCCCATTCACCTGTGAAGGAGGCAGGGAAGGTGGCCTGGGACTTGATGAGGGAGCTGCCGGAAGGAGGAGCTGAGTGACAGTGTGGCTGGGGCACAAATATCCAAAGGGCGGCTGGCCGGGCCCCGCAGCAGCCGGGCCATGGACGGCCCTGACAGCTCGGCCGAGGCGGGGGCTGCGGGGGCTCGGGGCGCGCGCTCTCCGCTGTCGCTGCGGTACAGTTTCCATGGGATGGAATTCACTGCTTTAAAGAGGACGCTCCAGGGACACTCAGTGCGTCTGTCACCTCTGTCTAGTTTTCACTCCGAAGGGAAACCCCCTAAGCGCCCACTCCCTGCTCTACCCTCCCTGCTACCTCTGGCCCCCACGAGTCCACTTTCTGTCTTATGATCTACCTCCTGTGGATGTTTCATACAGATGGCGCTGTGTAATACACGGCCTTTAGTGTTCTTTTTTTCCCTCTTACTGCCGTGGTTCTGTTTGCCCACATTGTAGTGGACTTGATGAGTATGCACGCTTGTCCTTAGACAGATGTTTGGGTTATTTCCGCCTTTTCACTGTTGGGAACTGTGCTGCTATGAAAGTTACTGTATAAGTTTTTGTTTGAATACCTGTTTTCAATTCTTTGTGGGTATTCGAGGTTTAGACTTGCTAGATTGTGTGTTAACTCTATGTTCCTCTTTTTGAAGAATTGCCACTGTTCTCCCCAGTGGCTGCAACATTACTTTCTCACTGGCAGTGTGCTGTGGCTCCCTGTTCTGCAGACTTTTTCCAACTCTTGTTAGTGTCCTCTGTTTTTCTTTTTTTTCCTTTTGTGAATTACGTTGTTTTGATAACAGCCATTCTAATGGCTGTGAAGTGGTACCACATTGTGGTTTTTCTTTGTGTGTCCTTGACAGCTAATGATGCTGAGCAGCTTTTCATGCTATTTGTGTGTCTTATTGGGAGAAAAGTCTGCTTGAGTCCTTCGCCCATTTTAAATTTGGCTTGTTTATCCCTTTGTAGCTGAGCTGTAAGAGCTCTCTGTATATTCTGGATGCTTATCAGACTTGTGATTAGCAAATATTTTTTTCTATTCTGTAGGTTGTTTTTTACTTTCTTGAGAGTATCCTTTGACGCACAAAAGCTTTAAGAATTTGTGAAGTGCAGTTTATTTATGTTTTATCTTACTGCCTGTGCTTTTGTTGTCATACCCAAGAAGTCATTGCTAAACCCGGTGCCAGTAAACACGTGAAAAGATGTTCGGCATCACTAGCCATCAGGGAAGTGGAAAAACCAGTGAGAGGGAATCCCCTGGTGAGCTTATGGCTCGGACTTTGTGCTTTCACTGCCGAAGGCCCAGTTTCAATCCCTGGTTGGGGAACTAAGATCCCGCAAGCCTCACGGCTCAACCCACACAAACAAAAACAGAAATAACCCACAGCAAGATACCACTTCGCATCTATTAGAATGGCTACTATAAAAGGAGAGGAAAGAGGAAACTACTGCTGGCAAGGATGTGCAGAAATTGGAACCCTGAAGAACTGCCGTGCAGCATGTGGGATCTTCCTGGCGCAGGGATGAGATCTGTGTGCCCTGTGCTGGGAGGTGGATTCCCCACCATCAGACCACCAGGGAAGCCCCTGTGATTCGTCTTTTTATTGTCTTAACAGGGTCTTTCATGAGGTAGACATTTTACATTTTAATAGACAGCATCACATTTTTTTCTTTCATGGACTATTGTTTGGTGTTTTATTGAAAAACTGATACCGAACCCAAGATTATACAGATTTTATTCTGCGATGGTTATGATTTTGCATGTGAAAGATTAATGTTTACAGACCATTCTGAGTGAATTTTTGTGTGCGTTAGAGTATTTGGATCTACGTTCATTTCCTCATGTGGTTTCCAGTTGCTTCCTGGCCATTTGTGGACACACTTTCTTCCTCTGTTACACACTTCCTTTCTCTGTTACGCTGTCCGTTTGACTGGTCACTTGACTGGATTCACATGGGTCTATTTTTGTGCTTTCTGTTGTGTTTTATGTCTCCCTCTGCTTTCCGACATCACACTTCATTTCTATCGCTTTACCATAAGTTTTGGGGTTTGAATGAGGGGTTTCGGTAACTTTGCTGTTTAGTCTTCTGTCATCTCCTTTAGGTTTTGAACCAATTTGTCAAATATGTTTGGGAGGAATTTGAGATTCTGTTGAATCTACAGAAAGAATGATCCTCTTAACCACGCTGAGTGCATTGCTCGTGAACAAGGAAGAGCTCTGTATTGTATGATTTGTTTGTGCTCACCTGAGTTTCACGGTTTTCTGCACGCGTGCATATGTATATTTTGTAAGCTTTATACTTCAGGGTTTTAATTTTTGCGGTGCTACTGGAACTGTTTCAGATTCCAGGTGGTCCCGTGCATTACTGCTGATATTGCCATAGTCCCTCTGGGCTGCTGTCACAGACCACCGCAGATGGCGGCCCATCCCGTGAACAGGAGAAATTTATGTCTCGTTGCTCTGGAGGCTGACAGTCTGGGTTGGGGCACCAGCCTGGCAGGGTGAGGGCTCTCTTTCGGTGGCAGACTTCTCCTTGTGTCTCATGTGGAGAAGAGGGGCTGGGGTCTGAGACAGACCCCTTCATAAGGGCACGAGCCCCACTCCTGGCGACCCCGCCCTCGTGACCTGTCGCCTGCCGAGGGCAGCCCTGCCCACTGCCATTAGAATCCCTGTGTGTGGCCCTGGGGGCACGCAAGCACTCAGACACAGCACTCTTGAAACAGGGACTCAGTTGACTTAGGTAGACCTTTGCTTTTTGTTCTCCATTTTCCGATCAAGGCACAGGACTGGTGGGCTCTACTTCAGTTGGAATTTCTAAATTATGACGTCCAATAATCACAACACTGAATTTCAGAGATTCACTAGGACTGTCTGAGGGGGTGAACTGGACGCTGCTGAACTGTGAGTGGGGCGTGCTGGGCGCTGTGTCCTGGAGGACAGCAGGGGTCTCCCAAGCCACTGGGCTCTGTCCTGTGAGGGGGGTATGGCATTATTTTTAAATTTACCCAAACCAGAATTTATTTAAAAATTTACTATTCTGGTTTTTAATGGACGTATACTCAGTATGAAATATTTTTGAAGCAAGTCAAAATTTGATTGGCAGCAGGGAGTCCTGGCTTGCTGCCATCCATGAAGTTGTAGAGTCGGACACGACACAACAAGTTGCAATAATATGTAAGATACTGTCTTTTTGTTAAACATTGAAATCCTACATCAGAGGAAATGTTGGGTTGACCAGAAAGTTTGTTTTTTTCCATACGGTGACTCTAGTAGCGCTCAGTTGTGTTTAACTTCATTTTAAAGAAGCAATTTTATTAGATTGTAATGTGACAGCTGTCACACCAGCATGCCTTTAAAAATAGCTTCCCCAAATTGGTAGATTTTTTGGTGCAGCCATTTCAGTAATGAAAATGGAAGTAAAAATGCAACATTTTTGGCATATTATGCTTGATTATTTTAAGAAAAGTAAAAGTGCAACAGAAATGCAAAAAAGATTTGTGCAGTGTATGGAAAAGGTGCTGTGACTTCTGAATGTGTCAGAAGTGGTTTGTAAAGTTTTGTGCTGGAGATTTCTTGCTGGAAGATGCCCCACAGTTGGGTAGACCAGTTGAGTCTAGTTGGGTAGACCAGTAGTGATCAAGTCGAGATTTTTTTGAGGACGATCCATGTTACACTTCAAGGGAGACAGTGGGCGTACTCGAAACATCCATGTCAGCGGCTAAACGTCATTCACACCAGCTCAGTTATGTTAATCACTTTAATGTTTGGGTTCCAAATAAGTTAAGAAAACGTTGATCTTATTTTCACATGTGATTCTCTACTTAAACAAAAGGAGAACGTTCTGTTTTTAAAGCAGACTGTGACAGGTGGTGAAACGTGAAGACAGTACAATAATGTGGAGCAGAAGAGATTGTGGGGCAAAAGCCGCCAGCCACACCCAGGCTGGTCTGCATCCAGAGGAGGTGATGTCGTGTATATGGTGGGAGTGGAAGGGAGTCCTCTATTATGAGCTCCTTCCAGAAAACCAAACAATTAATTCCAATAATGCTCCCAACGCTCTTCAGTTAGACCAACTGAAGGCAGCACTGGACAAAAGGTGTCTGGAATTAGTCCACAGAAGACTAATAATCGTCCATCAGGATACCGCAAGACCATATGTTTCTTTGATGACCAGGCAAAGACTGTTACAGCTTGGCTGGGAAGTTCTGCTTCATCCCCTGTGTTCACCAGACATTCCACCTTCAGATGTCCATGTATTTCGGCCTTTACAAAATTCTCTTGATGGAGAAAATATAAATACCCTGGCAGAGTGTGAAAGGCACCTGGAACAGTTCTTTGCTCAAAAAAGATAAAAAGTTTTAGGATGATGGAATTATCAGTTGTAAGTTGCCTGAAAATTGGCAGAAGGTAGTAGAACAAAATGAATGTGTTGTTCAATGAAGTTCTTGGTAAAAATGAAAAATGTGTCTTATCTTTCCCTAAAGACCAAAGGAACCCTTTGGCTAACCCAATATGTAAGTGGAGCTTGACATTAAAATCAGAATGTTTAAAGTTAAAGGTCAGTGAACATTCAGTTGTTAACGGTAAGCCAGCATTTCTTTTTGCAGTTTTGAATTGGTATTGAGCTGGTGTGAGGTGATACCTCTTTAGACTTTTGATTTGCATTTCTCTGATAATTAGTGATGGTGAGCGTTTTTCTTGCGCGTAATGGCAGACACTAAGTCTTCCTCAGAAACACCCTCCTAATCTCCGGCCCATGTTTCTGGGACTGTTGGTGAATTTATATTGAGCTGCAGGCGCTGTTTGTTTTGGAGATGAATTCTTGGGGTTATCTATGTTTACAAATATTTCCCCTATTCTTAGGATTATCTTTCCTTTAGGGTTTCCTTTCCTGTGCAAACTTTTTAAGGGATAGTTAGTTCCTGTTTTCTTATTTCACGTTTATTTTTCATTATTCTAAGAGGTGGATTGAAAAAGAACTAGATGTAATTTATGGAAAAGTGTGCCTTTTCTCTATTTTTCTCAACAATTTCATGGTATCCAAGTTTCCAGTAAGATCTTTGTACTTTGCAGAGTTTATTTTCGTGTGTGGTGTTAGGGAGTCTTCTATTCTCATTCTCGTTTTCATTAAGTAACTTCCACACCATCCCACATCGTGGCTGTTACCAGTGTACATCCCAGGCATTGGTGCAGGAGGCTTCCCTTTTCTCCACGTCCTGGGCAGCACTTGGTGTTTGTATAGTTTCTCATGATGGCCATTCTGACTGGTGTGAGGTGATTAGTCCATGTACTTTTGATTTGCATTCATTTAATGGTGAGTGGAGTAGCTTTCCCTGTGCTTTTTGATCTTTTACAGGGTATGATTTACCACTTGAAGTTGGCTTCTTGAAAGTGTGCCCTATTTTGAATTCTTTTCCGATGGTTTACCTGGGGACGACTTGATGGCAGGCATCATTTACAGCCCCACAGGCCTTGTGAACGTCAAGTCCATCTGCCCACCTGGGTTTAAAGTTGTTGTTATGGGAAACGGCCAAAAGGTGGCAGCATTTCTTCATGCCCGTCTCTGGTTTCTAGGGCACGCAGAGCCTTAGAGAAACTCCTATTCATCCAGGTTTCTTGAGCTCACGTAAGCCTTATGAAGAAAGCTGAGCACCGAAGAATTGATGCTTTTGAACTGTGGTGTTGGAGAAGACTCTTGAGGGTCCCTTGGACTGCAAGGAGATCCAACCAGTCCATTCTAAAAGAGATCAGTCCTGGGTGTTCATTGGAAGGACTGATGCTAAAGCTAAAACTCCAATACTTTGGCCACCTCATGCGAAGAGTTGACTCACTGGAAAAGACTCTGATGCTGGGAGGGATTAGGGGCAGGAGGAGAAGGGGACGACAGAGAATGAGATGGCTGGATGGCATCACCGACTTGATGGACATGAGTTTGAGTGAATCCTGGGAGTTGATGGACAGGGAGGCCTGGCGTGCTGTGGTTCATGGGGTCGCAGAGTCGGACACGACTGAGCGACTGAACTGAACTGAAGCCTTGCCCTGAAGCCCTCTTAGTCAGTTACAGAGCTGACTGCATCTTAATAAAATTAAATAACTTTGCGGGTGTGTGAGAAGTTGATCTGTGTATTTAGTTCCTGCTTTTCCACTCTTAGGCCACTGGATAAAGCCTTTGGTGTGTGTGTTGGTCTCAGCTTTTGTTTCCTTATTCATTATTTGCCTACTTAAACCAAAATGGCAAAAAAGAAATGTTCCCCATTGATGCAGAGAACCTCAGCTAGGCTCAGGCCAGAGCAGGGTCTGTTAGACTGATAAGTGGCCTGTGCCTGTGGGGTGGGTGGAGGGTGCACCATGGCCACAGCACTGGTTCCCTGGACAGCACGGATTCTTATGGGCCTGGACCGTGTGTTCTTGTTTCCCTGTGCCACGCTCCTCTGTTCCCAGTTTGGGCAAATCCGTCACCCGGTCATCACAAACAGGGTCAGATACACGTGGACAAAAGTGCAGTGGCAAACTCAGCCGTTTTAAAGGGCTGCTGGCTTTTTGCTTTTGTCCTTTGTTTTAAAATCTGTCTTGTTTTCTGTCCTGTAATTTCCAAGGATGATGATAAAAGCTTTAAGAGGGCACCTTCTTGGAGAAAAAATTCAGACCACAGGATGTCCGTGGCTCAGCTGCTGGGCGCGCAGAGGCTCTGCCCGCAAACGTCCGGGTCCGGCCTCTCTGCCCTCGCCCTCGGGGCAGCCAGAGAAGATGCAGCCGCCCGGTAGGTGACAGGTCGGGCGGCGTGCGCAGCCCTGGGCTAGAATGGTGATGAGCTGGAATGGCCTGCTTGCCAGGTGACAGAGCTCCTTTGTGCCATTGCATGCCCAAGGGTCAGTGCTCCGCAGTGAATCCCATCTGTTCACAAACGTTCAACCGTCATGGTGGTGGTTTTTTTCAAGTTCTTGTCCGGTTGAATACTAGCATACTCTTCCAACTAATAAAGCTGAGACGTGTGTGTGTTCTCAGAGCATTAGATCGACACCCGTGCTTGTAGAGATGTGTGTGTGGCTGGCAGCTCTCAAGAGCTCTTTCGTGAAACGGTAGGGTCGCTGTCAGGCCGCACCAGTTGCCCCTCAAGGGCTCTCCGCGCTGGGAGGACCCCGAGTCCGTTTTCAGCGACAGCAGCGTCCACCTTCCTGTCCTCCCCCGTCCTCACTGCAGTCGGCCCCTTGCACACTGTCAGTCGATGGGGCGGAGGAAGAAGTTGAGGCCGGGAGAGGTCCTGCCCAGAGTTTGGCCAGGCCGTGAATACACCGGCCTGGCAGTTGTCCTTTCAGACCCAGCTCTGGTTTCCCTCTGACAGCCTCTCTGCCAGAGAACGCTGCTACTTCAGGCTGGGCGCTCAGGGCCGCTGTGTCCCCACTTGATAGCAAGACCGATGGCCAGACAGCCTGGGCCGGGGTCGGGCTCTGCGGCTCAGGAGACGCCCTGTGCCCCACCCGCGACCCCGCAGTGTCCTGTCCGTGAGAGGGGCGTCTCAGCGGCTCCTTTCTCCCCGGTTGGCTGCGCCGGCCACACTGGGGGTTCCCAGAGGGAGTGTGCGCTCACCCCATGGGAGCGGGCCTGGAGGGTCTCTTTGGTGCCATTTGCTCCTTGTTATTAGCCCTTCCCATGAGTAGATTCATAAGCTTTGCTCTCACAGAGCAAAGTACACTTGGGTAAAGCCTGTGCTAAGCTGGGCGCTTTCGGTGAGGAGGCTGACGGGGAAGCGGCATCATCTCTTCCCAAAACTCAATCATACGCGTCACCAGGAGTGAGGGGAACCCAGTGACTCTCCTTTTTAAACTGCAGTTTTCTTCCAAGGAGCATGCAGTTCATTTGTACAAATCTTAACTGCAGCTTAGCTTTCAGTCGATTGAAGAGTCTAACTGCTTGCATTTTTATTTTCCACTCTCATTATAAATCCAACATTTCCCTGTCAGCTGACATGGTGATGTAGACGTTATTAGAAACAATCCTAGAAAGAGGCGTTGGGAATATAATATATGGGAGATGACCTTTCACAAACCGCGTGAGATAGGCAGGGCACACACTGTGTAACTGGGTTGTTTTCATGGCTTTTGAAGTTGCAGTGCAGCAGGTGTCCGGGGCTCCTAGAATCAGAGGGTTTACACAGCTGGCCTGCTCCATCAGTAGCCCCCGCCGTATTCAGCCCTCTCTGGAACCCTGGCCAGAGACTCATCAGATGTGTTCCTGGAGGGCCCAGGGAAAGACAGGAAACGTTGAATTGGGAGCAGCGGGTTTCTGCTAGGGGGTTATGGAGATTTCTTAGTCAACTTGGGCGTGGGTCAGGGCTGATGCATTGGGCCCTACAGCCTGTGTTGTGTCGAGAAAACAACGTCAGTGGTGACATTTCTGAGGGAGGCTGAGACTGAGTTTCTGCTTTCTTAGATCAGCCCCGTGCTCAGCCCTCCCTGAAGCGGCCAGGCCACCGGGCCCCGGCCACTGACCCGCAAGTAGCCAGTCCCTCCCCAGGTCCCGTCTCACAGACCATCCTGAGGGCTGGAAGAGAGGTCCCGCAGCCCTGTGAATCTGGAGGTCTAAGGAGAGACTGGCAGCTGCTCACGTGGAGGAGCTGTCGCCATGTTGGCGTTTCTGTCATCAAATGTGCCGTTGCTGCTCTAGTGTGACGGCCCCACCCCGGGTGGCAGGGACCCCCAGATGGCAGCCCCCAGGCTCGCTCTTCCCGGCTCATCCTCCCTCTAGAAGGTTCCCCAGACCCTCAGTAGCAGTGGGCGCTGCTGCGGGTGTGAGTGCGTGTGTCCTCGTGCCCCGTGTGACGTTGCACGGCGAGCCGCACTGTGTGTGCACGCTTCCTCCCGCGCTCGTGGGACCAGGCAGCGTGGCGGGAACGCAGAGGCTGGATTCCGCTACAGTCAGGACTTGCTCCTGCTGAGCTTCGGGGTGAGTACTGGCCAGCCTGGTCCCGCGGGGGCACGGAGGCCACGCCCTGGGTGTGGAGGGCCAGCGGGTCTCCGGAGGTCGGCATGGGAGAGCCCTCAGCAGCAGAGAACATGACCTTGGCACCTGGCTGGCACCGGACTGGTCAAAGCACGGCCCGAGGCTCCCGCACATCCATGCGCACGGGTGTCCCTCCCACAGCGGCAGTCCTGCCAGCCATGCCCTGCGTGCACGGTCTTGCAGGGAGCAGGGCCCAGGGTGTCAGGGTTCTCGAGGCTGCCCTGCCCTGGGCCTCTCCGTGCGGAGGCCAGCGTTTCTCACGGAGGTGCACCGGCATCTGGGGCTCGGCCGCCGCTCAGGGGCCACCCTCCCTTGCAGGTGCTGCTCTGGGTGGTCCTCTGGTGGGGCCGGCCCGGGGGCCCAGCTCTGCTCGAGCCGCTCTGAGGGCAGGAGGCTGTCTGCTCTGTCCTGTTCCCCTCTCAGCTAGAAAGCTGGATTGTGTTTGGGGCATTTTTACCAGCAGCTTTTAGCTATATGTCAGAATAAAGTCCGCCACAAAGATCTCTCCTTGATCTGCTTGGTCCTCCGTGTTTCTCTGAATTCTCAAAGCCCCTGAAGCCCAGAATGGGGTGAGGGTGGGGGTATCTGGAGGGGCAGGGGCTCAGGCACCAGCCGCCATCCCAGGACTGACTCCTCTGTGTGTTTCTAGTTTACCCCCACTACTTCTACAGGTGATTAGACAGCGTCCACGATACAACGGAGACTACATTTTCAGCTCGATGCAATCTTTAATCTGTTGATACTTGTTATGTGGGCCCGAAGATATTTTATTACAGGGTTTTTAATCAGACCCTAATCCAGCATCAGAGGGTTCCCCCAGCATCAGACGTTTGCCCATAGCGTGAGGCCCACTCCAGCATCCGACCCTCCCTCAACATCAGAGGTTCCTCCAGCATTAAGCCCTCCCCCCGCATCAGACCTTTCCCAAGCATCAGGCCCTCCCCCAGCATGAGACCCTAGTCCGGCATCAGGCCCTCCCCAACCCTCAGACCCTCCCCAGTATCAGGCCCCCCACCTCCAGGATGAGGTGTGGCACCCCACTCCTCTGATGCTCCTTAGCATACCCAGGCAGCCCCAGTGCAGCAGGACAATAGCTCTTGCAGGAGGTGCATTTTTACGAATCACCTGCGGAGCAGCAGAAGCTGGGGTTTCTTTCAGGTCAAGGAGAGACAAAGAAGAGGCACTTGTGCAGGAGGCAGTGGTGGCTGTGGGCACGTTCCCCAGCTCTGCTTCCTCCCCGTGGGGGCTTTGCTTTCCTGCTCCCTCATGGACCCCAGGGCGGTGTCCTTCCAGATTCACGGTCTCCGTGATGTCTCAAGCCCAAGTCCTGAGTTGCGTCCCGGTCCTGCATGGCAGAGGGCTGGGAACACCCAAGCTCAAGGGCTGAAAAGATCCCGGGGGATAGCGGGGCCCCAGAGGGTGGCAGGGCAGGGGATGAGGGTGGCCGCCCACAGAGGGCCCCGCAGCAGCACCGGAAGGAGAGCAGTGATGTCTTAGCTCACTCGGGGATGCTGCCTGGCCGAGCACTCAGGGATGTTACCGCTGGCAGCTCTGGGGACGCAGGAAGCCCGGTGAGTGACACGACTCCACTTGGGCCGTGTGGGTGGGCACTGCTGACCATGGCCTCGGTTTCCGTTCCGGTTCCACTGTCCCTCCGAGGACTGACGGGCTCGTCTTCAGAATGGCACAGGTATTCTCCTTATGTGGGTGAGTGCATCCCTGCTTGTTTCCGTCAGCACTGCTGTTGCTCATCCTGCGTCTCCCTCTTTACAAACTGTGCTCGCTGCTCTTCTGGTTTAACTTAGGAGCAGCCCTTATTTTCTGCATTTCCTAGTTGTCAGCGTTCACTGGGGCTTTGCAGGTGGCGTTCGTGGTAAAGATCCTGCCTGCCAATGCAAGAGATAACAAGAGACGGGGGTTCGATCCCTGGGTCAAGAAGATGCCCTGGAGGAGGGCATGACAACCCACTCCAGTATTCTTGCCTGGAGAGTCCCCTGGACAGAGGAGCTAGTGGGCGACAGTCCCTGGGCTTGCAGAGTGTCAGACACGACTGAAGCAGTTCAGCACACACTCAGGTTTTAGTTCAGTCGCTCAGTTGTGTCCGAATCTTTGCCGCTCCGTGGACGGCAGCACTCCAGGCTTTCCTGTCCTTCACTGTCTCCTGGAGTTTGCTTAAATGCACGTCCACTGAATCAGTGATGCCACAGAACCATCTCATTCCTGCTGCATCCACTGCAGAGGCGGCGGGGATTCGGCAAAGTGCCCGGTCCCGCCGCGTGGGTGTGAACCTGCCTCACCACTCCCTAACCGCGGGGCCATGTCTCCTCTGTAAATCGGGAGGTGGCAGCCCCTGCTTGCTGAGGGGCACGTGCAGCCTCTGGTGCACACTCAATGCAGCATCCCTTGCAGCGCTGTATTTCTGAATAACAGGGAGAGATGTAATAACCTGCTCCTTTTCCCCTCTTGTCCCTAAACTGTGCTCCAGACCACATCTGCGTTACCTACCCCTGGTACATCCCACGCCCAGCACAAACAAGACACTCAGCAAATATCTGGCTGGAGAGGCAGGAACACACCCTGTCCTCCAGGAGATGGTGCCGAGCGCGGTGGGGGCCTGGTGATCACACTGTGTGCTGAGGAGCCCCCAGGGGGACCTGCGCGGCTGTGGGGTGGGGCGGGAGCCGTGGGCAGAACCCCTGACGAGCTCCGGGGGGTGGGGACGGTGGCAGGAAGGAGGGGGCTGTTTCTTGCGGGCTGTCCACACCTCACCCCTCACGGATGAACACTGAACCGTTTCCAAACACCTGTCACTGTTCTGGAGGAAACAATCATTGCCCTGCTCCTTCCTACTCAAGCAATTTCGGAGAATATGTTTCTAGCATTGGCGTAGAAACATTTGCGTTATTCATTCCATGCTCCCTTCAACCACCCATCCAGCCAGCCATCTGTTCATCCATCCATCCACTCACTAATCCATCCACCCATTCACTGACGAATTCATCCATCCATCCACCCAACCACTCAGTAACTCATCAGATCATCTCAGACCCACCAAGAAGACAGACGCCTCCTCTGCTCCTGCTCCCAGGAGGACCCCCAGCCTGAGGGACAGGTGCCTCGTGGGGATGACGGGGGAGACACAGAAGGGACATGCCTGCAGGCCCCCTAACTCTGAACGGTGAAGCACCCACCTGGTCCTAATGCCTCCTTGCCGGGGTGTCCAGGCCGGCCCTTTTACTTCTTTTGAAATATGCGGCTGATGGAGTACCGGATGCTTTTGTTTTTTGCCGCTTTGTGTGGCGAGTCTTGGCTGCTGCTGCTGCTGCTGCTGGGGTTGCTCCCGGGGCTGTCCTGGGAACCTGTCAAGCTTCAGGGAGAGAAAACAACCGTTATCCGGCACCCTCGTGCAAACGCACACCAGTCCACAAGACCTACTGATAGAACTGGGCACCCGGCAACACCCGCGCCTCAACCTCGCAGCAGACCGTGGAGTCTCCTTCACCAAGCACACTCCACACGAGCAATGCGGGCTCCCGGCCACAGACAACCACCTCGGGAAGTTGCAATTCCCTGCCTCTAGCTCTCGCCCAAGGAGGGCTTGACTCCAGGCCAGCTGGTGCAGAGGGCGCTCCGACCTTCCCTCAGGGTCGCTGCTCGGCAGGTGACGACACTCCCAGAGGACTATCTCCTCCGCTCTGGGCAGTCCCCCTGCCTCCCGCAGGGTGACCGCCCCTGGCCGTGGAGGGAGAGCGACGGACACCGTGCAGGGCTGCTGGTCAGGAGACCACACGTGCCCTCCATCGAGTGCTGCCTGGCTCAGGACGGGAGCTCGGCAGGTGGTGATCTGAATGAGGACAGTGTCAGTCACGGGAGTGGACAGAGTCTCCTGAGAGGAGACCCTTGAGGAAAAGGGAGGGACCCTCAAGAGTGAACCCGAGAGGCAAGGGGCCGCCACCATCAGGAACGCACCCCGGGCCGGGCAGACCTCTAGCAAGAGCAGGAAGAAAGCTCCCACAGGAGTCAATCTGTTGAGATGGACCTTTCCTAAAATCACTGAGGTCACTGAGCCCTCCTGCCCCAGCACCTGAAGTCCACCACTAAACACAGGCTCCGAACCCAGTGGGATTCCTGTAAAATCATCCTTGCAACTCTTTCAAGACTAGAGGCGCAGGGCTCCTGAAACTGATGCCAAGGCGCGCAGGCCCCTTACTTGCAGGCGTCCCTGATGGCCTCGTGGCTGGCTGTGTGCAGTGCCCCCGGGTGCAGCCGGTCCAGCTGAAGGGACTGCGGCGAGGCAGGGGTCGAGGTTGTGCCTTCGATGTCTCCTACCTCTTCCGGGATAGCTGGCAGCTGAGGGAATGAGGTCAGTGTAAAATTGGGTAACAAAAGACCGTCGTAAAAGGCAATCTCACAGGTTTTACATTATAACCAGAAACTTATTTGAAAATCTATTAGCTATGCTTTCCCCCAAGTACAAAAGAAACCCTTGTTATAGCTTAACGCCATCTTAAAGGACTGTCTTGTTCAAGAGAGGCAGGGCTATGGGGCAGGAGAGCACCCGACTGAGTGCAGAGACCTCGGACCAGAGCCTCCCTGCAGCCGGGCTCTGCCCTCCCTGGAATCCCACAACCAGATGGCCCTGCCAGGCAGGAGGGCAGAGCGGTGCCAGCACCGTGAACCCTGCATGGCATGAACTGCCCTGTTGAAAGGACTGTGCTCATCACCAGACGCTGCTCAGAAGCACCAGTTGCAAGAGTGAGAAACCTCTCAGCAAAGCCGTCCAGACCTTCCTGTTTGAAGGAGGAAAGGACACTGCTTGTGCCACCACCCAAGAGCATGTGTAGTGACGATGCAGGTTACTGGAACCCATCACGACCAGAGAAACACAGAAAAGGTAGCTAACCCCTCCATGTGAACACCACGGGTCTGGCTTGTATTTCTCGGGAACACACAGACTGGGGGCTACACCCTGAAGTGCTCACACGCAGTGCGAGTGTAACTTGCTCGCTGTGGTTTCCATACAGCACCCCTAGGCCTCACTAAGAGGTGATCTTGTGTCAACCTAGAGCAGAGGAATGGGGAGGGAGATGTGAGTTAGGTGCAAAGGGGAGGGGACATATGGGCCCCTACTGCTGGTCCATGTTGAGGTTTGACAGAGCGGCACACCCAGGCCACCCACCCCAGGGTGACGGCGCTGCCTGAACTGGAGTACGGCTGCCCGAGGCCTGCGGGAAGGCGCCAGGAGTGCTCGGTCAGCGGGCTGGGAGCGGGAGAGGGACGAGGAAGGCCAGCCCTCGGGGCACTGGACTCCAACAACAGGGGCTCATCCAAGTGACCTGAGGGGAGCGGCTCCGACCTCCCTCCATCAGGGATGCCGTGATGGACACGAGAGCCTCAGGAGGAAAGCGGGCTGGACGGGACCACGGGTACGCGTCCAGGCTCTGATCAGACCAGTCTGCACCGCACTGCTGTGTGTGCGAGCCTGGGCACGGTGCCCAGCCTCTCTCAGCCTCAGTGTCCATGTCTGCTGAATGGGGATAACGGCAGCCTGGACCTCACCTGGGTGTCTGCGGGATGAGATGACAGGCTCGGAAAGCACTCGACACGGTGCCCGGTGCACAGAGTCTCCTGCACACTGCTACCCACCGTCAGTAAATTGGCTTCCCGCAAATCTAACATCTATGCCTTTTAAGAAAATCTAACAGTCATGTCTTTCAAGAAAACACTGAGTGGAAATTCCATGGTGGTCCAGAGGTTAGGACTTGGCACTTTCACTGCCGGGACGTTGGTCTGATCCCTGGTTGCGGAACTAAGATCCCATAAGCTGTGCAGCATGGCCAAAAATATAAGGAAAGAAAATTTTAAAAATAACCAATAATACTATGTCTATTATAAAGAAGCATGAGATGATTAGAAGGCAAACAAGTGGGAGAAAGGCAAACTGTTACAACTGTCCCAACGAATGACCTATTTCCAACAGAATCATCAGCATATTCTACGTGGTGGGTGAGTTTCATGACTTCCATTAAAACGTCAGTTATTCACCAGTACATAACCACATAGTGTTCACTCACATTAAATGACAAGGACTATTTAACACTTCACAGAGAAACAAAGGCATGCTAAAGTGTTAAGGAGTTTACCTTTCAACGATGCTTCCTTAAATCACTAGGCTGAGAGATGCATGCAAAGAAATGAAGAGAAACCACATTTCTTGCGACTCTGAAGCTAAAAAGTCAAGAATCAGTATAGGCAAAGACAGGAAAGCAAAAAAGACTGCAAACATATAAGTGAGATGAAGATTTAGAGAACATGTAACTGGAAACACAACATTTTTTTTGACCACAGAAATTAAATAAGCTACTGAAGATTTACTAGAGAAACACTATCAATTATCACTCAGAAGATACAATTCCATTACAACATCATGATTTAATAAAGCACAGCATTCTGTACAATAAAGGGCCTTAACAGTTGTCTATTCTCAGCCAAACTTCTCTATCAGTTAGTTTCTCTCAACAAAAAACATGTTCAACGTTAAATTAGTAATTTAACTGATGAGGAAGTTACCATAATACCTATTTCAACACTGAACAAATCTAACCACTTATTGGACATTAATGTAAAATCCTTACATAGAATTTGATTTAAAACTTCTCAAAATAAATTCATTAAAGCAGGTTCCCTGTGAAAATATGTAAGAATGAAAGCTAGCATAATAGCAGGGGCAGTCTTTACATTTTATTAACCACAGAAGATACTGTTTTACAGAGTCTAAGAGAGACATTAACTGTGCTAAAGCTGATGAGATTGAGAGTCTTAAATACAAGCACCAACACAGAAAGGATATTGTGTCAAAAGTCCATTAAATCTACACTTAAGAGGGTCATTTCTTTATGTAAGGATCATCTCATTTATGAAGTACACATGTTATGTAGTTTAGGATCCATCTACATTATGCTTGTGACTGCATGCTGCTGCTGCTAAATCACCTCAGTCGTGTCCGACTCTGTGCGACCCCACAGACGGCAGCCCACCAGGCTCCCCCGTCCCTGGGATTCTCCAGGCAAGAACACTGGAGTGGGTTGCCACTTCCTTCTCCAGTGCATGAAAGTGAAAAGGGAAAGTGAAGTCGCTCAGTCACATCTGACTCTTAGCGACCCCGTGGACCACAGCCTACCAGGCTCCTCCGTCCATGGGATTTTCCAGGCGAGAGTACTGGAGCGGGGTGCCATTGCCTTCTCCTGTAACTGCATAGTGAGACGCTAATTCAGACTGACTGCTATGGGGGAAACACATCGCTTAATGAGACATGAAGACACAGCACAAACCCGACTAGGGACACACGCTGGGGAGCACAGCACCGCTATGACCAGAGCAGCGGGAGGACGGGGAGGGGAGGGGGATGGGCAAACGACAGCTGACTGACGACTGACGGACCGTGGTCCCATTGACAACGACTACGCAGACAGAGGATGAGACAGGAAATCAAGACCAGTGACGACAGCAGACACACGTCGGAGAACTCCAACAGCAAGGAAGACACAGACAGAACTGTTCTTTCACAGATACTCGGAGAGAAATCAAGCATGAACCCACAGAGAAACCGTCAAAGAATTTTAAATTTCAACTACTTAGCCAATGATGCAAAAGATAGAAACAGCGTGTCAAAAGACCACAGCGTGGACTAGTTACCACTTCACATGCCGCGAAAATGATTCACAGTGAATTTAATTACATGCTGACTAACAGTGTAGCTAACACGAAACGGGTGGTAACGGGAAAAGGTGATAATGCAAGTGCACTTACAAAGCAGTGCTGAACACGTGGTTTCATGGGGTAAACAGCAATGCACTCACACAACCTAAGCTAAACATGGAAGCAAGCTGGGACACGTGCTTTAGAGCCACACACTCTGTCGCCAAAAGCCCTAGGTCGTCATCCTGTTTTTTGACTCCGAAGAGTGAGGAAGCCCGACTTCTTCCCTGGGGCCCTGGGGCCCCCGGCTTTTAACCTGGTTTCACACGCAGAGCTGGCCTGAGCGCGCGGCCAGGCCCATCAGCAAGCAGACCAGTTGAGATTCTTGGGTTTTGTTCCCACCGCATGCCCTGCACCCTGCAGCCAGGCATCCCCAGTGGAAAATGTGTGGCACGGTTTGCACACGCCATGAGAGCTGCCCATGGTTACTTTCACAAAGCTGCCTGCTCCCTGAGAACAGAAACTTCCCTGCAGCTGCTGTGCCCAGCACAGGCCAGGCCCAATGTGCTGAGTACACTGAGGCAGGCTCTGACTGAGTTCATGATGACATGCTAAGCCAGTGGTCCAAATATCAAGACTAATCTGTCACTGTGCCATTATGGAATGATTACAGACTAGGCAGTTTTAAAAATCTTAGACCTCTGAGCATAGCAAATGTATCTGATTTTCTTCTGGGTAAAAAGAGAAAAAACAAACAAACAAAAGAAAACCAGTGTGCTGGGGGACGGACGCGGCAGGGAGGAGGCAGACACATACCCGAGTCGTGTCTACTTCCCTCGGAGGGCTGCGCCGCCTTCTTTGGGGCTTGGAGCGCCCACTGCTGGGCGAGCAGGAGCCGGCAAGCGAGGAGGCCGCATCCAGGTTGAGGGAGCTCTCTGTTTTACAACGACGGAGGTTGCCTAAGCTCCCCCTGCCCACCCTTCTCTCAGTCTCCTCGGCCAGCAGCTCCGTGTTCTTCTCTTTGATCAACCTAAAATAGAATAAAACCCGTCACCCGCCTTTGTCAGCAGAGGAGTGTGTCTGGACAACACATTTGGGCTGGCATTCTGTGTCACGATTAGCAAATTCCAGGAACACTTGCTCAATTAACATCTCAGCACAAAGGTTCAACTTTCCCTCTTTTGAATATCCTCAAACTTAGAATAACTTAGCACTGAGTCTTACCAGGTGGCCCCGATCATTCACGTTTGATTTCCCTTATTTACTCTAACATTCTGACGGGCCTGGGTGGCGACTCTCCCCCTGTGAGGGGACACCTGACGTTGACAACCTCTACCTTCTCCCTGCTCTCAGGGCAGACATGCACGTCAGTGCCTCAAGTCTTTCCCACTGGGAGTCGGGAACTCTGTACGATCAAAACAGCGATGCACGAACAAGCTGGAGTTTCTAAACACAAGTCTCCAGACCAGATGAAGTGCTGAGTTGATCTTTTTTGTGTGTGAGGTTGTATATGTACAAACGCATCACTTGATGAAGTTCTCCCCCAGCTTTGTGTGAGTTTCTGGATTCATGCCAATGTGCCGCATTAACCTAGAATTCACGGTTACTGCTCTTCTCCCCTAATGTGCCATGGAGGATGTTATACAGCAGTTTAAATACTCAACTATGCAGATAAAAGGACTTTCAAATTAAAATACAAGATTCTTACAGGAACTAAACTCTCCAGTTTCACTTCTGCTTATACATCCTGAAAGTTTTTCACTGTTGATAACAAGTTGATGGACAGAATTTACCATTTACATCAAGTCAACTTGTTGCATAAGGAAAAATCACTTTTACCTGACAACTTGCTGTAAAAATAAGACTATTAATATATAACCGGTCATTCCATTTTTCCTGCGGGGACGGGGAAAGACAATCTTTCTGAGCTCGTCTGTGCTCAAACACGGCCCACAGAGCAGTCTGTCTATGGCGTCAAAAGTGCAGGCGGCACCACCTGCGTTTGCTGGTTGTGCCGTTCACCCCCTGCCTTTCCCCCGGGCTCCCCACGCTCGACCGACAGGAACGGGCACCTCGGCCTCAGCTGACGTGACGAGAACAATCTGAGCAGCAGCTCTGCCGGGTCCTGTGCAGGGTCGCCGGCCTGCGGCCACTCTGAACGTGGACTCGGGACAGGGGAACCGCTGTGCGGGTGTGGCACCAGGCAGGCCTCAGGGCCCCCAGCCACCTGGCTGTACCCAGGCCCAAGGCCCCCTGCTCACCACCAGGCGGGCCTTTGGATTCTATCCCCTTTTGTAAAATGTTATAACTGCCAAGAAGGTGTCTAAAGAAAACATCTTAAATATACTGATGAGATGAGAAAAACTCAAACACATGTCCTTGGACCACTGTCTTCCAACAAGCCAATCTTCACACTGCATTACATGAAAAAGGAAAATGCAGATCTGAGTGGGAATCTGCCAACCCCAAAACCCCAGCTTTTCTGATCCAGGCGGCTTTTCACCAGAACGTGGGAGGCTCTGAGCGACACATGAGGGCGCGCCCTCAGTGCTGGAGGCTGCACGGGCCGCAGGGGACACCGCCTCAGCACCTCACCCACCTTGGGGCTCAGAGCTGAGGGGGGACACCCCACAACGCCCCCCACAGAGTGCTGACACCACACTGTGGACAGAACGCCCTGGATGACTGAGCTCTATAATCAAGGGCAATCTTGGAACTGAAAATTCTTGAGGCAGACCTGCAGTCAGTGTTCTTACTATGGAACACTCAGACTTCTCTAAGAAGACAGCTCCTCAGAGAAACCAAGTTTCCGGGGAGCTGGGATCAGGCGCACCCACCGGATCTCTTCGTTGATGGCGTCCAGCTGCTCCTGAAGCGTCACAGTCAGAGTCTTGGCATCGACCTGCCCGCTGGGCGACAGGTGAGTGGCCGAGGTGAAGAGGGTGACCCCGTCGCCCTCGCCGTCAGACACGCCCTCGTCACTCTCGAACGCCTGGGCCACGTTGGCCAGCACGCTGGCTTGCTGCGCGTGCTCCCAGCCCTGTTCCTTCAGGGTCTGCACCTGGGCACGAGAGGACCACGTCTCGTCAGCGACATTCAGAGCAGCTCAAGTCTATCAGGAACTGAACACAATTTTACATGGAAGCCCTGACTGAGGATAAATGGGCCATGCTTAGGAGACACTGCCATCTCTCAAGCGAGCAGTACTGAAGAAACAGGCAGGAGGAGAATTCAGTTCCCACATGGCCTGGTGACACTCAGGCCTGGTGACTTAGCGTGGACAGAAGGCAATCCTATGAGGTTATTCACAAGGGAGGGCTGATGGAGTCAGAGACAAAAACCAAACATTAGAAAAATACATCCATGCCCCCATCAGCCAGGCTGAAGGAAAAGAAGGAAAAGCAATCCTTCAGCTCCGCAGCCGCTGGGTCCACCTCAGCTCTCATCACTTGTACTGGTTCACCAGGGAGGGCCGTCCTCGCAGGTTCCCAGCCCTCCGATTTCCAGGCTGGTCTGAATACCCACAGACAGGAGCGAGCAGGGGCAGCCAGGGGACAGGAGGGCCAGCCCTGCCGCGGCTCTCCTCTCGGGGCACAGGCCCTCAGCTGTTCTGGGCGGTGCCCCTTGCACCGCAAGGGCGGCTCTGTCCTCAGAGACGCACGGGAGCGTGCCTGTGGGGCCCCGTGCCGCCCTCCCGCTCTCACACCTCACACCCTTCTCTCCGCAAATGTCCCCCCGGCCCCACTGTCACCCAGGTCCTGCCTTCTTTTCCCAGACATGACCTCAAAGCAACTGAGGGGCAGCCTCGAGATGCTGGCTGGCCAGCTCCCGGGGTCAGTGCCCTCGGCCCCTGTCTTCGTCACGACCCCTCCCCAGGGCAGAGCCACCCCCTTCGCTGGCTCCAGGACCACCTGCCATCATTCCTGCTCCGCTCCAGCGAACCAGCTGTCTATGGGTTCACCCCCATCAGCCCGGTCAGCACATCCTCTCCCTTCCCGCGCCTTCAAATCGCACAACGGCAACCAGCAGATTCCTCCTCCAGGGCTCCCTGCAGCGCCTGCTGCGGGTCTCTGAAAGTTCCCTGAGAACGGCCTCTACTGTCCCCCTCCCTGCCTGGTCTCCAGCTCTCTGCAAGCAGGCGGTGTGCCCCGCCCCGCAGGGCAGCCCCCCGGGGGCTCCCAACCACTGGACTGCCAGCAAAGCCCCAGAAATAAACTCCTAAGAAAGAAATGAAGGGGTGAGGGTGGACCGCGAAGAAAGTTCGAGCACGGCGGCTGCTAACACTGGGGCCATCGGCGGATCCGGCTCACTGATGCTTTCTGTAAGGGTTGTGGGCACACATCTACGTCTGTTCCTTTACACACTGCCTGTGGATGCTGTCACGCTTACTGACTGGCATGAAATGCTGCTACTCCATCATTCGTAACCAGTAAAGACATTCACTCTGGGGCCCTCTTGGGAATAGTTTTCCAACTGCTGTCCTGGAGCTTTTCCCCACACACAGACCAGGCCGGGATAGGCCACGCCAGATGGGCCTCTTTGTAAAGGGGCCATGGGGCTGGCTCACCTTATCCTCCAGAGCAGCCATTCTCTCCTTCAGATGAAGCTGAAGCCTCTCATCTGATTCGGACACAAGCTTATCCATGGTATCTGATAAGGGTTTATTGTGTTCTTCCTTCAAGTCTTCTCCCTGCCTTGTCTAAAACAGGAAAAACAAAAACTCATAAACTTCAAGAGCAAAGTACAGTCCTTCTTTTAAAAGCACCGGGGAGCCGCGACATCAGCGGCCTGTGTCCTGGTTCCCGAGGCGGTCCCTTCCCACGGCCACCTCTGGTGGGCTCTTGAGCATCACCAGAGCAGACGGGCAGGTGCAGAGGGAGGCAGGGACTTCACTTGTCAAAGGTCACTCCCAACGCTTCTCTTTGGCTGAGCGCCTGGGGGACCTTAGTGTCACCAGCCATTACCTGTCGGAGGAGCTCGGGGAACAAGCAGATTTACACTCAGAAACAAGCAGACTTTAAAGGGGATCGGCTTACACACACGTTGGTAGAGGAAATTCCCAGTATATAAACAGAAGCCTGAGTCTGGTTTAAGGGGGTAAAAGGAATTCAAGTTATAAAGCAAAAGGTGAGAAAATTCATTTTGGGAAAAAAGCCAGTGGAGATAGACTTGCACATATTTTTCTTTACGTGCAACATCACTTGAATTCTTTGAAATGACTGCTGTTGTTCAGTCGTGTCTGACTCTTTGTGACCCCATGGACTGCCGCACGCCAGGCTTCCCTGTCCTTCACTATCTCCCAGAAGTTGCTCAAACTCACGTCCATTGGGTCAGTGATGCCATCCAACCGTCTCGTCCTCTGTCGCACCTTCTCCTCCTGCCTTCGCTCTTTCCTAGCATCAGGGTCTTTTCCAATCTGTCAGTTCTTCGCATCAGGTGGCCAAGGTATTGAACCTTCAGCCTCAGCATCAGTCCTTCCAATGCATATTCAGGACTGATTTCCTTTAGGATTGATTGGTTTGATCTCCATGCAGTCCAGGGGACTCTCAAGAGTCTTCTCCAACACCTCAGTTCAAAAGCATCGATTCTTTGGTGCTCAGCCTTCTTTACGGTCCAACTCTCACATCCATACATGACTACTGGAAAAACCATAGCTGTAACTAGGTGTTCCGTTGGTGGCAAAGTACTGTCTCTGCTTTTTAATATGCTGTCTAGCTTGGTCATAGCTTTTCTCCCAATGATAATTCATGTTCAGATCAGTTCACTTGCTCAGTCGTGTCTGACGGTGCGACCCCATGAACTGCAGCATGCCAGGCTTCCCTGTCCATCACCAGCTCCCAGAACTTGCTCAAACTCATGTCCACTGAGTTGGTGATGCCGTCCAACCATCTCATCCTCTGTCACCCACTCTCTTCCTGCCTTCAATCTTTCCCAGCATCAGGATCTTTTCCAATATGAAAATTCATATTAAAAAACTGGAAATAATTACCTGAAGCAATTTCTAAATGTAATAACAAAGTTGGCAAGTCTGTCTTTTATAAAATGAGCATCAAGCTCATGGTTTAAAAAGCTGTTTTAGGACCTACTGTATAATGATCTGTTTGAGATTGGCCCTGTGTTAGAAATTGCTGAGGCTAATTGCTGGGTCATGGGTATTTATTATACTGTATTATAGAATTGGTATATCATTATACCACTTTTGTGCACGTTTGAAATTTTCCATCGTAAAAAATTTAAAAACAGGTTATTTTCTGTTAAAGTCTTCTCCAGCAACACAGTTCGAAAGCATCAATTCTTCGGTGCTCGGTCTTCTTTATGGTCCAATTCTCACACCCACATGTAACTACTGGAAAAACGATAGCTTTGACTATATGGACCTCTGTCGGCAAAGTGATGTCTCTACTTCTCAATATGCTGTCTAGGTGTGTCATAGCTTTCCAAGGAGCAAGCATTTTTTAATCTCATGGCTGTAGTCACCGTCTGCAGTGATTTTTGAGCCCAAGGAAACAAAACCTCTCACAGCTTCCACAGTAAGGCATCGGCATTCAAATATTTTTAAAGCAAAACAAAAGTTTACTTTGAACTGGCTTAGTCATAAACAGCATCCCGAGCTCAACAGCCTCTGAGCAGCTGTTCTGAAAGTAAGGAAGGGCACCCCTGATCGGGAGACACTGAGCTCTCTGCCTAAGCGGGGAGGGCGCCTCACCGTGGGTCTCACTATGGGAGTCAGAACCACTGCCCCCTGGGAGCCCGCGTCTGAGGCTCTGCAGTCCAGGCCCAAGAACACAGGCATGCTGGGGACAGTACTGACACGTGAGGCTTTAAAACCCTCAGAAAACAATAGCATATGGTACGTAGTATTTTCTGATCTGCCTTTGGCAGCCACTATTTTGTATATCGTAATGCATTCCACCTCATACATTTCAATGACTTTCTAGTGCTTTATTTCTGTGGTGGGGCCAATGATACACTTTGGCACACACCGGCCCGACTCGCTTTGTTTGAGAGAAGCCAGATTTGGTTTTCCTGGTTAAGTCCTGATTATCTGAGACCACACAGGAACAGGAGCGAGTAAGGCTCACCAAACCATAGGAAGGACAAACCCTAATCAGACCGGAGCTCTAACCCTGCCTTTTCTCACAGTGACCCAGTTCTCAACAGGCAGCCCGCTGCCCTGAATTTCCCTGCTGTTCTCTGCTCTTTCAGTAAAAACGCTAACAAGCCAACAGATTCGCGTTCAAGTAAAACAAGGGCGTCAGGAGAGGAAGTCCACAAAATGGTGAAACCAAGTCCCAAATAATTCAAACCTGGAAGTTGCAGTCACCCCCAATCTTTAAAAAATGCATTTCCTTCCAGTACAGCTGATTTACCATGATGTGCTTTTGAGCGCAATGTTTTAGGGTCATAAGAACTTTACACGGGGACTTGATTTCCAACGTGGGAGTCACACGAAAAGGTCTTTACCTTCCCTCCTCAGTAAGGCAATGCTATAAAGTCAGACACAGCCCAGTAAAGGCCATTACCTGTCGATGCGCAGAATCCTCATCTGCGGTTTCATTTCCAAGTTTAGCACTGAAGTCATGCACACAGGCAGCTTCGCGCTGGGCGGCGAGGGAGCGTTTCTCTAGGGCAGTGATTCTCTTTTCCATGTTCTCCTTCAGGGCCATGGCCTACACCGGGCATTGCAGAGGAGAAAAGCTAAGTCGTTATCATGGAACACTCCGATACACTTAGGAGTAACAAAGCTGGACTAACTCCTAAGTTTCAAATCAAACAGAAAGTTAGCGTCCTCAAAATTAAACTCCTAGACGTGGCAGTTTTCTCAGACGTGAGCAAAAACGCACCTACCTCAAAGGTCACATTGGCCACGATGGGCACCCATCTGTCTGAATGTTCTATCCGGCCACTCAGTTTACCAAGCTTCTTTGTTATATAATAAACCCAAACAGCAAACAAAAAGTATACTAAACTACCCTGTTATTGCAAGAATTCCAGGAGGGAAGGTATCTGGCATGAAGTCAGGACCTCTGTCTGCTACACCATACAGGCAGACTTGACCCAGAACAGGGAGGGACCGCCAACAGACCCAAAAGGGAGCTCTGAGGCTTGTTTCCTCGGGTAACAGTTGGAAAAATCTCATGCAATTTCCTCAAAATTAAAGTAAGAATATTAACAAGTGGAAACAGAAGTCAAAGTGTAACACAACTGGAAGCAGCCTTCTCAAGCAGAGTTAAACCACACGTATGAAATGCTCACACCAGGACCAGAACTTGCTGCTGGTGCGACTCCTGTCCGCCAGCTCAAAATCCATTTCAGGTCCCTCCGCAGTCACTAAGTAACCAATGTGGGCCAAGTCCTAACATTAAAAGTGAAAGGTCTTCAAAACGCTTTTTCCAGAATTCTCAACGTGTTAAACCCTGCCACCTAATCTCCTCCTGTTGCCAAAGAGTAGTGTGACAAGGTTATACAAACATGTGCAAATATTTCTGTTTTGAGTTCTCACACAGAATTCCTCACACCAAGCTACTAAACAAGTACACCTGCTGGAACACATGCTGGAGGGGCTCTGTCTGAGACGGTGTCACGGGGGAGGGGTGGGGCAGGGTGGGCGCTGTCTGTCTGCATCCAGAGGAGAGGTGAGGCTCACAGGAGGAGGCCTGAACCCCCAGCACTCTTTTGTTTTCACAACCACCGTGAGGTAGTTTCTCATAAATCATGACACCCGCAGACACGACCGCCAGAAACATCAGGATTCTACACAGTTACATAGCTCGGGCCTGAGGACCTGAGGGTGAGCAAACGCCACTCGACTGGTCGGACCGCCGGGATCACTGTCACACATCCCTCCCTGTCAAGGAGCGGAACCTCAGCAAACCAGAGAAGACGGCCAGGCAAGCTGCCTCGGCAGAGCCCACACAGCATGCTCCCATCTCTCCGAGAGAACGGGCTCCACAAATGTCACCAGACTCGCCTGAGCGGATCAGAAGGAAATTTCAGCATCGTCAGGAATACATTCGACAGGCAGGTGGGGGGGATGAACTGGGAGACTGGGGCTGGCATATATACACTGCTGATACTACGCATCAAGTCAACAGCGAGTAAGGACCTAGTGCACAGCACAGGGAAGGCTCCTCAGTGCTCTGTGGTGAAGGAAATGGGTAGGAAATCTAAACAGCAGGGATATATGTAGAGATATACATATATACATGACTGATTCAGTGTGCCGTACAGCAGAAATTGACCCAGCGGTGGAAAGCAACTACATGCCAAGAAAGGAATGAATGGATAAATGAATGTTTTCAAAGGAACACACTGGGCCCCCCAGAACTTGTAGAAATGAGGAGTCCACACCCAGGGTGCAGCGCAGCACAAGGGCTCCCCTCGTGTTGCTCCACTGCCAACGGACCGCCGGGATCAGGCCTCTTCTACCCCAGAGACCTCGACACAGAGGCGGGGAGGCAGCCTGTCGTGGTCTCGCCAGAGCTCTGCTCTTGTTCACACAGCCACCCCGAGGCTGAGAGCACCGGGAGAACAAGGGACCCACAGCCACCTCAGGGCAACAGACACGGCCGCCGTCACTCACTTCGCGGACATCCCGCTCCAGTTTCGTGTTCACTTCCTCAGACTTGAGGACGTTCTTCCTGGCCGTGTCCAGGTCCTTCTCCAGCTCTCTCACGTGGGCAGAGATGGCTGCCTGGCGCTCTTTCATCTGCCTCTGCTCCCGCGACTTCTTGTCTATGACTTCCTGGAGCTCGCGCATCTTAGCCAGGTCTGGCTCCTGGCTTTCAGAGCCGTCGGACGATCTCTAAAGGGGAAAGGAAGCCCTGTTAGACAGCCTTGTTTTGGGAGGGAGGGAACACAGCACTTCCAGGAAATCGGCGAGGTCAAGACTGCCTTCTGCACTCTGGGAGCTCACAGGACCCTCACGGCCACTCAGACCTACATGGTGCCCTGGTGATGTTGTCCATCCCGATTAGAACCGGGTGATTAGAGTCAGACTTTGTCTTCTCCTGGACAAAGGGGTGCTTAAGAGATCCTGCAGCTCTGAGCTATAAGTCTAGTTTGCTAGTCATGAAAATACCCCAGGTGGGCGGGTCCTCAATCAGAAAGATAAATACCATGTGATGCCCACCACTACAGCCTTCATACTTTTTTAAAATGAAAGGATACAAACGACTAACCCTTAACTGAAATTACACGATGACTGATCAAACTTACCTCTTTATGTGTAGCACCTAATTCTTCTAACAAACGACACCTTTCGAGTGCTATACGTAACCACTCTCTCAACTCAAATAAAAGGGGTCGAGTCACTGTGTGTTGATGTGTGTATACACGTTAGTGCACTCCTCATTCTATACTCACCCTAATACATGGCTACTGGAACAGAATATCTTTAATGGCTCTCATTGATCTTAACATCAAGAAAAGCTGCTTGTTAACAGCTTTAAATTCTAAGTTTGAGAGAACAAAATGTTATCCTAAATTAATTCTATTGCCCAGTTTTTAACTGCAAACTGATATACAGAATAGAATAAATCTTGAGACATTTATGCCAACTAATACTTTTTAACTGGGGGCTTCCCAGGTGGCTCAGTGGTAAAATTTCGCCAGCCAGTGCAAGAGGGCAGCTTCGATCCCTGGGTCGGGAAGATCCCCTGGAGTAGAAGATGGCCACCCACTCCACTATTCTTGCCTGGGAAGCCCCATGAAGAGAGGAGTGTGGTGGGCTACAGTCCACAGGGTCGCAAAGATACGGACATGACTGAGCATGTACGCAGGCGACGCTTTTTAACCATGGAAAACTCTGACTTCTTACAGAAAAAATGTATTTACAAGCATTCAAGAAGCTCAAGAGTCAACTAGTTACATAAATACATGCATCATCCACCTAACAAGGCAGCAAGTGTACAAATCCAGGAGGCCGGGTGGCTGGTACCTTCTCATCCAGGGCCTTGTGGTATTCAAAGAGCGATTTCAGCGCTCTGAGCACCTTCAACTCGCTGGTCATGCCGGCTGGGGGCTGCGCCTGCTGCTTGCCCGCCGTCATCTCGAGGGACGGCACGTACCGGGAAACCAGGCGCTCCACGTGCTCCAGCAGCAGCTGCAGGGCGGGGACAAAGGAGCACCTTCAACCTCATACTTGCATTCATGCATTCAGGGCCGGGAACTCCTCTCAGCCTCACTCTAAAGCCGAAACCATGCTAAGGCACGTCAGAATCCCGCCAGGTCAGTCTAAAGTTAGAGTGGACTTCCCAGGTGGCCCAGTAGTTAAGACTCCACACTTCTGCAGGGGTCATGGGTTTTAATCCCTGGTCGGGGAACTAAGATCCCACACAAAGTGGAGCGTGGACAAAAATGTAAGTGAAGAGAACTCCCCCTCACATGTACTAAAATTACATTATCTCTCATCATAAATTTGAAGCAAGGTATGAGAACCCCAAACTGATCCACCCCAGTCTGCTCAGTGGGAAGATGTGAAAAATGACTTGAAAAGCAGACAGAGTTTAAAGTCAGCAACACGGAGCCCAGCGGTGACCCTCGCGGGGCAAATGTCAACACGTGAGAATCCCCCTACTGACCCTGGTGTTCTTTCTTTCGGCTCTGAGCTCGGCGAGTTCTTCTTCCCTTTCCAGGAGCTGCTTCTTGTATACATTTACCTCCTCGTCAGAAGCTGGAGACTTCTAGGAAACAATTACGAGACTCACTAAATGCGAACACAGACGAAAAAGAGAGCGAGACACTGGAGACTGACCCTGCCGAGTCTCTCCAGGCTCCACACAAAGGGCCTCCCTGCCCCCCAGAGGAGAGGAGGTCCGCCGACCCCAAGACCACACACGCCACCACAACTCAGACCGGCCGTCAGCCTCCACCTCGACCTGGCGGGCACGCAGCCAGGGAGAACCCAGAATCCAAGCCTGCCTTCTCAAGACCCAGGGACGTCTGAGAGACGTTCCTAAACATAAACCTAACAACAAAGTGGATGAAGAGACTCTTAAACGACACACAGACACGTGACCTAGAACCACTGGGGACAGCGAAGAAGAAAGGTAAGGTCTACAAGGCCACCAGGCTTTGGAGTGTTCCTCTGGGAAAAAGGCCGATGGCACCCCAAGGCCATCTGTTAGCTTGAGTCCACTGAAGTCACACAGTCATTCAATAAGCTGGTTAAGATGTTAAACTCATGTTATATGTATTTTACCACAATTTGTGTGCACGTGGGGCCGTCCACGTGGTGAACTTGCTCAAATTGAACCACATGGCATCATTCATTCTTCTGTTTTCCCTGGCACAGATACAAAAATCCTGGGCTACGTATCCCCTATTACATACTGAGTATTCGGCACCCAGAACAGTGCCCTACACTTGTAAGAGGCATGTAGTAGACATGTGAAGCTATGAGGGTGTATGTTATACATGTGAGCAGTAGGTACCCGTCATTAAAATCCCGGACACACTGGTCTGTGCTTTGTAAGACAGGGGACGTTAAGGGGCTTAGCCTTTCTGCTTCAAGGACTGACTCTCTAGCTCAGTCCACGTGCCCCAGAGACTCCTCCAGCCAGTGTTTCCCTTCTTGTGGGGCCCCCGCCCATCCTCCGCGCAGCACCTGCACAACCTCTTACAAGGTCAACCTGCTGGGGTCGAGCCTGCCCACTAAGGTCAAAACGCCCTGCCCGGCAGGGCCCACAACCAGGCTAACTAAAGGAAACACGACCCCAACGCTTCGCCGGGTGAGGGCCAATCCGACAGGCCCAGCCCCCGGCTGCTCTCACCTCAGGGCCCTCTGCTTCCAGGACTCGGTCTGAGGCCAAGCTCCTCCTTGTCTTGGCCTTTGCTTTGGGTTTGCAGCACTGGAATAACGCCCACAGGCGGGCCCTTCTGCGACCCATCCTCGCGGATGGGGGCAGCCCCCCACCCGGGGCAACTGCTGTTTCACGGGAGGATACCTCAGCTCCTGAGCTATCCCCACCGCTCTCACACTCCGACCACCACTCTCACACACACCGCTCTCTCACACACACCGCTCTCACACTACGACCACCAGCACCACTGTCTCAAGGAGAAATGGCACAAAGGCTCTGCCCGCAGCACGTCTCCCAGGAGCCCGGAACCAGAACCCACTCAGTCACAAGGGGCTCCGTGGTGACAGGGGGCTGGGCTCAGGCCCACCATCAAGGGTGCAGGGCGGGGGGAGGGGCTGCCAGAAAGACGGCAGGGGAGTGTGGGGTGCGGGAGAAGGCAGGCCGTGCCCGCAGCTCAGGCCCACTGCCAAACATGACCCTGCAAGGTACTGGTCACAGTCAGACCGAACAGTTTAAACCGCTTCAGAAACCACCACCGCTAGGCGTGAGCACGTCTTCCAAGTGGGCTTCTGCCCCCTCCACCCCCGAAACAAGCCTTCAGTGAGGCTTCTGAAAGGGTACCCCTGAACTCAAGGGCGTCCCCAGAACCCACCCAGCTGAGGAGGACTCACCGCACCAGCCGCCCCTCACTCTCACCCTGAGCTCAGTCCTCCCTGACTGGCTCCCTCACTCGAGCTCAGCAAGGGCTTGACCAACCTCGCTCCAGGCACTGAAAATGAACCCACAGTGGGTACAGGGGTTCATTCAACCTGCTGCGAACTCGCCCTCTTAACGTCGACCCTGGGCTGCCAGACGACTCTGCCCCGTGGGGGCTGCACAGTGGAGGTCCGGGGTGTCCCTGACTCGAGCCGCGGCAGCCAGCGCCTCCCAGACCCCGCCAGGTGCTGCCTCTCCCTCCGCCCCCGAGTCTCCCACCCCGTCTCCTGGCCCCGCTCCCACCCTCACAGCTCTCCACTCGCCAGGGCACAGGCCACACTGCTCCTGGCTCAGCCCGGACCTCTGCTGTCACTTGAGGACCTCAGTCCCCGGGGTGCTTGGGGTCCTATATCCACCCATCTCAGCAATTACAGACTCTGGGAGAGACAGAGGACAGTTTGGGGTCCCGCCCGCAGTTCACCCTGAACACGTTCTCTTTTTTTGGCTTTATCTACTGGAGTTCTCTGAGATGTCTTTTTGATACCTCAACTACTGCTTTCAAAAAGACTGTAAAATCACTGCGCTCAACTTCGAGAATAAAATCTTCACTTTCAACCTTAAAATGAAACTGGAGGGAAGACTAAACGCAGTCAATTTTTCAAACTGAAAAAGATAACCCACATGTGACCATGTCACAGAACACAGGTCACGTAACCCCTCCCTCCTCAGCCTTCTCCACCCCCAGCAGCCCGTCGTCACAAGGCCTGCCCTGGGCCGGCAGGGGCAGGGGAAGTGACCTGACCGGCTCCTCTGTCCCCAGGGCGCATGCGCCGCTTGCTCCACCTTCTTCACAAGTTCACGTGGCACTGAAACAGCCCGCAAAAGCTGGGGATTCTGATCAGAAACACAACAACCGTGGGTACTAGGCAAGGACCCCTGATTCTTGTTTACCCTGGTAGCAAATAAAGATGATCAATACAATTACTGTGACTGTTACATGCGGCTTCAGATAAGAGAAGACACCCAGGGCGTCCCACTCCCAGTTACAAACGCAAGCAGCTTGGAGGGTAGCCCACCGAGAGCTAGAAAACCTAAACACAGTTTAAAGGAGGTCCTTGAAAGTGAGAGTGAAGTCGCTCAGTCGTGTCCGACTCTCTGCGACCCTTTAGACTGTGGCCTACCAGGCTCCTCCGTCCATGGGATTTTCCAGGCAACAGTACTGGAGTGGATTACCATTTCCTTCTCCAGGGGATCTTCCCAACCCAGGGCTCAAACCCAAGTCTCCCGCATTGCAGACAGAAGCTTTACAGTCTGAGCCAGAGGTCCTTAGGCAGCCACAATCCAAGGTTTCAAACAGAAGGGAAGCCCAGTGAGGGAGCGGGAGAATGAAAGGGCCGCTCCTTTCCTCGGGGCATCTGAACAAAGCTGACTCTGCAAAGAAAAGGCAGGGAAAATGTCAAGCAGAGGGGACTGGCTAACACAGCTCTGGACGGCTCCTTGGGCTGGGAAGACAAAAATCTGAGCGGAGGCCTCACAAGTCAGTCCGGATGATAGACACCAAGCTCCCCAAGAAAAGGGAGGCACAGAAAATGTACCCAACACAGCCCAAACCGGCTGAGTGCTGAGTATCAGTCACCTCGTGATGCTCAGGAGACAGGGGGTGGGCTTCAGGACCTGCTGAGAAGGGGGGGGCCCTGGGAGGCACCCCAGGCTTCTAGACGGAGACGCTGGAGGGCTCCTCCCTGGGGTCGGGGGGACGGTGGGGTAAGGCTGCTGAGACTGAGCTTACAAGGACCCCCCCAGCCTCAAGTCACTCAAACCCTGAGTGAACAGAGAGCTCTGTGTCCACTAGAGGTCCGCGTCAGAGGAAACTCTGGAGAAGACAGCATCACCAGAACCTCTAGGGTTTTCCATCCAGAATGTCCAACATGCAACCAAAAAAGCAAAAAAGGGTGTAACAACAAATACGAGCAAGAGAAAAAGAACCGAAACAGATCCAGAGGTATCAGTGTAGATCGGCATATCAGAGGTGTGCTGGAGGGATCAGATGCAAACGGCACCGGTTCAAAAATACACTTGAAAAAAGGAAAAATTTCTGAGCATCAAAAGCGATTCTAGAACTTTACAATAACAGTGAACTGAATTTAAGAACTCAGTCTCTGGGCTTAACATCAAACTGGACGTAGCTGAAGAGAGGATCAGTGAACTGAAGGATGGATCGGTTAAAAAACATATATATGTGGGGGAAAAAGGATAGAATATATCGAAGGAGCCCGCTGTTAAGCTACATTGTTAAAAACTATAAACGGGGACCCTCATGGCGGAGAAAAGACAGAAAGGGGAATAAGAAACGCCTACAGGGGTTGAAACTTAGAGTCTCTTAATGAAAGTGAAAGAGGAGAGTGCAAAAGCTGGCATAAAACTCAACATTCAAAAAATGAAGATCATGGCATACGGCCCCATCACTTCATGGCAAATAAATGGGGAAACAGTGGAAACAGTGACAGACTTTATTTTCTTGTGCTCCAAAATTACTGCAGATGGTGAAATTAAAAGATGCCTGCTCCCTGGAAGGAAAGCTATGACAAACCTAGACAGCATATCAAAAAGCAGAGACGTGACTTTGCCGACAAAGGTTCATTTAGCCAAAGCTATGCAGGAGCTCATTTAGTACTAGTTCATTTAGTCAAAGCCAGCAGTCATGTATGGATGTGAGAGTTGGCCCTTGAACAAGGCTGAATGCCAAAGAATCAATGCTTCTGAACTATGGTGTTGGAGAAGACTCTTGAGAGCCCCATGGACTGCAAGGAGATCCAACCTGTCCATTCTAAAGGAGATCAATCCTGGGTGTTCATTGAAACTCCAATACTTTGGCCACCTCATGCGACGAGTTGACTCACTGGAAAAGACTCTGATGCTGGGAAGGACTGGGGGCAGGAGGAGAAGGGGACGACAGAGAATGAGATGGCTGGATGGCATCACCGACTCGATGGACATGAGTTTGAGTGAACGCTGGGAATTGGTGATGGACAGGGAGGCCTGGTGTGCTGTGATTCACGGGGTCGCAAAGAGTCGGACACGACTGAGCAACTGAACTGAACAGAACTGAACTGAAGGCTGAATGTCAAAGAATCAATGCTTCTGAACTATGGTGTTGGAGAAGACTCTTGAGAGCCCCGTGGACTGCAAGGAGACCCAACCTGTCAATCCTAAAGCAAACCAGTCCTGAGGATTCACTGGAAAGACTGGTGCTGAAGCTCTGATACTCTGGCCTCCTGCTGCGAAGAACTGACTCATTGGAAAAGAACCTGATGCTGGGGAAGACTGAAGGCAGGAGAAGGGGACGACAGAAGATGAGATGGTTGGATGGTATCACCGACTCGATGGACACGAGCTTGAGCAGGCTCCGGGAGTTGGTGATGGACAAAGAAGCCTGGCATGCTGCAGTCCATGGGGTTGCAACGGGTCAGACACTGAGCGACTGAACTGACTGACAGGGACAGTGGCAAGACTTGGTTCAAGAATCGGACCATTGACTCAAAAATGAAAACCACACATTGCTTTCAGCAGCTCTGCGGGTGCCTAAGGCAAGAGGAAAATGTTCAAGCGCTCAGAGGAAAAAAGGTGTGGCTTTGAATGGCACAGCAACACTGAGAGCTGACTTTTCAAGAACAAGGAAGTTAGAAGATAATGGACTGGCATCTGTAAAATGCTGAAAAACAACCACCCACCCAACCTGGAATTCTATACCCCACAGAAACACTCTTCCAAAGTGAAAGCAAAATAAAGACTTTTAGGGCAAATGGAAATGAGACAACTCATCACCCACAGACATGAACTAAAAAGTATTAAGGCAGTGCTCTGGGAAAAAGAAAAGTCGTCTCTGACAGAAATATAAAAAACAAGTAAAGACCAACAATGAGGTAACTGTGAGGGTAAATATTAACTCTACAAAACAATGATGTTAACGCCAGAAATATATCTAACAATTTAAAGGATAACAGTGACAAGGAGGAAACAGTCGTGTCAGGGAGGCAGTAAGAGTACTAAGTTAGACTTGAATGTAAAACACACGCTCTATCTGTGAATGGACTCCCAACAACCTGACAGAGGAGTACAGAACCAGAAAAAGACTTCACACTTCTACGAGAAGCAAGAGAAAAGAACACAGAATAGGTCAGTCAGACAGAAAACAAACACGAACACGGTGTCCACACACTGAAATATCAACATTATAAATAGAGCAAATACTCTCAGTAAGAGACAAAAAGTGTCAAACTGATGACAATGAAAACTATACATTATTCAGAGGTTCCTGTTAAGATGGAAGAGCTTTTAGACAGGTGAAGGTAAAAGATACCCAGGCAAACAAGGACAGAAAACTGATGTGGCCATATCACTGTCAAACAGTGTCTAAAGTAAGAAGTATCACTAGCATTAAAAAGGAGCTTCTCATACTGATACAAGTTCAAGAAGATGAGGATTCTACATTTGAATGTACTGAATAACATAACCTCAAAATATCAATACATAAAACTGACAGAAATAGAAAAGGAGTAACAGCCAAGTTCATAATCACAGTGGGAGACGTTACAGACACATCTCTCAGGGAACTGGGCTCCCTGGTACGTAGTCACCTGCAGCCATGAAGTTCCTGATTGCGGCTGGCTCTATGATGAGATGTGCTGCAAGTATGAAACACACACTGGATTTTAAAGACTCAGCATGAACAAAAGAACGTGAAATATTTCATTAGGTTTTATCATGTTGATTACACACTGAAATGATAATATCTGGGGTGTGTTAAAATAAAATACATTGCAAGTAATTTCACCTACTTCTGCTTTACAAAACGGGGCTCCCGGTATCTGAATTACATGAGTCACAAACCTGATCTAACTGATACACACAGAACACTGCATTCTCACTGATACATATTATTTTCAAGAGCCCAAAGAACATGTAACAAAATGAATATATATTGGGCCACTAGGAAAGCTCAAGCTCTCTCAAAGGACTGAACTAACGCGGGGGACACTTAGGGACTGCAGTGGGCTGGCGGTCCACGTGCCTCAAACTGCACCCCGCACGCGGTGATGAGCCCAGGAGGCAGGCACTCTGGGAGGGCTCAGGGCAGGAGGGAACGGGAGCCCGTGCTGCGAGGACAGGGGGAAGCTGCAGGCAGTCTAGGAACCAGGAGACAGGCCTCACCAGACGTGGCACCCGCTGGTGACCATGGGAAGTCCCTGCCTCCAGTACTGTAAGGAACAACTTTCTGTTGTTCATCACTAGTCTACGGTGTTTATGACAGTGGCCCCCAAAGACTAAGAGGGGCTCTTCATGGGACTAAGCTAGAATTCAAACAAGGGTCACGAGAAAAACATCCCCAAACGTTAAGTTAAATGACACACTGCCTGGAGAATTTCATGGATGATCATTTTAAAAAACACAATGAAAATTAGAAACTACTTTTCCATAAAAAATCTGGCTTACTCAAACTTGTGGGACGCAGCAAACTGCGTTTAGAGGGTAACTTAAAGCCTTACACACATATACTGGAAAAGAAGGAAGGCTAAACATCAATTAAGCCTCCATCCCTGCTGCTGCTGCTGCTAAGTCGCTTCAGTCGTGTCTGACTCTGTGCGACCCCACAGACGGCAGCCCACCAGGCTCCCCCGTCCCTGGGATTCTCCAGGCAAGAATACTGGAGTGGGTTGCCATTTCCTTCTCCAACGCATGAAGTGAGAAGCCAGAGTGAAGCTGCTCAGTCGTGTCAAACCCTTAGCGACCCCACGGGCTGCAGAAACCAGAAAAAAAGCAAAGCAAACACAATGCAGATGAGAAAACAAGGGGCAGAAAATAAGGACACCGAAAGCAAATATGGAATTTTTTCAAAACAAAGCCAAAAATGGGCTCTTTGAAAGGACTGCCAAAACTGATAAACCCCTAGAGAGACTGATTAAGAAAAAGAGACAAAGCACAAATCACCAATATCAAGGATTTTTCAAAGGGGAGACAACACATCTTGCAGATAAGAAAGATATGATGAACCACAGTTCACTTACTAACTGGAGTCTGCTGGCCTCAAGAAATTCCCAGCAGCGGGGAAAGGCTTTGCGTAACTAGACCCAAGAAGACATACAAAATCAGAAAATTTTATTTGCATGAAAAACATTACATCTGAAATTAAAAGCCTCCCCACAATCAAACCAACTGGTTTTGCCAATCAATTCTTCCCAAAATCAAGGGAAGGAAACAGTCATCTCACAGGAACTCCGGGGGTAAACAAGGAACACTCTCCAACCTTGTTTTATAAGACTAGCATAATCTTGATACTAAAACCAACAAGGAAGAAGCACAAGAAAGTAACATTACAGACTCTGAATATCGATGAAATAATCCTAAATAAAACACTAACAAATAAAATCCAACAGAAGGAGAATACATCGAGATCAGGCTGGGGTTGTCTTAGAATCACAAAATTTTTGAAAAGTCAAATCACCACATAAAAGAAAAATCACCTGTTTCAAAATCTACAGAAAATAAACTTAAGAAAAATTCATGTAATAATTTTAGTGCATGACTAAGAAAAAGCGCATAGTAAACTAACAGAGAAGAATTTACATATTTTGATAAAAATATCTATAAAAAGCTAACATCATATGTGAGGGTGAAATACCGAGAGCTTTCCTCTGATAACGGGAAAGAGACAAGGATACGCATTCTCACTACTTCTGTCCACCACGGTACTCGGAACTGGAGACCCTAGTCCGCACAATAAGGCAAGAAAAAGAAAAGGGTTGTCACAGCTGCGAAGGGGGAAAAAGCACTTATGTGCACACATATTTGTGGATACATAATAAAATACAATTAGAATGATTTGAAATAAATGGATTTAGCAAGTGAATATAGAAAAGTCGATTCTATCTCTATTAGGAATTTACAATGGCACTGAAAATATCAAGAGATCCAATTAAACAAGTTCAAGACTTACAGCAAACTACAGACTTCTGAGATAAAGAAGATCTAACAAAACGGAGAGCTATCTATACTGTGTTCATGGGTTACAAGAACAACATAAAACACACACACACACGCAGAGTTAACCGTGTGAGGAGATGCAGGTGTAGGGCCATCACTCCACGACGTCTATGGGCATCAAGTCATCACAGTGCAGACTGGAAACACACACAAACTGTATCTGCCAATGACTCCTTAGTGAAGCTGGGGGTCTAAAGTCAGCGCCTGGCACCTGGTAGACGGAAGGTGTGGGAACCCGGGTTCACGTGCAGGCTGCACACACCCTCAATCACAGGTGAGACCTGAAGCAACCCAGCCACTCTCCATTTTTCTGTTTCTGTTTTTCTCTGTTCCTCTTGCCATTTCTGTTGAACAGATTCCCAGTATCGAGTGAGCAGCATCAATGCAGCGTAATGTTTCCCCATCTAAGGCGGGAGCATGTAACCCCAGCAGACCTCCCAATTGCCCCGAGATAACTGGGGTGCCCCATCACAATAGAAAGCAAAGAAACACGACATTCCCCAAGACAGAGCTGCCTGGCAGCAATGGGGACTATGGTCCACCAGACTTCCCAAGGGGACCCCCAGGGGCTTGAATCCCACACTGGGCCCCTCAGCTTGAGGCCACACTGCTTTTCCACCATTCTGGGAGTCCTGGCAGAAGAAAGCCAGGCCACGGAAGGGGGATGGTGTGGCCGGCCCATGGGACGCAGGGTAGGGCTGACTTGGGTCTGTGCTGGGTTCCACGTCCAGTCACCACCCTTGGAGTGTACAAAGTTCTTGGGATCATTGCAGGTTTTTGGCAAAAAGCAATGGAGCCGAAGTCACTTAGGATGGTTTTTAAGAAGAAAACCTCACTGAGGATTCACTCAGCACCAGCCTCGGCCCCTCGTGAGATGCAGACTCCCGGCAGTCAGCCATGGCTGTGCCCGTCGCCCGCCCGGGCAATGGGAGGCCCCCGGACACCGGGTGCCACGTGGGGTTCTTCCCCCACTTTGAGTGAAGGGCTGCATCCCCCTGGATGAACCCGGCTCCCCCCTCCACCTCTGATGCTGAGGCCCCCGTGCCTCCCACGACCGGAGGATCCAGCCTCTCCCGGGCCTCCGTGTCACTGCACAGGCCGTGTCCGTGCGGCTTCAGCTGGCAGGGTGAGTCCTGCGTGGAGCCTCCCAGCTCGCCGGCCCCGCTGCCCACATCGGGGCCGGGCAGGAGCACCGCGTGTGCACTGAAGGAGCGGATGAGGGCCCCAACAATGCCGGAGAAGATGACGAGGGGGAGGTGAAGGGGGCTGAGGTCCAAGTGTCAGTCCGTGATTCAGGCATCAGTGCGTATTGACTCATTTAACCTCAGGACAAGACTGTGTGTCGGCGGGTGGGGGGCAGGTCCTGCCACTGTTCTCACCTTGGAGCCGGCAAGTTCACTCTCAGTGTCCAGGGACAGCTGCAGCCACTGGCCACACAAATTCATGCTCCCCCATTCTGGAGGCAGAAACCTGTGATCAAGGTGTGGGCAGGGCTGAGCTCCCTCCAGAGGCTCCAGGGGAGGGTCCCTCTGGCCTGGTCCAGCCCTTGGGAGACCCCAGGCCTCCCTGGGCTTGTGGCCACATCACCCCGACCTCTGCGTCCATCTGCACAAACCTTCTCCCCTGGGTGGTTCTGTGCCTCAGATCACGCCCTCTTCTCTTCCAAGGACACCCGTCATTGGATTCAGGGTTTTCATGCATCCTGGGTGATCTGGTGCAGCGGTCAGGAACTTACTTCCATATGCCGAGACCTTTCATCGGAATAAGGTCACCTTGGCAGGATGCAGAAGGATGGACGGCTTTTGGGGCCACCACTCAGCCCACTACACTTGTCATGAAGCCACAAGGCAGAGCCTCACTGGGCTTGGTGCAGGGAACTTCGAAGAAGCAGGGCTCCAGTCCTGGGCTGCCTCAAGAACACACTTAGGATCAGGACACTCGGGCACAGGGACCAGATGGGCAAGGCTCAGAGGTGTGCTGGTGGGCGTGGGGCTCACCTGCAGGGAGCCTGGAGCCTGACGTGACGCCCCAGGGCTGGGGGACACAGCGCATGGTTTGGGAATGGACACATCCCAGCACGGACGAGAGGAGGCAGGCCCAGGGGCTCAGGCCAGGGGAGCCCAGATCTTCCTGCTGCCCTCAAGGGGCCGGTCAGATGGGCACAGCAGGGAGCCGTGATTTCAGCAACCTGGGTCGGAGTCCTGGTCTGCTGCTGTGTTGTCTCTGGCGAGTGACTCAGCCTCTCTGAGCCCACCTTCGGCTCCTCTGCAAATCGTTGCCACGCGTGACTATCTTCACAGCTGTGGGGAGTTCTTGGTGCTCTCAGCAGCCCCGCCCAACCCCGTGGCTGGGGCTATGCCGCCTCTCCACGACCTTGAGGCCGATAAGACCACCCCTGCACAGACTCTCTTTGCAAAGAAGCTGGAGGCCGCTTCTCCTACCCCAGGAGCCCTGGGGCACCGAGACCCAAGAGGCAGCAACGCCTCTAGCCTGGGGGCTCCCGTGCAAGGGGCTGACCGCATGGGGCACTGGGAGTGACTGTGGATGGCCCCATACAACCAACCCCGTCTGTCCTGTTACAGCCCAGCTTTATTTCTGTGTGCTCTGCTCAGCCGCACGCAAAGACTCAAAATCTATTCCTTCCAGTCCGTGCAGATTTCTCTCGATGGTGGTCAAGAAGCAGTGCCCGGGCCGGCATCCCTGGGAAAACACGCTCCGCTGTTTACATGAGTGACAGGGTCCCTCCAAGAAAAACATCTGGCCGGATCAGGAAAGGGGCGCGGGACTCATTGGACAAACGGGATGTCCTCGTTCTTACATACATGGGATGTTTTAAACGCTGGCACCCAACCTGACAGCAGCCTGCTCCTGGCGGGAAGAAACCGAGAGACGCCGGTCCCCTCCCCGAGTCCGACGCCCCAGACGGTGGCTTCTGTCCGGACTGGCCCCTCGGGTGGGGAGTCTGGAGGCCACAGAACCGCAGGGGCCTCGAGGCTTGGTGTGGGCGTGGGGAGGGCCAAGGGGATCGGGGAGGCGACAGGGTTAGGGCCCTTGCAACGGACTGCCACCAAAGGCTGGACAAAGACAAGAAGAAAGAAAACGAACGCCACGCCTTAAAGTTGCTCAAGAGCCAAGAAGGCCCAGAAGAGTGACCAGGACTGCGCCATCCAAGGTGGGCGAGGGGAGGAGGGGGCTCGCCCAGCGCAGACTGGACGGGGTTAAACCTTCGCTCTGGCTCAACTCACAGGAACAGAGACCCCACCGCAGTCACTCCTGGCACTTTCCTTTTCGAAGGAAGAAGGGAATCACAGAACAAGCAACACCATCCCCGTGGGGGACTCTTGGCGGTCGAGGATGCCAAGGGCCCCTCTGCATCCGCACGGCTGCCTGAGCCTGCGTGTTGTGCATCACGGTCACCCGTCTCCGTTGAGGGGAGGCCCCCGAGCTTGTTGGAAGGTTGGCCTCAGCGAGGCCGAGCTGGGGTCCCTAGCTACCCCCAGAGGGCCCCGTCACTGCCATCCGGGAATTAGGGGGTGCCGAGTGCTCAGACCCGAGGATGGTGGGGGCGCTTCCACAGCATCCTGTGTGCACCCCTCCTCGGCTCACGGTCTAGCAGGAGCTGTGGGGAGCGTGTGTATACGGCAGGGACACACAGGACACCTCCTGAGCACCGCTGGCCAGGACCCCGGGGGGAGGCCTGGGCCAGACTTCTGACCACCACAGGGGCCTGCTCAACCTCCCCTGCTCTGTGCCCTCGGCTTCCTCAGCTCCAAGGATAACACCACCTCTCGGAGAGCCTCTGATGCCAGGGCTGCTCTGTGGGAGGGGTCGTGTTCTGCGCCAATGTGTTCAAGGCACGTGATGCCTGGTCAGTCTCTAATGACCGGCTGCCCTGGGGCCTGCCTGCTCTTCCTGTTGGCACCAGGGTCCCGCATGCGTGTGAGTTGGCAGGCCCGTTCCAGGCTGGGTCTGTCTGCTTAGGTGACAGACGTGCCTCCTGGGAGGAAGAGCATCTGGCACGGGGTGGGCCTTGTCCCCTCCTTCTCCTGACTGGCGCCAGGACCAGCCTCCTTCTAGTTCCCGGATTGGGAAGACAGGGGCCCTTTCGGGGTCACCTGAACGTGTCATCTCATGGGAGCGTGGCTTTATGATATTTGCTGAGTGATCCGGAGGGGTGGAGGGACAGTCCTACTGAGCTCCTACTGTGTGCTGGCAGAGGATGTTCCCGCGGTCCTTCCTTGACTTCTGGCAGCATCCTCGGGTCCACTTGAATACTCTTGGACGAGGAGGCAGGCTTGACCGCCACTGGGGGCTGACCCTGGCTTGCTCATGCCCGCCCTCCACCTGGGCGGCTCCTGGAGGGGACAGGAGAGGGCTCAGTCCCTGGGCAAGGGTCTGCAGGGAGGCCTTTCTGCACCGTGGTTCCTACTGACCACATCTGCACCACCCTGGAGGAGCGGATGTGGTTACTCGGGCACGGTCACATGGGTGCTGGCCTAAGCATGCCTTCTACACATGCTGGACATGGTACCCTCGACTGTCTCCAGTGAGCCGGACCCAGAACATGGTCTCTGGGGCTGCAGGACTGGCTGGGGCGGATTGACCCCTCAGCTCTCGGCATGTGGTCTGGCTCCCAAGGCCTGGCTTGTTGAAGGAATAAAAGACATGTATTCATTCACAGGCCTGCTTTGATGATGGGTGGGTAGGTTACTCAGATCCACCCTCTCATAGAAAACAATTATTAAGAAAGAAAAAGAAGTGTCACGCCTTAAAGTTGCTGAAGACCTGAGAAGACCCAGAGGAGCAACTGCCCAAGATGAGGGATCTAACAGAAGATCCCTCCCTCTCCGTGGAGCCAGACTCCCAGGAGACGACACTTTCAGGTGACCCAGAAAGGGCCTCCCTCCTCCAGCCACGGGAATTACAAGGAAGGTGGTGCTGGTGCCGAGCAGGGGAAGAAGCAGGTGAAGACCCCAGTGGGTGCAGGCACATCAGCCCGTGACCTTGGTTCAAGGGGATCCTATCCATAACGCCCTCAGATGAGTGGAGAATACAAGTGCCAAGTCTTTCTGGATAAGGGCACCTTCTTCCCAGGCTTGGGAACTGCCCCGTGGGTTATGGAAGGGTGGTGGCCAGTGGGGAAGAGCGCCAGGCCCATCAGGATGAAAGACAGCTGGAGGAGAACCAGCAGAAGTGACCCCCTCAGCTTTGGGATTCTGAGACGATTAGATGGATAATAAATCTAATACATCAGCTAAGCTCACCTCTTTTAGAGAAATAAACCTCAAGATAGAAAGGTCCTGCAAAGACAGGAAACCATTAAAGAAAACGACACAGCCAACTTGGAAAAGAACCCAACAGAACATGCAGAAATAAAACGTGTCATAACGAGAAGCGAAAATACAACAGACACGTTTGAAGACACTTGACCTCTTCAGGAAAGGGAGACATGTGGGCACAGAGCACGGCCATGCTGATAATGTATGCAGCCCCCTGCCCAACCCCCTGCTCTCCAGGAAGAAAAACCAACCCCTGATCTGTAGCTGCATCATTTGCCGATTTCTGCGCTGTAAATACTCCCACCCTGCCCTGATTCATGTACCAAAGGGTTAACACCCTGCTGGCAGAATTCCCGATGAGACACAAAGAGCTGACTCTGGCACACCACCGGCCGAGAGACATGGGAGGACGTCAGAACCGCAACCCGAGGGGCACAGATTTCAGCCCGACTACCTGGGACCCAGGCAGAGCGGTCCTTGGGGAACTTTAAAGACAAGACTCTTGAAACATGTCTAGAATTCACTTTATAACTTTGCCATTTCCTTCTCCAGTTTATTACAAGTTCAGTTCAGTACGCTTCCCAAAACCAAGAGAGTCCCAAAGGAAGCCAGGTGGGGTGTATAAAAGCCTCAGGACTTAAGACTCAAGAGACATAAAAACTTTACGGGCAAAGAAATGCATGTGTAATGGTGGAATTATGAATAGAGATATGAATCGCTTCGGGACTAGACAATGGCCCCTGACACCTCATCGTAGGAGAGGCTCATGGCATAGGCACTAAGCCTGGGGGTACGAGTGAGATGGGGGCTGAAGACCACGTTTTGTTGTCGTTCAGTCACTAAGTCACGTCTGACACTTTGAGACCCCATGGACTGCAACACACCAGGCTTCCCTGTCCTTCACCATCTCCCAGAGCTTACTCAAACTCATGCCCATGGAGTCAGTGATGCCATCCAACCATCTCTTCCTCTGACGCCCTGTTCTCCTCCTGCCCTCAATCTTTCCCAGCATCAGGGTCTTTTCCAATGAGTCGGCTCTTCACATCAGTTGGCCAAAGTACTGGAGCTTAAGCTTCAGCATCAGCCCTTCCAATGAATAATTTTCACGGTTGATTTCCTTTAGGATGGACTGCTTTGATGTGCTTGCGGTCCAAGGGGCTCTCAACAGTCTTCTCCAACACCACAGTTCAAAGGCATCAATTCTTTGGTGCTCAGCCTGCTCCACAGTCCAATTCTCATGGTTCAGGGCAAAGAGTCTGACACGAAGGCCCAGCACCCAGGTTCAAGTGCTGGCTCTGCCCCTGCCGGGCCCAGTGGCCTTGGTCTCCTTGCCCACCTCTCAGAGCCTCAGTTCCTCCCCTCGGTAAAGGGATCTGACCCTGCACCACAAGCCGGGTCGGGATGCCCACACAGGGCGGGGATGGGGGTTTGCGTCCAGGCTGACAAGTCCCCGAGAACACCTGCTGCTGCACTGTCTTTACATGCGGAGTTGTCGAAATTAGACTTGAGGTGCCTCAAAGTAGAGAACCCCCACCCCAAAGTCCAGGCTGTGAGGACGGACCCCCGCCCCCAACTCCACGCTCATCACCACACTTAGCCAAGTCGGGGAACTATCTCGGACACCAGCTCATGCCCACAAGTCCTCAGCTGGAAACTGCAAGAAACACGTCCTTCTCCCCTGTCCCATGTCCATGGCAATGCTGCCCACCCCCTGGCAGGGAGGACGTGCCATCACCTCCATTCTACAGATGGAAAAACTGAGGTTCCGAGTGCGGAAGCCATGTGCCTGAGGCTGCTCAGCCCCCAGGAAGTGGTCAGGCTGGGTCTGGACCCGCACACGTGGCCTCAGAGGGGCTAGGCGGGGTCTGAGCCTCCCTGGGAGCTCAGGTACCCTCACCGCCTGACTGTGGGTCCTGGAGTCTGGTGTGGAGGCGGCTACCATCCTCCAGCAGGCAGCTAGCTCCTCGCTCGCTTTTCAGAAAACAACATCGCACTACTGCTCTTTTTGTGGCCAACTGCAGCTTTAAACGTCTCTAATTCTAGAGATTTTAGGGGTTAAAAAACACTCGAGACCAACACTGCTCTTCCCTGTGAAAGAAGGGAAAGATGCAGTTAAGAACTGCTTCCTATCACAAGTCCCTAGGGAAAATAAAGTCAACAGCAGTCTAACATTAACAAACTAACATGCTCAGAGTAAGTATTCAGTACGAAATCTCATCGTTTTACTAACACATACGAAACTTAAGTTGGAGAGAGAGATTCTTTGCCTGGGAAGTGGGCAACAGAGGACTTACAGGGAATTTAAAAGCCCCTCTCTCTGCCCAGTGATGACGCTCTCACAGCATTGTGCTACACAAAGAAAGAACGTGCACTTTACTGCTTATCTTCCCCGCAAGGCTCCCTACTTCAAATATCTCAATCATGGCTGGGGATCTCTCTACAAAAATCCACCTCAATGTTCAAAGCACAAAACAAAGCTCAGAGGAATACAGTACCTAAGATGAAAAAGGGATGAAAGAACCTACAGTCCTTTCTTCTTCTATTAATAGGGCACTGGTGGATTCGGGAGAGACGCAGAGGCAGGAATATTAGCGGATGAGAAAAAAATAAATAACGGAGGAGGAGGAAAGAGAAGGTAGGACGGGAGGCTTTACTAGTACTTTACTTACTTACTTTATTACTTTACTTACTTTACTATTACCTGACTTTCCTGACAGTTTCAAAGCATTTGGGGGGAGGGGGGAGAGGAAGAACCTGTTATTTCACTAAAGAAAAAGCAACACTGTAAGAAGAATTGCATCTCAATTATCTTTTATTTTCAGCTCTATCCCTGCAAGCCAGCCCACTTAAGCTTTTACATCACTTTCCTATCTTATTACCTCTATGTTGGGGTTTGGTACTTCAAACAAAGACTTTTTTGTTCTTTTCCTTCTTCTTCTGGAGGTAAAAGATGGCACTGATTTGCTTAAAAGTACGGATGGGAAAAAAAAGAAAAAAGTACGGATGGAAAGCATTATCCTGAGGTGGTTCTTAATAACAGAACTATGGATTTCTCTATCCCTTTGACTGTCAGCACACCACTAAAGGCTAAATGAAGGCTCTAGAGGGAGGTAACACCCCCCTTGTCAAGTCTCTGTTTCCTTGCTCCTGTGATATTGGCTTTGCCAAGTAACCCAAGTCCAGTAAATAAACATTACAGGTCTCTCCAAACTACTTCTATAAAATAAGATCTTGTTTGACCAACCTTATAGAGCAGTCATTTATTTCTACAGCTGCTGAGATGCTCTGCTGCTCTTGCCTACATTCAGAAGGGAACCAAAATTCCAAATTTCATTTATTCTGGGCCAAAAACCAGACCTTTTGTCCTCCTTCCTAGATATGTTGCAACTTCAAGTTGACTCCTCTGCCTAAATTAGTGGCATATGCTTTAGCTCTTCTAAGAAAGAAAAAAAAAACACCCCTTTTTCCCTTACTGAGGAAGGCACCTAACTCTGATAAAGACCTCTAGGAAGATGCTAAAATGCCTTGACCAGTTTAACAGCACCTTATTTCAGAGAATATGTTTGAACCTCCCCGCCGAACCCCAAGGGCAAACACACGGAGCGTCCAAGGGGGCAGAGGGGGAAGCCTCCAGGAGGAATAGGCAGACTTTGAAAAACTGACGGGAGGGAGGAGAGAGGACAACTTTCAGGACTAGAAACAGGAGGCAGTCCAGATGCTGCGACGCCGCCAGGGCCCGGGAAGCCCCGACGCCCCCGCGCCCAGCCCTGGGCGCACTGTCCTCCCGCCCGCGGCCGCGTCCTCCCCCCACAGCCCCCAGCGGCCCGGGAGCGCCACACGCCCCCGCGGCGCCGACCGAGCCCCACGGCTGGCGCGGGGGGCGCGGGCCACCCTCCAACACGCTGCTCGGCGCGGGCTCGGAGACCCAGAGGGTCAACCCCGTCCGCCGGCAGCGGCCCGCCGCGGCGCCCAGCCCCAAACTCGGGCTCCCCCGCGCCGCGCCGGCCCGCCGCCCGCCCCGAGACAGCCCCGAGACACCCCTCCACAGCGCGGCGCCCACGCCTTTTCTCTCGGCGCCGACGAGAAGGACGCTCCCCGACGAGGACGGACCGCGGCTGCTGGTGCCCGCCCGGCACAGGGTCAGACCGAGGAGCGGGCAGCCGCGGCGGCACCTCCTCAGTCCCCGCTCCCGACTCCTTTTCCCGCTGCGCCGGACGGGAAGGGGCCTGCACGACCCGGGACTCACCTCACACCTCGGGGCCGGGCTCCCGGGAGGCGGGCGCGGCAGCGGGTCCCTCAGCTACACGGAGCCAGCGAGGAGCGCCGGCGAACTTTCGCGACTGCCGGGGCGCGGGGGCGGGCGGGGCGGGGCGCATGCGCGCGCACGGACGGGCAGGCGCGCTCGCGTTTTGTGCCCAGCTTCTGGGTAGCCGGAGAAGGCAGTGGCAAGCCACTCCAGTACTCTTGCCTGCAGAATCCCGGGGATGGAGGAGCCTGGTAGGCTGCGGTCCGTGGGGTCGCTAAGGGTCGGACACGACTGAGCGACTTCACTTTCCCTTTTCACTTTCATGGATTGGAGAAGGAAATGGCAACCCACTCCAGTGTTGTTGCCTAAAAATCCCAGGGACGGGGGAGCCTGGTGGGCTGCCGTCTCTGGGGTCGCACAGAGTCGGACACGACTGAAGCGACTTAGCAGCAGCAGCAGTTAGATTACCAGATACATCGTATATATGAAATTGCTGCTGCTGCTAAGTCGCTTCAGTCGTGTCCGACTCTGTGTGACCCCAGAGACGGCAGCCCACTAGGCCCCACCCCGTCCATGGGATTCCCCAGGGAAGAATACTGGAGTGGGTTGCCATTTCCTTCTCCAATCCATGAAAGTGAAAAGGGAAAGTGAGGTCGCTCAGTCGTGTCCGACTCTTAGCGACCCCACGGACTGCAGACTACGAGGCTCCTCCGTCCATGGGATTCTCCAGGCAAGAGTACTGGAGTGGGTTGCCACTGCCTTCTCGGATTTGAGTGCTACCCGGAAGCTGGACTGGAAGTGCGAGCGCGCAGCCGAGCGAGCGCAGCGCGCCTGCGCCGTCCGTGCGCGCGCATGCGCCCCGCCCCGCCCGCCCCCGCCCGCCCCCGCCCGCCCCCGCGCCCCGGCAGTCGCGAAAGTTCGCCGGCGCTCCTCGCTGGCTCCGTGTAGCTGAGGGACCCGCTGCCGCGCCCGCCTCCCGGGAGCCCGGCCCCGAGGTGTGAGGTGAGTCCCGGGTCGTGCAGGCCCCTTCCCGTCCGGCGCAGCGGGAAAAGGAGTCGGGAGCGGGGACTGAGGAGGTGCCGCCGCGGCTGCCCGCTTCTCGGTCTGACCCTGTGCCGGGCGGGCACCAGCAGCCGCGGTCCATCCTCGTCGGGGAGCGTCCTTCTCGTCGGCGCCGAGAGAAAAGGCGTGGGCGCCGCGCTGTGGAGGGGTGTCTCGGGGCTGTCTCGGGGCGGGCGGCGGGCCGGCGCGGCGCGGGGGAGCCCGAGTTTGGGGCTGGGCGCCGCGGCGGGCCGCTGCCGGCGGACGGGGTTGACCCTCTGGGTCTCCGAGCCCGCGCCGAGCAGCGTGTTGGAGGGTGGCCCGCGCCCCCCGCGCCAGCCGTGGGGCTCGGTCGGCGCCGCGGGGGCGTGTGGCGCTCCCGGGCCGCTGGGGGCTGTGGGGGGAGGACGCGGCCGCGGGCGGGAGGACAGTGCGCCCAGGGCTGGGCGCGGGGGCGTCGGGGCTTCCCGGGCCCTGGCGGCGTCTGCAGCATTTGGACTGCCTCCTGTTTCTAGTCCTGAAAGTTGTCCCCTCTCCTCCCTCCCGTCAGTTTTTCAAAGTCTGCCTATTCCTCCTGGAGGCTTCCCCCTCTGCCCCCTTGGACGCTCCGTGTGTTTGCCCTGGGGTACGGCTGGAGGTTCATTTGTAGCCTCTGAAATAAGGTGCTGTTAAACATGTCAAGCGGAGAAGGCAATGGCAAGCCACTCCAGTACTCTTGCCTGGAAAACACCATGGACGGAAGAGCCTGGTGGGCTGCAGTCCATTGGGTCGCGAAGAGTCAGACACAATTGAGCGCCTTCATTTTCACTTTTCACTTTCATGCATTGGAGAAGGAAATGGCAACCCACTCCAGTGTTCTTGCCTGGAGAATCCCAGGGACGGGGGAGCCTGGTGGGCTTCTGTCTGTGGGGTCGCACAGAGTCGGACACGACTGAAGCTACTTAATAGCAGCAGCAGCAGCAGAGGCCTTTATCAGAGTTACGTACCTTCCTCAATAAGGGGAAAAGGGGTGTTTTTTCTTTCTTTCTTAAAAGAGCAAAAGCATATGCCACTAATTTAGGCAGAGGAGTCAACTTGAAGTTGCAACACATCTAGGAAGGAGGACAAAAGGTCTGGTTTTTGGCCCAGAATAAATGAAATTTGGAATTTTGGTTCCCTTCTGAATGTAGTCGGACAGAGCAGCAGAGCAGCTCAGCAGCTGTAGAAATAAATGACTGCTCTATAAGGTTGGTCAAACAAAATCTTATTTTATAGAAGTAGTTTGGAGAGACCTGTAATGTTTATTTACTGGACTTGGGTTACTTGGCAAAGCCAATATCACAGGAGCAAGGAAACAGAGACTTGACAAGGGGGATGTTACCTCCCTCTTGAGCCTTCGTTTAGCCTTTAGTGGTGTGCTGACAGTCAAAGGGATAGAGAAATCCATAGTTTTGTCATTAAGAACCATTTACTCCTCAAGATAATGCTTTCCATCCGTACTTTTTTGTTTTTTTTCCCATCCGTACTTTTAAGCAAATCGGTGCCATCTTTTACCTCCAGAAGAAGAAGGAAAAGAACAAAAAAGTCTTTGTTTGAAGTACCAAACCCCAACATAGAGGTAATAAGATAGGAAAGTGATGTAAAAGCTTAAGTGGGCTGGCTTGCAGGGATAGAGGTGAAAATAAAAGATAATTGAGATGCAATTCTTCTTACAGTGTTGCTTTTTCTTTAGTGAAATAACAGGTTCTTCCTCTCCCCCCTCCCCCCAAATGCTTTGAAACTGTCAGGAAAGTCAGGTAATAGTAAAGTAATAAATAAAGTAAGTAAAGTACTAGTAAAGCCTCCCGTCCTACCTTCTCTTTCCTCCTCCTCCGTTATTTATTTATTTTTTTCTCATCCGCTAATATTCCTGCCTCTACGTCTCTCCCGAATCCACCAGTGCCCTATTAATAGAAGAAGAAAGGGCTGTAGGTTCTTTCATCCCTTTTTCATCTTAGGTACTGTATTCCTCTGAGCTTTGTTTTGTGCTTTGAACATTGAGGTGGATTTTTGTAGAGAGATCCCCAGCCATGATTGAGATATTTGAAGTAGGGAGCCTTGCGGGGAAGATAAACAGTAAAGTGCACGTTCTTTCTTTGTGTAGCACAATGCTGTGAGAGCGTCATCACTGGGCAGAGGGAGGGTCTTTTAAATTCCCTGTAAGTCCTCTGTTGCCCACTTCCCAGGCAAAGAATCTCGCTCTGCAACTTAAGTTTCGTATGTGTTAGTAAAACGATGAGATTTCATACTGAAAACTTACTCTGAGCATGTTAGTTTGTTGATGTTAGACTGCTGTTGACTTTATTTTCCTCAGGGACTTGCGATAGGAAGCAGTTCTTAACTGCATCTTTCCCTTCTTTCACAGGGAAGAGCAGTGTTGGTCTCGAGTGTTTTTTAACCCCTAAAATCTCTAGAATTAGAGACATTTAAAGCTGCAGTTGGCCACAAAAAGAGCAGTAGTCGAATGAAAAGCAAGACTTTGAAATATGTATGAGAGGAATTGTTTAGTGTAGATTTGTGAGAAGAAGGGTCCCAGCGTCTTGAGGAAAGAAGTGAAGGTTTTTAATAGGGGCATTTCCAGAAGGTTAGGAATGAATGTTCGAAGAGTATCAACTCCCCTTTGACTAGAAAGCAGTTTTAACTGACTGTTGCATCAGAAATGATGAATCTATCTTTGAGTTACAACCTTTGAGTTACGCTGAGAACTAGCAACTGTTTTGGTGGATCCAAGGAATGCACTGTGAATGACGTTTGAGAAAAAAGTACTAGGCTAGTAGGCCTAAAATAATCTTGGTCCCCAAAGTTTATCTCATTAAACTAATTTTATAGTCAAAACATACAACCATGCTAAAGGGGGGAAAACAATCAGGAGCTTGATATTAGAGCATTTTTTGAACACATTTTAATGAAAAAGGGAAACCAGGCTGGAATTTCAACCTGAATTTTTTTTTTTTTTAAAGTCCAGATTCTGGCCATCTTTCAACTTTCCAGTTTTGCTTTTAGTTTTCAAAGATTTTCTGTTTTCTCTAGTCTTATATAATTTGTAAGATGGACTGGCTTTTGATGCCTACTGTTCATTTTAATTTTGAACTTTAATGTATTTGTTTTTCCTGTATTTTTTTAAGCCCCATTGCTCAGCACACTGGAAGATTAGATTATCTTTTGTAATCAGTAGACAACTAGACTGACTTTAAAAATTAGATAAAGTGGCAAAGTAATACCTTGAGATTACTGAGAGTCTAGGCCCTAAGATTTAAATATGGAGCTATATAAACTTCAGCAACCAGAAAGCAGTATCCTGAGAATGAATTTATATAAAAAAAAATTAGATATGGAAAACAAAAGGCCAAAACCCACATGAGTTTTAGGAAAAGAAATCTAGCACTTTGAGCAGCGATATGCTCTCAGTGTGTACTTTGCTGTCTGACAAGATGATGATTTCCTTGAGAGAAGAAGCTTCAGAGGTAGTGATTGCTAATCCTTATAACGCAGTCTTGGAAAACTCTGAAAGAAGACAAAAGAATATCCTCCTGTTCCCATTGTAGCCAGTGTGTTTGAGGCAACCTTTAATTTCTAAATTGGAAATGCAAAATGTTAGGTACGTTTATAGTGTGTCAAGATAAGTAAATCTAAGCTGAGAAAGATGAAAGGAATCACTTTCTGTACAGAAGTGTGAATTGGAATAGAATTGCTAACATCTTTGGTTGCAGGGCCTTGCTGACAATTCCCCGGGGCCCACTTTTGTCATGGTCTCTTCTGGGATTCAGCCTGCTTTCTTTCCTCTTCACAGTTGCCATCTCCTACTTTTCCCAGCTGAGTTCTTTGGGTCTGGCTTTGTAGCCAGCCTCTGAAGACAATCTTCCAAGATTGCATCCCCTTTATTGCTGTTCTTCAGGACAAGTACTCACCTTATTTTAGGGGCTTTTCCTTTTTATCTTCACAAGAGAACTGGTAAATTGGGGAATATCAGATTGCTGATGTTACACATTGATGAAAATTAAAGTGTAGGGTTAAGTGGATCTAGTCCTTTTTGTTTTCTGATGAAATAATCATCAGGTCACTTAATCTGAAGTTAGTTTTCCCACATATCTTATATTGCTCTGTAAAGAACTAAATGTCTCTTTTCTCAGGGTTGCTGCTACTGCTGCTGCGGCTAAGTCACTTCAGTCGTGTTCAACTCTGTGTGACCCCATAGATGGAAGCCCACCAGGCTCCCCCATCCCTGGGATTCTCCAGGCAAGAACACTGGGGTGAGTTGCCATTTCCTTCTCCAGTGTGTGAAAGTGAAAATTGAAAGTGAAGTCGCTCAGTCGTGTCCGACCCTTAGCGACCCCACGGACTACAGCCTGCCAGGCTCCTCCATCCATGGGATTTTCTAGGCAAGAATACTGGAGTGGCTTGCCATTGCCTTCTCCGTTCTCAGGGTTAGGGCATGGAAAACTGTTTCCAGACCCCTCATTTTCTACTGGTCCTTGGCGCCTGAGACTGTTCCCTCCAGTTAATCCAGCAACTCCCTTTCTTCAGCTGAGATTCTGCAGATTTCTATAGTCAAAGATATAATATCAAAAAGAATGCACAACATCATTTAACCTTTATGTAATCAGTTGCTGTATTCTGTCAATATTTCTTGGTTTCCTCCATCTTCTGTGTCCTGCTGTCTGAAACTTACAGCTTCTTCGAGGATGGTTCTCTTAGGAAAAAGGATTGTTGCTATCCATGCTCATGTGATCCTGATTAGAAGCATTTATTTCATTCAGTTCAGTTCAGTCGCTCAGTCGTGTCCGACTCTCCGCGACCCCATGAATCACAGCACGCCAGGCCTCCCTATCCATCACCAACTCCCTGAGTTCACTCAAACTCATGTCCACAGAGTCGGTGATACCATCCAGCCATCGCATTCTCGGTCGTCCCCTTCTCCTCCCGCCCCCAACCTTTCCCAGCATCAGAGTCTTTTCCAGTGAGTCAACTCGTCGCATGAGGTGGCCAAAGTATTGCAGTTTCAGCTTCAGCATCAGTCCTTCCAATGAACACCCAGGATCGATCTCCTTTAGAATGGACTGGTTGGATCTCCTTGCGGTACAAGGGACTCTCAAGAGTCTTCTCCAACACCACAGTTCAAAAGCATCAATTCTTCGGCGATCAGTTTTCTTCACAGTCCAACTCTCACATCCATACATGACCACGGGAAAAACCATAGCCTTGACTAGACGGACCTTTGTTGGCAAAGTAATGTCTCTGCTTTTCAATATATTATCAAGGTTGGTCACAACTTTCCTTCCAAGGAGTAAGCGTCTTTTAATTTCATGGCTGCAATCAGCATCTGCAGTGATTTTGGAGCCCCAAAAAATAAAGTCTGACACTGTTTCCACTGTTTTTCCATCTATTTCCCATGAAGTGGTGGGACCAGATGCCATGATCTTTGTTTTCTGAATGTTGAGCTTCATTACATTATTGAAAAACAATTTAGAATATATATCAACTTTTTTTTAACTGTGCATAATATTTGGTTATGGACAGTTATGGCAGAAAGTGAAGAGGAGCTAAAAAGCCTCTTGATGAAAGTGAAAGAGGAGAGTGAAAAAGTTGGCTTGAAGCTCAACATTCAGAAAACGAAGATCATGGCATCCGGTCCCATCACTTCATGGGAAATAGATGGGGAAGCAGTGGGAACAGTGTCAGACTTTATTTGTTGGGGCTCCAAAATCACTGCGGATGCTGATTGCAGCCAGGAAATTAAAAGACGCTTACTCCTTGGAAGGAAAATTATGACCAGCCTAGGTAGTATATTAAAAAGCAGAGACATTACTTTGCCAACCCAAGGTCCGTCTAGTCAAGGCTATGGTTTCTCCCGTGGTCACGTATGGATGTGAGAGTTGGACTGTGAAGAAAGCTGATCGCCACAATATTGATGCTTTCAAACTGTGGTGTTGGAGAAGACTCTTGAGAGTCCCTTGGACTGCAAGGAGGTCGAACCAGTCCATTCTAAAGGAGATGAATCCTGGGTGTTCATTGGAAGGACTGATGCTAAAGCTGAAGCTCCAACACTTTGGCCACCTCATGTGAAGAGTTGACTCACTCCAAAAGACTCTGATGCTGGGAGGGATTGGGGGCGGGAAGAGAAAGGGACGAAAGAGAGTGAGATGGCTGGATGGCATCACCGACATGAGTTTGATGTGGCATGAGTTTGAGTGAACTCCGGGAGTTGGTGATGGACAGGGAGGCCTGGCGTGCTGTGATTCATGGGGTCGCAAAGAGTCGGAGACGACTGAGCGACTGAACTGAACTGAACTGAATATTTGGTTCAGCTGAGAGGTGATCTGATTTTTTTTCAGTATTGAGAATCAATTTTTGTCCCTTTCTAAGTTCATCATCAGTTTTGTTGTTTTTTTTTTTTGCTTTTCTTGCTGCCTGTAGTAGGGCATTTTTGTGTCTTGGCTTGTTACTTAATCAACAGTCAGTAAACATTGATTCAAGTAGTAGTATTGTTAGCACACATTTATAGATTTAGCAGACTTATTTTCCCATACAGAAATAACGTGGGACAGATTTTAAAATAACATTTCAGCATTTATAATACTTTATTCCTTTTTTGTTTTGTTTTTGTTTTTTGACCTCGCCATGCAGCTTGTGGGACCTTAATTCTCTGACCAGCGATCAAACTCGAGCCCCCTGAAGAAGTGTGGAGTCCTAATCACTGGATTGCCAGGGAAGTCCCTATAATATTGCATCTTTAAACAATTCAGGTAAGTTTTATTCTGTTTCACGTATGTATATTTCTGACAAAAGTGGGAGACTATATTCTGTTTTGTAAACCATTTAAAATTTTAGTTTTCACTTATTGTATTGTTACTGTCTTTTCCCATCCGCGTATACAGATCCTGCTCATCAGTTTTAGTGAGTGTGTTATGTGTTGATTGTGCCGTAATTTAACCAATTCCTTGTTGGTAGACTTTCAGTTTGTCTGGGTTTTTATTTTGTAAACAGTGTTGTACTAACATTTCAGTTATACATCATGTGTACTTGTGTTTTCTTTCTTAGAATAAATTGTAGAATAGGTCTGCTGAATCAAATTATGTACGTTTTAAGAGCTTTTGATGTCCCTGGCTATTTTTTTGAAATACCAACTAGTTTGCTTTTCCTCCAGTAGTATTTGAAAATGGAGAATTTCCTGGCAGTCTAGTGGTTAGACACTTCACTGCCTTGGACCGGGTTCAGCCCCTGTTTGGGGAACTAAGATTCTGCAAGCCGTGTGGGACAGCCAAAAAAAAAAAAAATGTATTTCCCAGTGTTGGAATGTTGAATATATTCTTTTTTCCGCACCCTCTCCTTTACTGTGTTCTGTTATTCTTTCTTTGTTCATCTGATTGGGAAAAATGTTATATATCATGTTTGTATGTTTTTATTAGTAAAGTTGAATATCTTTTCATATGTTTGTTGGCCATTTGTATTTCTTTTGTAAATGTATGTCCTTTTTCCATTTTTCTATTCAAGTAGTATTCTTTATCATTTATATAAATTCATTCATTTTATATATTACTTTGGCTAAGCACATAATTATGTGCAAATATCCTGTACTGAGTTAAGTTATTCTTTTTTAGGATAGCATTTCTCAAAATACGACTTATAGATCACTTGTAACAGTAAGTGATCTATAAAAAATTCATTTTATATATTACTTTTGCTAAGCACATAATTATGTGCAAATATCCTGTACTGAGTTAAATTATTCTTCTTTAGGATAGCATTTCTCAAAATACGACTTAGAGATCACTTGTAACAGTACCGAGATAATTGTTAGAATGCATGTATATCCTTCTTTTTCCAGAGGTTCGGATTTCTTAGACCTATGGGGTTTCTATGAATCTGCAGCACATGAAAATTAGGGAACCTCTGATTTGGAAGAAATATAAATTCCTTAACATTTTTACTGTTCCTATTTTTCTTCTTGTCTCATGGCATTCTACTGTTTTTTCTGATTTATCTTAATAATCATAAACTACAGTCTTAATGTATTAAGGTTTTATCCTACCCCAGCCTAACAATAATTTTACAAAAATGTTTTGATATATGGAAATTAGAATGTTAAAGTCCCTAAAGGAAAGCACTTTTGTAAGTCTGTGAGAAGCATTGTTTGTAAATGAGGCGAAAGGAATAACTAAGAGAAAAACAGGTAAAATAGAGTAGACAGAAGTATAGGGGGTTTCTCATCTAGTTTAAAAAACTCAATATTACTTTGTTTCTTCCTCGTGTTTTGCGTGGTAATCTTCTTTGAACTGTAAATTTGGAACCCATACTGCTTGAAAAATAGTCTAAATGAAATTTTTGAAATTCTCATTGTTATCTACATATTCATTAGGGAGCAGTGTTCCCTTTAATATTTTTTTAAGTTGCAAGCAGATGAACAGGCTGCATAAGCAGCAAACCAGAAACATGGAACTTCGATGGATGTTTTGATACTGTAGCCAAATAAAGGTTTCAGGGCTTATTTGACTCATTAATGACAGGCAAAATTGTTACCGTGCTGCCTGATAAGTAAGCTTAAATATACATGACTGTGTTTGACATCACTTTTCCATAGGCAGACATCACATTTCTGGGCCCAACTTGGAGGAGGAAACAATATGGCAGGCCAAGAAGCTTTAACAAATATTTCTGATTTAGAGATTTCAGTATTAGAGAGATTAGACATTTGGGGCAGAGGTTGCTTGTAACTTTGGTGTTCCTAATTCCTAAGGTTGTAGACTTTCCTTTTCCCTTCTTCTACTCAAGACCATATGCTTGAGGGAAAAACGGGAAGATTCAGCCATGGCTTTACTTTCTCCAAATAGTTTTTTCTGCCCAGTAATGAAAGCTTGGGATGCAGAGGTCCCTGTCATTGGTAGTGCACAAAGGACAGTTTCTTTCCCTGCTTTAGCCAAGCCAGTCAAGTTTTCAAGGTCTAAGCTGTCACGGGCCCTAATATCTATTTGAGTTGTCCTGTTAACCTGGGTCTCTGAGAATTTCTGAACCTGACTTTCTCATGTTTTCCCAACCGAGGTTGTGTACTTCAAACAGAAATGTTTGCCATCTGTGAAACGCAAATAAAGTAAAAGCAGACTTAACATCATTACAAAACCAAATGGAAGTATGATAGTTTTAGAATAAGCTCTTTTCCTACCAATCCTGCCTTCCACTCTACCTACCCTTCCAGCCCCCAAGGAGATGCATATTTTTCTCCCTAGGAAAAAAGTGAAAGCTGCATCCAACTCTCTGTGACCCTATGGACTGTAGGCTGCCGGACTTCTCTGCCATGGAATTCTCCAGGCAAGAATACTGGTGTGGGTTGCCATTTCCTCCTCCAGGGAATCTTCCCAACCCAGGGATCAAACGCATGTCTCCAGCATCACAGGCGGATTCTTTACCGTCTGAGCCACCAGGGAAGCCCCCAGCAAAGGCAATGTCAAATCAGACTCTGAAACTTGGTAGAAACTCTTAACTGGAAATCATTCATATCCCACGCTGTAACTTTCTAGGGTTGATTCTTCTCTGCAGCCTGACTGTGTGTAATGAAGCGTTTGTTGGTCAAACGTTTTCTCTAGCTATGTCCTGAATTTTTGTACTATCTAAAAGGATGAAGCATTGTTGGGAAAACGTCCTGATACTACTTTTAGAATCTCCTGTTTGCCAGTTCAGTATTGGTTGATAGAAGTCAGTCTTTGTATCTGCTGTAAATCAGTAATAAAACTACCTAAAGTTTGATGTTGCTTTACCTTTTATAGAGTACATTATTTTATAATTCACTTATGTACCATCTTTGATAGGGAGGTGCAATTTTTAGAAAGGAACATTCTGAGCTCAGAGAAGTTAAGTGATTCACATAGTTGGGAAGAGGCTTGACTCCATATCTTTTGTTTTCTTTATATTTTACACCTTTCAGAGATACCATCTGCTGAATCATTTGATGATTAAAACATTTGTAATAAAATTTAAATAGCTTGTTATTAAGTGTGGCAGATATTTAAATAAAATTTAGGACAGCAGCATGCAAGTTTTTCCCAATGGATCAATTATGTCTTGTGACAAATGAGAAACTACCATTATAGATGGGAAATTAAACTGTATGGTATGTAAGCAACTGAGAGAGGAAACAGTGCCTTTAAATGCTATTTATGGATTCTCTGGTATATCTAGAGCAAGAATGATAAGGTAGAAAAACTATCGTGTTTGTTTATGAAGTACCCATGTGTTTTATCTGTAAAGGATTGTATCTCTCGGTCAAAGTCTGTGATTGTTGTTGTTGTTAGCCACACGCCCGGCATTTGGCATTTTAGTTCTCCACCAGGGAGTGCACTGGTGCCCCAGTCGTGGATGTGTGCAGCTTTAATCACTGGACCACCAGAAAGTCCCAAAGGCAGTATTTTAAAATTTCTCTTCCTAGTAGCTGATTGTTAGTGTGTAGAAACACAACTGATTTTTGTATACTGATTGTGTATCCTGCAACTTTACTGAGCTAATCAAAGTTTTACTATCAAGCCTGTAATATTTCAAGAGGAAATTGCTGATTTCTCCCATTTTTAAAAAACAATTATTTTTTCAGATATTTCAGCCAGAGGCAGAAAGAGCTCTTCTCCTAGGATGGAGTCTGTTGTTTGGGAATGTGGTTGATCCACTTGACACGTTGGCCAGATGGTACCTGATGTAATAAAATGAGAAGAAGAGGCAAGATGATGTCATTTTCCCATATTGTGAAAACAAAAACAAATGCCTTTCATGAGACCAAGCTAACAAACCTCTGACGGTGCAAAGAGTTAGAAGAACTTAACAGCAAGATAGAAGAAGTACTTCCAAGCTGAGACCTGCAGGTGTACAAAGATCTAAAATACATATTGAGTGGGCCTGATCATCTGAATCTCCTTCAATCGAGAAAGCATGGCTATGAGTTGGATCGTCTTCTGTCTGTGCCCTTGACTATGTTTGTGGGCCATATAGGTGGGCACAGTTTGTTTTCTTTGAGCCTGTTACCTTGAGGATGTGCCAAGATTTGCCTGATAACACTGCCTTCATGCCCAATCTTCTGAATCATTATGACCAACAGACGGCAGCTTTAGCAGTGGAGGTAAGACTTCATCTATTATTTGGCATGTCGTAGAAAATTGTTCTTGTATTGCCCTTTTAATCAGTCTACTGAATGTGTTTGATAAACGACAGGAAAAACTAATATGTTATTTTGAACTGCATCTTGTACATTAAAAAGTGATGTATTTAGGTTCAGACTCTGATCGATCGAAGATTTCAGGTTTGGGGAATGTTACTCATCTTAGTTTTCAGATATTATTCTTTTATGAAGAAATTTGAAAGTTTGGAACTGGAGAAGTAATAGCCTTTCAGAAGTTAAAATTGTCCAAGTTATGGTTACATCTTTTTTGCTATTTGATAATAAGACTTTAAAGAGCAGACGATAATAATAATAATGCTCATAATTCACTTAGTAAATATTGAAGGTAACATGATTTTGAAAATGGGTTCTTTGGCTCAGACTTTAGGCTGGTGGGTTTACAGTGTTTACATTGTCTTAAATACTTAAGATGGTATCCTGGTCTTACTGTCTTCACATCGATTTACGAACAGCAACTCCCAAGCAGTGATAAAGGTTTTGTTGTGTGAATTATCTGTCCTTGACCTCTCAGGACTTCATGAAAATCTGTTGCCTTTCTTTAATTCTTCTAATGGTAATTCTTCAGGCACTTTTTAATTCTTTTACTTTAGAAGCTATGACCAATCAATGGATACAGTTAATAATAGGTTTAAATAATTTCGTATGTGTTTCAATAATGGTTTTAGAATTGTGGACAAAGATATGTTGACCAGATAGGAATTAGGGGGCAGTAAACTGTGACAGTAAGAGGTAAAAGCTTGGAGTTGTATAAACTGCAGCAGCAGCTAGCACTTTCTATCTGTATTACTTTGGGCAAGTTACTTGAGTTTTCTTACCATTGTAACTTTACTTGTAAACTAGAGTTAACACTTTGGAAGATAGAAAATGAAGTGTTTGTAAAGTGCTTTGCACAGTACTTTTGGAGTAAGTTCTCTGAAAGTGATAGCTTTTACCATTTTCCCGTATTCTAATATTAATGTAGCTACATAGTACATAGAATTTAAAGTTGTTTTTTTTTTTAAATTTTAGTCTTTGATCCTTTTTACAATGCTTTCAGCAAATTGAATACAACATGTTTTGGAATCTTCATTTTATAGTAAAATTCAAAAGTTTAGTACTTCCAAGTAAACGAACATAAATCTGGGAAAGATTATTATTCATAGATTTTGAAATGTAGAGGGCAACTTGTATAGTCCAAATACTTGAAAATATTGTAGAGATTGAATAAAATATTTCTGCTCTTCCACTGACTACACACAGTCTAACTGGTAAGGAGAGATTTGTAATAGACTGTGAGATTGGGTATATGGAAATAGGTATTGGTTTCATATAGGAATTTGGTTCCAGGCATGGTAGTCCCTGCTGGGTATTACTACCCAGTTCTCTCACCAAAAAAATGAAGGAGGAATATCTTTGGTTCTGGTATCATTTTAAGTCAGTATGACTCCTTTGGACAGCAGATAGGGTTGTAAGAAATAAGTCATAAAGATTTATGTACTGATTTGGGTTTAACTTTTGCCTCTTTCACGTAGTAGCTTTCAGACTTTGCAATTAAGTCACCTAACATCTCTGTGATCCGGAGAAGGAAACGGCAACCCACTCCAGTACTCTTGCCTGGAAAATCCCATGGACGGAGGAGCCTGGTAGGCTACAGTCCACGGGGTCGCAAAGAGTCGGACACGACTGAGTCACTTGACTTCAACATCTTTGTGAAAATCATTTGTGAAAAGGCACTGATACCAAAAATACTTTGAACGGCTATTAGGATTAAATGAGAGATTTATGTAGCTAGCACAACGCATGACGCCGAATAGACGATCCACAAGTGTTACTTCTATTTAAATTTCATTTGTAAGTGACCCTAGAGCGAAAGTCCGAGAAAGACGATGTGTTTGTTTCCCATGAGTTTGCATCTCTCATTGTGGGCTCCGGGGGCTTTCATGATGGTGGCGTGGTGAGCTGTCTCTGACCTCTCTTCACACATGCCCATGTAGGCTAGACATTTTGTTGGCAGTGAGACCGCATCTTTTTGAATTCCACTCATTCTAGGGAGAGCACCTAGATGAGAAAGAGAAAGCTTTGGTGATGTGAAGTGATGTCAGGGATAGTTGACTTGGTTGTCATATCAGGACAGGGATGCCACTGACAGAGTCTCCTGACAGTCTGAGAGTGTAAAGTTTCTGTAATAGCAAAGGATATGGAAGTTCAGCAATCAACACAGCACACTTGCAAATAGAAGTAAGGATTCTTAGATCCTTACAAGGGCTTGTCTGCTGATGACACCCTCCTGTCTCTGACCCAGGCCCTTTGAATCAGCTTGCCAGCTTTTAGTGGGAGCAAATAATTGGAGCAGGTAACCCCAGCACATTCCTGAGTGTTCTTTGTGGGACTGGATGAGTTGAAAGACATTTCCTAGGTAATAGCATCGTTCAGCAGACCCAGGCTTCAAGCCTGCCTCAGGTTCATTCCTTTTTTTTTTTTTTTATTTTACAATATTATATTGGTTGGTTTTGACATACATTGACATGAGTCCGCCCCGAGTGTACATGAGTTCCCCCTCCCAAACCCCCCCTCCCACCTCCCTCCTCCCCTTATCCTCCCTCTGGGTCATCCCCTCATACCAGCCCCGAGCATCCTGTTACATGCATCGACCCTGAACTGGCGATTCATTTCACATATGATAATATACACGTTTCAATGCCATCAGGTTCATTCCTGTACTGACATTTGGTGAAATCAAAATGAGTGCTTCGAATGAAATGATATATGGTGCCAGGAGAAAAACTGCAGAATGTGGGTTACTTCAACTTCTCTTATTATTGTTCACAGTCAACAAGTTGGGTGTTCTTTCATTGTGTATAGAGAATTCCTCCTCAGTACTTTGATTGAAGTTGGAACATGTTCAAATAAATGGGGTGAATGTCCATTTATTAAGTTGGAGAAAAGATCCTTGTTAGTATGTTAGTATGTTTGTTTCTCTCACTTTACAAAACGTGCGTTTCTACATAAGCACACACATTAAATGTTTCTAAAGTTCTTAACTTGATGTCTGTCTTTTCCCTGAGTATTGTGGCTTTTGATAGAAACAAGATTGCTCATTCCTGAGTTTCCCACACCATTTTGAACTGTCTAAATTGCTAGGTACAGGATGCAGTACAGTTGTCTCCAATGTACAACTGACATTGTACAGGAGACAGGAATCTAGACCATCCCCAAGAAAAGAAATGCAAAAAAGCAAAATGGCTGTCTGAGGAGGCCTTACAAATAGCTGTGAAAAGATGGGAAGCGAAAAGCAAAGAAGAAAAGGAAAGATATACCCATTTGAATGCAGAGTTCCAACCAATAGCAGGAGAGAGAAGAAAGCCTTCCTCGGCGATCAGTGCAAGGAAATAGAGGAAAACAATAGAATGGAAAGACTCGAGATCTCTTTGGAGAGGGAATGGCAGCCCACTGCAGTACGCTTGCCTGGAGAATCCCATGGGAGGAGCCTGGTAGGCTGCAGTCCATGGGGTCGCTTGGAGTTGGACATGACTGAACGGCTTCCTTTTCCTTTTCACTTTCTTGCATCGGAGAAGGAAATGGCAACCCACTCCAGTGTTCTTGCCTGGAGAATCCCAGGGACAGGGGAGCCTGGTGGGCTGCCGTCTTTGGGGTCGCACAGAGTCGGACACGACTGAAGTGACTTAGCAGCAGCAGCAGCAGCAGAGATCTCTTCAAGAAAATTAGAGATACCAAGGGAAAATTTCTTGCAAAGATGGGCTCAATAAAGGACAGAAATGGTAGGGTCCTAACAGAAGCAGAGGATGTTAAGAAGAGGTGGCAGGAATACACAGAAGAACTGTACAAGAAAGATCTTCACGACCCAGGTAATCACGATGGTGTGATCACTCACCTGGAGCCAGGAATCCTGGAATATGAAGTCAAGTGGGCCTTAGGAAGCATCACTACGAACAGAGCTAGTGGAGGTGATGGAATTCCAGTTGAGCTCTTTCAAATCCTGAAAGAAGACACTGTGAAAGTGCTGCACTCAGTATGCCAGCAAATAGGGAAAACTCAGCAGTGGCCACAGGACCAGAAAAGGTCAGTCTTCATTCCAATCCCAAAGAAAGGCAATGCCAAAGAATGTTCAGACTACCGCACGATTGCATTCATCTCACACGCTAGTAAAGTCATGCTTGAAATTCTCCAAGCCAGGCTTCAGCAGTACTTGAACTGTGAGCTTCCAGATGTTCAAGCTGGTTTTAGACAAAGCAGAGCAACCAGAGATCAAATTGCCAGCATCCGCTGGATCATGGAAAAAGCAAGAGAGTTCCAGAAAAACTTCTATTTCTGCTTTATTGACTATGCCAAAGCCTTTGACTGTGGGGACCACAGTAAACTGCGGAAAATTCTGAAAGAGATGGGAATACCAGACCCCCTGACCTGCCTCTTGAGAAACCTGTATGCAGGTCAGGAAGCAACAGTTAGAACTGGCCATGGAACAACAGACTGGTTCCAAATAGGAAAAGGAGTACGTCAAGGCTGTATATTGTCACCCTGCTTATTTGACTTCTATGCAGAGTACATCATGAGAAACGCTGGGCTGGAGGAAGCACACGCTGGAATCAAGATTGCCGGGAGAAATATCAATAACCTCAGATATGCAAATGACACCACCCTTATGGCAGAAAGTGAATAGGAACTAGATCCTCTTGATGAAAGTGAAAGAGGAGAGTGAAAAAGTTGTCTTGAAGCTCAGCATTCAGAAAACTAAGATCATGGCATCCGGTCCCATGACTTCATGGCAAAAAGATGGAAAAATAGTGGAAACAGTGGCTGACTTTATTTTGAGGGGCTCCAAAATCACTGCAGATGGTGACTGCAGCCATGAAAGTAAAAGAGGTTTAGTCCTTGGAAGGAAAGTAATGACCAACCTCGACAGCATATTAAAAAGCAAGAGACGTTACTTTGCCAACAAAGGTGCGTCTAGTCAAGGCTGTGGCTTTTCCAGTGGTCATGTATGGATGTGAGAGTTGGACTGTGAAGAAAGCTGAGTGCAGAAGAATTGATGCTTTTGACCTGTGGTGTTGGAGAAGACTCTTGAGAGTCCCTTGGACTGCAAGGAGATCGAACCAGTCCATCCTAAAAGAGATCAGTCGTGGGTGTTCATTGGACGGACTGATGTTGAAGCTGAAACTCCAGTACTTTGGCCACCTGATGCGAAGAGCTGACTCATTTCAAAAGACCCTGATGCTGGGAAAGATTGAGGGCAGGAGGAGAAGGGGACGACAGAGGACGAGATGGTTGGATGACATCCTCGACTCGAGGGACATGGATTTGGGTGGACTCCAGGAGTTGGTGATGGACAGGGAGGCCTGGCGTGCTGTGGTTCATGAGGTCGCACAGAGTCGCACACGGCTGATGCGACTTAGCAGCAGCAGCAAAATGGTGATATGTTGTCATTCTTCATTTCTCAGCCAGAATACTTTAAACTGAAACTTTCTCATTTTGATTATTGGACTGTTGAGTTACTCTTATGTTCAGTTTATATAAAAAGACAGTAAATATGCAACTGTTCTCCTTTGTTAGTTTTTATTATACTAAATTGATTCATCTTTCAAAAGTGACTAATGAAATCTTTCTCCTTTCAAATATCGTTGTTCTCCTTTCAAGTATCATTTTGAACTCATGGATTTTTACCATATTTTATGCGTCTGAGTCCACTGCAGTTGTTATTTTGTTGTGGCTGAATCTGTTCTGTTTTTGGTAGTGAGCACCTCTTCAAGATAGCTCCTAAGTGTTTTTGACAGTACCCTAGTGGTTTCTGATAGCTTCCTTGCTGTCTGGTATGATCCAACCTTATTTCGTAAAATTCTGCCTCAGAACTTGAATTATCACTTTAGGGAGTGCTGGTTCCTTTTAATTGGAGAGAATTTTCACGGATTTTTACAGACTGCTATCTGGGTGCTATGCTTATTGATACTAGGTGAGTAATTTATAGGTCTCGTCAAAGATGGAGCTAGGAAATAACCTTTTTTAAAAAAAACAGTGCAGCATGAGTTTATACTGACAACTTGTTTTTATTTAATATTTTAGAATTTTTGTTTCTTCTCGTGCCGAAAGCTTGTGATATACAGACATTACTTAATTTCAGAATCATATCAGTATCGTTACTGAAAGCACTGTAAGGTTTCTTTGTATTTCTTATGTCCTTAGGATGTATTTCACCAAGGATGTGCAGTCAGATTACTGTGTTTTAGAGTTAAGTGTGTTGGAGAAGACTCTTGAGAGTCCCTTGGACTGCAAGGAGATCCAACCAGTCCATTCTAAAGGAGATCAATCCTGGGTTTTCATTGGAGGGACTGATGCTAAAGCTGAAACTGCAGTACTTTGGCCACTTCATGCGATGAGTTGACTCACTGGAAAAGACTCTGATGCTGGGAAAGGTTGGGGGCGGGAGGAGACGGGGACGACAGAGAATGAGATGGCTGGATGGCATCACCGACTCGATGAAAATGAGTTTGAGTGAACTCTGGGAGTTGGTGATGGACAGGGAGGCCCGGCGTGCGGAGAGTCTGACCCCACTGAGCGACTGAACTGAACTGAACTGAACTGACTCCTCTGTTTGGTTTAACTCAATACACAGTATAGGTGTGTTTTTCATTTTGATTTTGAGGAACGACTTAAAATGTTTTTTGTTAACATTTATTTTATAATCGCGTTTAAAAACTTGATATATATGACAAGGTACATTCAGAGGAGTCTAGTTTCTGGACTGTGTTTGTGCTTAGTCACTCATCGTGTCTGACTCTTTGAGACCCAACGGACTGTAGCCTGTTAGGCTCCTCTGTCCACGGGGATTCTTCAGGCAAGAATACTGGAGTGGGTAGTCATGCCCTCCTTCGAGGGATCTTCCCAACCCAGGGATCGAACTCAGGTCTCCCGAATTTCAGGCAAATTCTTTACCATCTGAGCCACCAGGGAAGCCCACAAATACTGGAGTGGATAGCCTATCCTTTCTCCAAGGGATCTTCCCGACCCAGGAACTGAACCAGAGTCTGCAGATGGATTCTTTACCAGCTGAATCCTAACCTTCTTCTTTCCTTCCCTTGGGGTAGTTGTTTTTTTAAAAGCTTTTTGTTTATCCTTCCATTAAAAATTATAGTAATTATAGACAATGTCTAATATCTCTATATAGCTATATATTGTTTCACGCTCTTTTAATATAGTGTCATACTGTTTGTTTTCTCTACCTTGTTTTTTTACGTAACAATATATCCTGGCTGTTTCATAGTAGCACTTATAGATAATGTTCCTCAGAATTTCTTTTTTAATTGTGGTCAAATATACATGTTGCACTAGCGGTAAAGAAACCGCCTGCCAATGCAAGAGGTGTGGGTTCAATCCTAGGGTCGGGGAGATCCCCTGGAGGAGGACATGGCTTCCCAATCAAGTATTCTTGCCTGGAGAATCCAATGGACAGAGGAGTGTGACAGGCTACAATCCATAGTGTTGCAAAGAGGTGGAGTTGACCGAAGTGACTTAGCATGCATGCATGCAAAAGATATATAACATAAAATTTACCATTTGAACCTTTTCTTGTTTGTTTTTTGGCATACCGTGCAGCTTGTGGGATCTTAATTCCTCAACCAGGGATTGAACCCAGTTCCCGGCACTGAAAGTTCGGAGTCCTAACCATGAGACCACCAAGGAATTCCCCCATTCCAATCATTTTTAAGTGCGCAGTTCAGTGGCATTCAGTACAGTCACCTTGGTATGTCATTACCACTATCCTTCTTGAGCACTTTTTCAGCTTCTGCAACTGAAACACCATACCTGCTAAACAATAATTCCCTGTTCTCCCCTCCCCTCAACCTTCAGCGGCCACCGTTCTACTTTTTTTCTTTCTCTCTGAGTTTGACGACTCCAGTGCCTCATATAAGTGAAATCATAAAATATTTGTCCATTTGTGATTGGCTTATTTCACTTAGCACAATGTCTTCACGATTCATCCATGTTGTAACAAGTGTCGGAATTTCCTTCCTTTCTAAGGCTGAATAATATTTCATTGTATATTTATGCCCAACGTTTAGTTTAACCATTCATTCATCAGACTCTTGAGTTCCTTCCACCTTTTGGCTATTGTGAATATAGCTGCTTTGAGTACAGATGTATGAATATTTGTTCCAGTCTTTGCTTGAAGTTTTTTTTGGGTATTCCCAGAAGTGAAATTTCAGGATAGCAGGATAATCCTGTTTAGTTTTTTGAGGAACCGCTGAACTGTTTTGTGTAGCAGCTGCTCCATTTTACATTTTTGCTAGCGATGCACAAGGGTTCCAGTATCTCTCCATCCTCACCAACACTAGTTATTTTCTGGGTTTTTGTTTTGGAGTGATAGCCGCTGTATTGGGTACGAACTTGTCCTCATTTTTTAGTTCAGGTCCTGCTGAAGGACATTTGCTTTTGAAAGCAGAACTTGCTGTTGAGGTCCTTATTCATCTTTGTAGGGCCAGCAGCTAACATAGTACCTCACACATAGTAACTGCTAAGTAAATGTTTGAGTGAGTTAATGAACTTCATAAACTGTGAATTCCGGAAGAGGTGGTAGTCAGTCGTGGATGTGTTACAGAGGTGCACCTCAGCACATGATCTCCTGGAATTGTCAGTAGTTGTGGGTTTGTTGGTGTTGGTAATGGTAGTCCTGACAGGAGTAGCAAAGATACCACTGTCCTGTGAACACCAGTGTTTTCCTTTGCCCTTTTTTTTGGAGCGGGGAAAGGTCAAAGCGACCTGAAGCTTTCAACATTATGTATTTATACTTGTAAGTAGTGCAGTAAAGTAAAGGAATAAAACAAACCAGCTTTCCTATCTCTAGACCTCTCATTCTCTTTCTGCCTCAATAATCTCATCTCCATCTTTGCCTGTCAGATTCTAATGGTTGTACTTGATGTACCCCTCCAGACTTCTCTGTCCATGGGATTTCCCAGGCAAGAATACTGGAGTGGGTTTGCCATTTCCTCTTCTAGGGAATCTCCCCGACCCCGGGATTGAACCAGCGTCTCCTGCTTGGCAGGTGGATTCTTTACTACTGAGCCACCAGGGAAGCCAAATTTGATACATTAATTAATAGGAAAAAAGTAGAATTAGATAATAAAATAATGTATGTGGTATCATCCTGTTTTTGTTGAAGAAAAGAAGTATATTCATGTTCATGTAGAGTAAGTGATCTGGAAAGATTTTTGTCAAGACCAGCAGTGATTGTTCTTGAATTAACATGATTTATTTGTGTTTTCTGTGTTTGCCATTTAATGTTTGCGTTTTCTGACTTTTTTGCAAGAAACACATTGTGTTTTTAAAATAGTAAAATTAGTACGGAAACTTTATTTTAAAAAATCCCAGCTGTCCTTTTTTGTCTAGCTCCCAGTTGCAGTGTCTCAGACTTAGTATTTATTAAATATGTTTTTATCTGAATGACTGAAACTTCAGGAAGAACTTGGTAAATGCCATAAATAGGCATATAGTGCTCAGAGGATTCAAAAGAGAAAGGATCATATGTGGAAAGGTTCAGTTGCAGATTATGTTTGAATTGACCTTGAAAGGCAGGGTTTTTTTGTGTGTGTGTGTTTTTTTAAGAGGATACTATAATTTAATACCCCTTTGTACCAGTGATTAACATTTTGTGGATAGGCATTTGCGGAAATGAAATTTCTTTGATTGTATTTATTCTTTAAATTCATGGCTTATATTTTTAGGATACATGCATTATCAGGCAGACTGACTTATTATCTTCTCTTTAGGTTAGTATTAATAAGGTGGTTTTCCCTGAGCAAACAACAGCCTGGTGAAGTGGATTGACGAGCCTATCGTGTGACAGGGAAATCAGCCAGGAACTAGGAAACTTTAAATTGAAAAACGTGAAAAATACACACGTAGTGGAGAATTAATTGCATTTAGTTATTTCTGACTTTAGGAAAAAATAAACTTTTAACAGTTTAATTGATTTTCTTGCATTTTAGATCACTGCACCCGGGGCAGATTCATGTCAATGTATGGCAAAACCAATACAATAATGTAAAGTAATTAGCCTCCAATTGAAATAAAGAAAAAAAAAGAATGCCTTAAAATGCTTATTTTTAATTAAAGTATTAATTGTGATGAATTTGGTTTGTAAAGTTCTATCTTTTGAGACAGACTATAATTCATAACCATTCATGATACTTGAAATGCTAACAGTTTTACTTCCTGAAGAAAAGTCAAATTTTATGGGCTGCTTCAGGAGCTCCCCTTTGACCTGAGATAAATATACTCCTGTGATAAAGTCATATTTCTGCAGACTAGCTCACTGAACTAATATTGGGAAGTATTTAATATGCTGTCATAAGACATTAACAAAATAAATTTGTAAAACAAAGCAAATCTATGGGACTAAAGGTATTTTACAAACGTGGAATTTATATATATATATATAATATAAAGTAATTCTTAAAGTTTTAGACCTTTTCTCTGTAGAATTTTATTCTTAGAAAAAAGTTTTTAAAGGTCTTCTTTTACATCACTTAAAATTAATCTATTTAAAAGTAATTTCTTACTCTAGTTTGGATCTAAAATGGAATGAATACCATTTTTGAATTTTCAAGGCCATTCCACATTTGGTTTCACAGTTAGTGAATTTAGTCATATTATTCCCAAACCCAGTAGGATACAGTCTCTGTGGTGATTAGACCCTTTGTAGAGTGACAGACATTGGCGTTCTGATTCTCATGAATCAAATTTTGGCCTTTGACTCTGTTCCCCTTTCACACTCCTTGCTAAGCTTGGGCTGTTGCTGTGCTTGAAGGCTTGTCAGCAGGAATGGAAATCAAAGAAGAAAGAGCACAAAGGCTTGGTTGATTTGAATTTGAACAAAGAATAGAAGGTTCCCTGTCTTGCACCTTTGTTGAAGAAGCCAGGAATTTAATTTTAGAAAGTTATTTTTCAGTTTGTAAACTTCGTATACCCTGGTCTTAATTTAGTGAATAAAAGTACTGCAGCTTAAGGGAGTACTCAGTAAGAATCTTTTAAAAATTTTATCAGCTGAAGATTCTTTTTTCCTCCTTGATAGCTTTGAGAGTCTGTGTTCCTGATATATATTCTCAACTTGGCAGTATGCTGGCTAACTCATTTAATTTTTACTTTGCTGAAGTTAAAAATTGTTAGAGTTATAATCAGGGCAGTTTGCTTATTTGAAAAAGATGAATGCTTTTTGTTTTTACATAACTCTGTTGAGGTATGATGTGTATACAGTTAACTACCCATTTAACAGTGTTCAGCTTGCGTTTTGACAGAAGTGTATATCTGTGAAGCCATCATCACTATCAAGATAGCATACATGTCCATCACCTCAAAAGCTTCCTGGGGATTGTCCCTGTGGCTCAGACAGTAAAGAATTTGCCTGCAATGCAGGAGACCCAGGTTCAATCCCTGGATCGGGAAGATCCTCTGGAGAGGGGAATGGCAATCCACTCCAGTATTGTTGCGTGGAGAATCCCGTGGACAGAGCCTGGTGGGCCACAGTCCATGGGGTCGCAAAGAGTCTGACACGACTGAGCGACTAACAGTATTACACTACAGAAGCTTCCCTGTGCCCATTGTAGTCCACCCCTCTGAGTTGCCTCCCTGCTGTAAGCAACCACTGATCTGCTTTCTGTCACTGTGGGTTAGTGTCCATTTTCTAGAGTTTTATATGAATGTACATGTAGTATCTCCTTTTTTATGTCTGGTTTCTTTCACCCAGAGGTGTGATGTAGAGATTAATGCATGTTTTCTTTTGCTTTTTTTTTTTTTATTTTTTAAAATTTTTTAATTTTTTTTATTTTTTATTGGAGGCTAATTATTTTACATTATTATATTGGTTGGTTTTGCCATACATTGACATGAATCTGCCCCAGGTGTACATGAGTTCCCCCTCCTGAACCGCCCTCCCACCTCCCTCCTCCCTTTATCCTCCCTCTGGGTCATCCCCGCACACCAGCCCCGAGCATCCTGTAACATGCATCGACCCTGAACTGGTGATTTGTTTCACATATGACAACATACATGTTTCAGTGCCATTCTCCCAAATCATCCCACCCTCACCCTCTCCCACAGAGTCCCAAAGACTGTTCTATACATCTGTGTCTCGTTTGCTGTCTCGTATACAGGGTTATCATTTGCATCTTTCTAAATTCCATATATATGCGTTAATATACTGTATTGGTGTTTTTCTTTCTGGCTTCACTCTGTATAATAGGCTCCAGTTTCATCCACCTCATTAGAACTGATTCAAATGTATTCTTTTTAATGGCTGAGTAATACTCCATTGTGTATATGTACCAAAGCTTTCTTATCCATTCATCTGCAGATGGACTTCTAGGTTGCTTCCATGTCCTGGCTATTATAAACAGTGCTGCAGTGAACATTGGAGTACATGTGTCTCTTTCAATTCTGGTTTCCTAAGTGTGTATGCCCAGGAGTGCGATTGCTGGATCATATGGCAGTTCTATTTCCAGTTTTTTGAGGAAATCTCCACACTGTTCTCCATAGTGGCTGTACTAGTTTGCATTCCCACCAACAGTGTAAGAGGGTTCCCTTCTCTCCACACCCTCTCCAGCATTTATTGCATGTAGACTTTTGGATAGCAGCCATTCTGACTGGTGTGAAATGGTATCTCATTGTGGTTTTGATTTGCATCCCTCTGATTATGAGGGATGTTGAGCATTTTTTCATGTGTTTGTTAGCCATCTTTATGTCTTCTTTGGAGAAATGTCTGTTTAGTTCTTTGGCCCATTTTTTGATTGGGTCATTTATTTTTCCGGAATTGAGCTGCAGGAGCTGCTTGTATATTTTGGAGATTAATCCTTTATCAGTTGCTTCATTTGCTATTATTTTCTCCCATTCTGAAGGCTGTCTTTTCACCTTACTTATAGTTTCCTTTGCTGTGCAGAAGCTTTTGATTTTAATTAGGTCCCATTTGTTTATTTTTGCTTTTATTTCCAATATTCTGGGAGGTGGGTCATGGAGGATCCTGCTGTGATTTATGTCGGAGAGTGTTTTGCCTACGTTCTCCTCTAGGAGTTTTATAGTTTCTGGTCTTACATTTAGCTCTGAAATCCATTTTGAGTTTATTTTTGTGTATGGTGTTAGGAAGTGTTCTAGTTTCATTCTTTTACAAGTGGCTGACCAGTTTTCCCAGCACCATTTGTTAAAGAGACTGTCTTTTCTCCATTTTATATTCTTGCCTCCTTTGTCAAAGATGAGGTGTCCATAGATGCGTGGATTTATCTCTGGGCTTTCTATTTTGTTCCATTGATCTATATTTCTGTCTTTATGCCAGTACCATACTGTCTTGATGACTGTGGCTTTGTAGTAGAGCCTGAAGTCCGGCACGTTAATTCCCCCAGTTAAAACTTTTCCTATATTTTGAAGTTGTTCTTGATGGGAACATTGATTTAATTTAAAGTTATTCATTTAAAATGATTTCTTCATGCTTGGAAGTGCTTGCATATAGTTTGTTATGTGTTATTATATATACATATATGTTATGTTCATTATATATAGTGTGTGTATATATATATATATACTATTATATGTAGTGTTATCTTATATTCCTCCGTCCATGGGATTTTCCAGGCAAGAGTCCTGGAGTGGGGTGCCATTGACTTCTCCAATATACTGTATAGTAATAGTGATAAGCCTTTGACTGTGTCGATCACAATAAACTGTGGAACATTTTGAAAGAGATGGGAATCCCAGACCACCTGACCTGCCTCTTGAGAAACCTGTATGCAGGTCAGGAAGCAACAGTTAGAACTGGACATGGAACAACAGACTAGTTTCAAATAGGAAAAGGGGTGCGTCAAGGCTGTATATTGTCACCTTGCTTATTTAACTTCTATGCAGAGTACATCATGAGGAACGCTGGGCTGGAAGAAGCACAAGCTGGAATCAAGATTGCCGGGAGAAATATCAATAACCTCAGATATGCAGAAGACATACCCTTATGGCAGAAAGTGAAGAGGAACTCAAAAGCCTCTTGATGAAAGTGAAAGAGGAGAGTGAAAAGGTTGGCTTGAAGCTCAACATTCAGAAAACAAAGATCATGGCATCTGGTCCCATCACTTCATGGGAAATAGATGGAAAAACAGTGGAAACAGTGTCAGACTTTATTTTATTGGGCTCCAAAATCACTGCAGATGCTGATTGCAGCCATGAAATTAAAAGACGCTTGCTCCTTGGAAGGAAAGTTATGACCAACCTTGATAGTATATTAAAAAGCAGAGACATTACTTTGCCAAGCAAGGTCCGTCTAGTCAAGGCAGTGGTTTTTCCCGTGGTCATGTATGGATGTGAGAGTTGGACTGTGAAGAAAGCTGATCGCCAAAGAATCGATGCTTTTGAACTGTGGTGTTGGAGAAGACTCTTGAGAGTCCCTTGGACTGCAAGGAGATCCAACCAGTCCATTCTAAAGGAGATCAATCCTGGGTGTTCATTGGAGGGACTGATGCTAAAGCTGAAACTGCAATACTTTGGCCACCTCATGCGACGAGTTGACTCACTGGAAAAGACTCTGATGCTGGGAAAGGTTGGGGGCGGGAGGAGAAGGGGACGACAGAGAATGAGATGGTTGGATGGCATCACCGACTCTGTGGACATGAGTTTGAGTGAACTCCGGGAGTTGGTGATGGACAGGGAGGCCTGGTGTGCTGTGATTCATGGGGTCGCGGAGAGTTGGACACGACTGAGCGACTGAACTGAACTGAACTGAATAGTGATAAGAAGTGGTAAAGTGATCGTCCCATATAGTTATCTATCAGTTATCACATCTGTTACACAGTTAACTTCTTTGAACACCTGTTTCTCTAAGTGACACTCGGTTTTGTGACTGCGTTGTGTATAGAAGCCTTCTGGAAAATGTTTTATATCAAAGTAGAAATAAATTGATTGAGTCTTAGTGGAAAGGCCTTGTGGTGAGAATATGTTATGAGGTAAAAGTCAGCAATGACTCTGAAACTGATTATATAAACATGTGAAAAAAATACTTGGTAGTCAAAAGCCCAGATGTACATTTCTTGGGATAATTGATCCCTTCCTGTGGTTATGATGATAATTTTAGTATGGTTTTATGTTTGGGGCCACTATTTTTTCTTTTTGTTTCCTTAATATCAGCTTATAGTATTAGCTCTGTTTACATCGTGTGCTTTCAGAGTTCAAAGAACTCTAGTGTATGTTTTTAAATTTTGCTTTTAATGTAAAAAGAACAGGCAAATATGAGACCAAAGTGATATCTCTTCCGTTACCTGCCACCTCAAAATGTATACCCCTGTGTATAACGACTGCTCTTCCTCTCCTACCCTCTCCTTTCATTTTTTGTCCTCCTCTCCTATTGATATATGTTAGTTGACAAAAATACAGAAATTGAAGTACATAAGAAAAACAAATTTGAAATCTCTTGTAATCCCATTGCCAAGCAGTAATCAGGTTTCTGAGCATTTGACACATGTCTTTTGTGGGTTTTTCTGTGTAAAATGGACTGTATGTATTGTTATTTGTCGTTCTGAGCTAGGCGTTTTCATTAATATCACCTGTAATAATTAAAATATCCGTATAGGTTCTGTAATACACCTCATACTTAACCAAATCAGAATCTCTAGGGGTAGGGTGAAGAGGGTTTTGTTGAAAAACACAAAAACTTCCCTTCAGAAATCATCTAAAACAGAAAAAACAGGAATATTGCCGTATTATATGTGGAGAAAACTTTGACTTGTATACAACTGTCCATCTAATGATTTGGTTTGGACTTTTCCCGGCCATTCCGCCCTGGGGTGCATTTGGACTGCTCTCGGGACTTCCGGCCATCTCTCTGTGTGCTCTGTGCTCCTGTGTGGAGTACGGACGTGTCACCCTTCCCTGCCGCAGGCTGTCAGCAGGCTCACAGTGAGTGCTCGAAGCTCAGGGAGCTGTTTGGTGTTCCTTGGACTGAAGATATGGAATGCAGTAGGTGCGAAAATCATAGATTTTTCATGGGCCATTGCTTCTTTTGCAGCATATTTAAAATTATTTGTCTTCTAGTTCATCAGTTTTTAAGAACTTTTTGAAATGTGTATATTACTTATAATTTTGAACAGAAGTTTCATGCCTCAGCTGTTCATTTCCTTAGGAATTTGGAATGAAATGAGAAAGGTGGAAAAAGAAAAACATTTCTGTGAAGAAAATTTTAAAGTAATTAAGAAAAACGTAATCAAGATATTGATTGTTTGATATCTTTCCCTTGCAGTTCCCCCCCACCCCCGGTTATAAAAGTAATGCCATTTATAAAAGATTAGAAGATATAGAGAACATAATCATTTGTTGCCTGATTATTAAGTATCTTTAATGATTTAATGGGACTGGAATATCTTTATGATTTCGGTGTTATTGACTACAGTAGTTCTGTCATTTCTGTTTTTCTTCCTTTTTTTCAGTTTTGTTTTTTTGACCATGCAATATGTGGGATCTAAGTTCCCTGATCAGAGATAGAACCCGTGGCCTCTGCACTGGAAGCACAAAGTCAACCACTGGACTGCCAGGGAAGTCCCTTGGTTCTGTTTTACTGTCATGTATTAACATACCCAGACCCAGAAAATGTCAGATCCTTTTCAAATCACTTCCAATATATAGATTGTAAGCATTTCCTAAAGGCTTGAGGACATTTACCTGACAGTCTTATAGATTTGTTTAAGAGAACATAATTGTTAGTAATAACGTGTACGGTAGTAATACTGCATTTTTTTATACTATAATGTTGTGCCTTTTCATGTTCTTAAATGTTCCAAGGATAAAGCATAGATGAATACCTGTAAAACTCTTACTGTCTAGCTTTGTCCAATAATATTTTGCAGTGTTTGCTTCAGACTTTTTTTTTTTTTTTGTCCACACCCAAGATCCCACATGGCTTGCAGGATCTTAGTTCCCCCAACTAAGGATGGAACCTGGGGCCCAGACAGTGAGAATACCAAGTCCTAACCATTGGATCACCAGGGAATGCCCCAGATTTCTTTTTTAAAGAAATAAAACAGTACAGGTAGAGTTGAAGATTCCTTTGTTAGTATCCATCTTGATTTCATTTCCCTCTTTTCTCCCCAGAGATGAGATCATCATTGTGTTGAATTTGTCATTAATTCTTCTTATGTTTGTGTTTATACTCTTACTGTACATCACAAGCATATCCATAAGCAACATTCTATACTTTTTTACGTTCCATATATATATATATAAATATATAATGTTGTACATGTATCTGTGTTTATATCTGTATCTGTTGTTTATATTTGTTAGTCTGGTTCTTTCCTCTTAATTGCTGTGTAATGGCCAATTGTGTTAATACTACTATCTGGAGTTACTTAGCATCTTCTACTGATGGTTATTTAAGTATTTCCAAGGGTTTGCTATTATGGGCAGTGCTGCACAGAACACTTTTTTTCTCCTTCATGTTTAAAATTAATTTTATCATCTGTCAGTATCCCTTGGAGATAGGTAAAAAGCCCACGTTGTTACTGTCATTTGATAGATGGAGAAACTTAAAACATGCATTAGTTACTCGTGGTCAGTTCACTGACAGTTGGCTTTCTTTTATGTGTCTACTCTGTTTTTCACCTATTTGACCTACTCTCTTGTCTAGACCCACCCATCAAACCCGTCATCCACTGTCTCCCCAAAACCTTGTAATATTTATCGTTCCTCTTTTAGAAATCTAAATTTATTGGTATTTATAACAACAGTTATGAATTACCTCGGCAGGAATCCCATTTTATATTTTGTGTCTGACTCCTATTGTTTAATGATCTCTTTATTTTAATCGATTATGTACAGTTATAGAAATGTCATTATGATCTCTGTTTTGATAGTGTTAAATCTGTTTTATGTCCTCAGTATTTTGCCTGGAATTGCCCAACTCTGAATTCTTCCTTAAATTCTGACAAACTGATCTTTCACAATAACCTTTCATTCTTCCACATCTCTCATATTCTTGTTCATACTGTAGCTGTTCTTCAGTTTTAGGGATACCCCAGAGTTTTGGGGTTTGCTCTCACCTTTCCTCATAGCTCCCTTCCTGATCGCATTTCTTTTCTTACTTAGGTTAAGCTTTGTTGTCTGTCACATAAAATAGTACTTTTGCTAACAATTTCAACTTATTCTGTCTACTGCACTTGTTCAGATCTCTTGCTGGACCAATTCAACTAATTTCTTACAAATTAATTATGCTGCATATGTAGTTATTTAAACCATAGCAACTCCTTTTTTTTTAAATTGCAGTCCAGATTCTATCATTGTTTTATTATATTTGCTTTATCACATCTGTCCATCCCTCTACTGATCTAGTAATCTACATTATTCTTTGAGTGTACTTAAAAATAAAATAGAGACAACAGTTACTGTCCTCACAAATATTTTATCAGGTCCTTCACCAAACATTTGTCTATAGTTTTTTTTTTTTCCTTCTGTTTAAAACTTTGCAAGGAAATGCACAGATCTAAAGATAGCACCTGAGTTTTGATAAAAACCTGCAGCTTAGAAAGCCAGATCCTTAGAAGGGTGTAGCACTAGATCATTACCATTGCCTCACGCTCTCATGCTCCTTGCTAGTCAGCCCATGTCTGTACCATCCTCTGGAGGCAACTGCTGTTTAGCATCCTTCCTAGATGATCACTGTGTATTCCAGAGCTTCATACAAATGAATCCATACGTGTATAACTCTCATTGTGCTTGAGTTAAGAGTGCTCTTCTTTGCTCCGTTTTCAAGACTCACTAATGGTTTTGAGTTCATTAATAGTTCTTTCCTTTTCCTTATCTTCCATTGTATAGATTACTGTATTTTGCTTCTCCATTCTCCTATTGCTAGACAGTTTAAACCATAGCCGCTCTGTTTGCTCTTTGTCTTTAGTCAGTTTCCAGTGTGGTCGACGGGAAGGTTTCTCTTCCTTCTCCTCAGCACTTATGCCAAATCTGTGTCACTCACTTCAAACCTATATTTCATTTCACCGTCATTCCGTATGTGACCCCTACTCCCCTCAACCTCAGTCTGTCTTCCTTTCCTGAAAATCACTTCAGCGTTTTGTGCAAACTTTTGTGGTCTGCTGCATCTCAGTCCAGTCCTTCTCAGTTTCCTCTCTTGCATCTTCTTCTTCTTCCTGGTGCTTCTTAGCAGTCTGTTTCTGTTCTTTTTGATTCTACATGCTTCCTCTGGGTAATTTCATCTCACTGATTTTAACTGTTCCTCACGCACTGATGCCTCCTGAATCCAAATCTATAGCCTTGTCATCTTTCTGGTAAGTTCCAAATCTGCCTAACAAGCAGCCATTGAATATCCTAACCTGAATTTGTCTCAAGTACCTCAACTTCAACATGTCTAAAATTGATTTTACTCCTTGCTCATTTTTTTTTAATTCCTAGAAGGCATATTGCTCCTTCATTGACCCAAGCTCCCACATCCAGTCAATTGTAGATTCTGCTGCTTTTATTTAACTAATTTCACAGCTGTCTCATTCTCATTGCCTTATCTGGTTTTAGTTATGGCTCATCAGATATTTCTGCTCTCAATTTTGTACAGCTCAAGTGTCTTCCATACTCCTTCTAGTCATCTTTCTATTTAACTTGTATGTGGGGTGAGCGCTCAGTCATGGAGAACTCTTTGAGACCCCATGGACTATATATATAGCCCACCAGACTCCTCTGTCCATGCATGAAATTTTGCTGGCAAGAATATTGGAGTGGGTTGCCATTTCCTTCTCCAGGGGATCTTTCTGACCCCAGGATCGAACCCACGTCTCTTGTGTCTCCTGCAGTAGCAGGCAGATTCTTTACCAGTTGAGCCACCAGGGAAGCTGTTAAGTTGGGTAAGGGCTGCTGCTAAGTCACTTCAGTCGTGTCCGACTCTGTGTGACCCCACAGACGGAAGCCCACCAGGCTCCCCCGTCCCTGGGATTCTCCCGGCAAGGGCTGCTGCTAAGTCACTTCAGTCGTGTCCGACTCTGTGTGACCCCATAGATGGAAGCCCGCCAGGCTCCCCTGTCCCTGGGATTCTCCAGGCAAGAAAGCTGGAGTGGGTTGCCATTTCCTTCTCCAATCCAGGCAAGGGCTATATGAGTATATTTAGTCAACAGTCATCCATTCAGCAAATATCAGTTGGATGTATTCCATGTGCTCGACCGGAGAAGGCAGTGGCAACCCACTCCAGTACTCTTGCCTGGAAAACCCCATGGGCAGAGGAGCCTGGTAGGCTGCAGTCCATGGGGTCCCTAAGAGTCAGACACAGCTGAGCGACTTCATTTTCACTTTTGATTTTCGTGCATTGGAGAGGGAAATGGCAACCCACTCCAGTGTTCTTGCCTGGAGAATCCCAGGGACGGGGGTGACCCTAGTGGGCTGCCGTCTGTGGGGTCGCACAGAGTCGGACATGACTGAAGTGACTTAGCAGCAGCAGCATGTGCTAGACACCATTCCAAATAGTGGAGATGAGTAGTGGTCTGTTCTTATGGAGCTACAGTTGTAGTGATGGTTGTAATGGTAAGATATAGATAAGTAGATAATGTCAGATAGCAGTGACTGCCAATAAGAAAGAATAGAGTTAGGTGACAGTGAAACAGTATGGAGACATTAGGGAAGTCCTTTTTAATAAGGAGACAGTGTGACAGGGATGTGAATGAAATGAGAGAACAAATGATACAGATATCTCGGGAAGATCAGTCCAGGCAGAGGAAGCAGAGCAACAAGTGCAGAGGCTCTGAAGTGGAAGCATGCTGGTTATAGTCACAGAACAATGGGGACACCACAGAGGCTCGAGCCGTGTGAGTAAGGGAGAAGGGAAGGAAATTCGATCAGAAAGCACTGGGGTTGGGAGGTGTCTTTAGAGCTCCTTTATGGAATTTGGATTTGATTCTGAGTGAGTTAGAAGCTGTTGAGCGGAAGAGACATGATCATGAGCACAGGGGTGGCATGTCTTTAAAGGAACACCCTGGTTCTTGTGTACAAATGGAGATGAACTGGAAGCCACTCCAGAAATCCGAGGATGAGGTACTAATCGCTCAAACGGGGTGGATGCTGTGGAGGACGTGGAAAGTGGTCAGATTCTAGATAGGTTGCGAAGTCGAATGACAAGAAGTGCTGGTAGGTTGTGAGGTGGATACGCAGAAGCAGTTTCAAGGAGGACCCCAAGGGTTTCGGCTTGAGCAACTAGAAGAGTGGGATTACCATTTGTGAAAATGGAGAAACAAGGAGTGGAAATGAAGAGTTTGGTTTTGGAAGGATTGGAAAGGAAGGAGTGGGTCTGTGGTGAGTTGGCAGTTGGATGTACAGATATGTCCATTGATATGCTTATGTCAGTGTTTACACACACATGAGTACACATGTTTCTGAAAGTGCTTACCTCTTGTGCTTACAGTTCATGCGCTCTTCGTACCCCAGCAAACTACACACTCCCTGTTTGAACCTCTGTGCCTTTGCACGCATTTTTTGTTAGAATACTGATGGCCATACTGCCAGTACAGGCAAATACTCATTCAAAAATCCTGTGTTGAGGGACTGACATGAAGTCTTTGATAATTTTGATTGCTTCATAGGTCATGCTGCTGTATCTTGTATTGTGTTTACAAGTTTGTGCCTTCTTTTGAATTCAAGGATAGAGTGTTTTTCAGGTGTCTTTCTCTTAAAGCCCTGGCTTACTGCAGAGTTCTAATAAATGCCTCTGTGCGGTAAGTTTCTGTCATTTGTCTTTATAATCCAAGGCTTGTGAAGAAAATGGTTTGGATTAGTCAGCTTCAGTGTAAGCTTATACGTGTATTTGGCAAACCTAATATCAGTGGCAATTTCTTGGAAACGATTTGATCCATGTAACTACTGAATATCTAGTTGATGGGAGTCTGAAGGCCTAGAAACTGATGCTGCCAAGGAAACTGAAAATGCAGGAAGTTCATGAGAACAGTACTTCCGATCATGTGAGAATGTCTGCAGCACGTCCCTGTTTTTTCTGTACTGTGCGTGTGATGCTTTCTCAAGTCTGGAAAACTCAAAATGCAGATTTCTTTGGCCCTAACATAGGCATAATAAAATAGAATTTGAGGTGGTGAAGAAGTCTCATCCTCTCCCCATGTCCATAAGTGTCTTCTCCACGTCCGTTTCTCCGTTGTTGCCCTATAAATAGATGCTTCAGTGCTGCTTTTCTAGATTCCATACATATGCATTTGAATACGATATTTATCTTTGTCTTTCTTACTCACTTCACTCTGTGTGATAGCTTCTAGGTTCGTCCACCTCATGAGAACCGACTCAGATGCCTTCCTTTTGATGGCTGAGTCATATTCCATTGTGCATATGTACCACAACTTCTTTATCCATTCATCTGTCAATGGACAACTAGGTTGCTTCCATAGTCTAGCTATTGTAAATGGTGCTGCAGTGAACAATGGGGTACGTGGGTCTTTTTCAGCTTTGGTTTCCTCAGGGTATACGCCTGGGAGTGGGATTGCTGGGTCATATGGCGGTTTTGTTCCTAGTTTTTTTAAGGAATCTCCATACCATCTTCCATAGTGGCTGTATCAATTTACAGTCCCATCAACAGTGCAAGAGTGTTCCCTTTCCTCCACACACTCTCCGGCATTTATTGTTTGTAGATTTTTTTGATGATATCTCATTGTAATTTTGATTTGCATTTCTCTGATAATGAGCAGTGTTGAGCATCTTTTCATGTGTTTGTTATCCATCTGTATGTCTTCTTTGGAGAAATGTCTGTTTAGGTCTTTTCCCCACGTTTTGGTTGGGTTGTTTGTTTTTCTGGCATTGAGTTGTAGGAGCTGCTTGTATATTTTGGAAATTAATCCTTTGTCTGTTGTTTCATTTGCTGTTATTTTCTCACATTCCGAGGGCTGTCTTTTCACCTTGCTTATCGTTTCCTTTGCTGTGCAAAAGCTTTCAAGTTTAATCAGGTCCCACTTGTTCACGTTTGTTTTTGTTTCCATTACTCTAGGAGGTGGGTCATAGACTATCTTGCTTTGATTTATGTCATTGGGTGTTCTGCCTATGTTTTCCTCTAAGAGTTTTATAGTTTCTGATCTTACATTTAGGTCTTTAATCCATTTTGAGTTTATCTTTGTGTAGGTGTTAGGAAGTGTTCTAATTTCATTCTTTTACATGTAGCTGTCCAGGTTTCCCAGCACTGTTTATTGAAGAGCCTGTCTTTGCCCCATTGTAAATTCTTGCCTCCTTTGTTAAAAATAAGGTACCCATAGGTGCATGGGTTTATTTCCGGGCTTTCTCTCTTTTTCCATCAGTCTATATTTCTGTTTTTGTGCCAGTACCATACTATCTTGATGACTGTAGCTTTGTAGTATAATCTGAAGTCAGGAAGGTTGATTCCTCCAACTCCATTCTTTGTGAAGTCTGCTTTGGCTATTTGGGATCTTTTGTGTTTCCATATGAATTGTGCAATTTTTTGTTCTAGTCCTGTGAAAAATGCCGTTGGTAATTTGATAGGGATCACGTTGAATTTGTAGATTGTGCTTGGTAGTATAGTCCTTTTCACAGTATTGATTCTTCCGACCCAGAAACATGGAATATCTCTCCATCTGTTTGTGTCATCTTTGATTTCTTTCATCAGTGTCTTATACTTTTCTGTGTACAGTTCTTTTGTCTACTTCAGTTTAGTTCAGTTCAGTTCAGTCGTGACTGACTCTTTGCGACCCCATGAATCGCAGCACACCAGGCTCCCTGTCCATCACCAACTCCCGGAGTTCACACAAACTCATGACCGTCAAGTCGGGGATGCCATCCAGTCATCTCATCCTTTGTCGTCCCCTTCTCCTCCTGCCCCTAATCCCTCCCAGCATCAGAGTCTTTTCCAGTGAGTCAACTCTTCGCATGAGGTGGCCAAAGTATTGGAGTTTCAGCTTTAGCATCAGTCCTTAGTTTATTCCTAGATATTTAATTGTTTTTGTTTAGTGGTGAAGGGGATTGATTCCTTAATTTCTCTTTGTGATTTTTCATTGTTAGTGTATGGAAGTGCAAGTGATTTCTGTGTATTGATTTTGTGTCCTGCAACTTTGCTAAACTCACTGATTAGCTATAGTCATTTTCTGATACAGTCTTTATTGTTTTCTATGTACAGTATCATGTCATCTGTAAACAGTGAGAGCTGTACTTCTTCTTTTCTGATCTGAATTCCTTTTATTTCTTTTTCTTCTCTGATTGCTGTTGCTTTGACTTCCTGAACTGTGTTGACTCATAGTGGTGAAAGTGGACACCCTTATCTTGTTCCTGATCTTAGGGGGAATGCTTTCAGTTTTTCACCATGGAGAATAATGTTTGCTGTAGACTTATCATATATGCCCTTTACTAGGTTGAGGAAGGTTCCTGCTGTGCCCATTTTTTGAAGAGTTTTAATGATAAATGGGTGCTAAATTGTGTCAAAGGCTTTTTCTGCATCCATTGGATTTCATAGTGCGAGTAAAATCGACAGCTCCAACAGAAGGGGAGCAATTGGAGAAAAAGGAAGAAAAAATCCAAAAGAATCTACAGAACAAGTCAAAAAATAAGAATAATAAATGTTTTTCTTGAGTCATTGCTGTCAGCGTCCTTTCCCTCGCTGGGAGTCATAGTCCACTTTACCTCCCTAGGATGCCCTCCAGCACTGTGCTGATCTCTGGACCTGCTGTGGGGGCAGCTTCGATTCTAATATGGTCCACCTCCTGTGTGTTCTTGCCTCCAGTGTCCAAAGCTATCAGAACTAGTGAGTTTTCTTTTGTGGGGGCTCTCAATGACCTTTTATGTATTGCATAGACACAGAGTCTGCCTAGTTGATCATGTGGATTTAATCTGCAGCTTGTACAGCTGGTGGGAAGGTTTTAGGTCTTCTTCCTTAGCCACACTGCCCCTGGGTTTCAGTTGTGGTTTTATTTCCACCTATACATGTGGGTCCTCCACTGGGGTTTGCTCCTGCGCCTGCCCTGGAGGACTTGGGTCTGCCCCTGTGAAGGCCAGGTGTGGACATGGTTCAGCTGCTTGGGGTCGCAGGGGTTCTGGCAGCACCAGGTACTCAGGGGAGTTGGTGGCTAGGGCAGCAGGACATACAGTGCTCTAGAAGGGTATGACGACCAGTATTGGCCAATACGCTCCGGTATTCTTGTCTGGAGAACGCCCCTTCTCCCTGACAGAGATGCCTGGCAGGTCACAGTTTACAGGGCAGCAAAGAGTTGGACAGGACTGAAGCGACCCCTGTGGGCGTAGACTCAAGACAGCGGACAGCTGCCTGTGGCAGCTCTGCCCCAGTGAGAGTTGAGCGTGAAGGTGGCGCAGCTGCTTGGCTTGCAGGGACCCTGGCAGTGCGTAGTGTGCAAGGACACGGACTGCCTCCGCTGCTGGAGTTACATCCCTATCAGAGCCTCTGGAAGCTGGCGATCGAAAGGCCTCTTTGGCCATTCTACCTTAGCTCCGCCTGCTCGGGCACGTAGAGCGCTACCTTGCCTGGGGTCCTTCTCTGTTGTTCGGTGTGTCAGGCACATAGAGGTGCCCCCCTGGCTAGGATCCTCGTCTGTAGGTTGGCGCCTCTGGCACTTAAAGTGGCACCCTGGGTGGGGTCCTACTCTGTAGTTCCGTGCGTCAGGCGTTTGATGGGCCAGTCTCTCTATTGTCCAGCTGCCGATGCTGGCGTGTGGGAAGAGAGAGGCTATGGTGATGGCTCCATCCCCTCCCCGTGTCTCCACTTGAATGGATTCCACTTGATCGGGAAAGAAGCCAAAGACTCTGCCTACCTGATTCAAAGCCAAAGTCTAGGAAACAATAATTGGACTTAGGCCACCACAATAACCATACATATGTCCTTGGTGTTTTTCTTCTTCTGTGAGGCTTTTTTCCTACTTTAGCGTGAATAATTTTTTCTATTTAATTAAAGAGAATTTAAGCCCCAGGGTCTTTGGAAGATGATGGATCTAAATTGGGAAAATATTTTCCATATCGTGTTCAAATAAAGTCACGTTGCAAAATTGTGTTGATTGAAATTAGAGTGGTGTTAGTGGAGACTGGTTGTTGAAAAGATAGGAAAAGTGGGCTCTTCCCAGCGAGGCAGGCAGTTGTAGAAAAAGGACGGTGACCAAGATACAGGGATCGTGGTGGAGGCGGATTGTCTGCCTTTTCTGCTGGGGATTCTCCGTCAGTTCCCAGTAAAGAGACCAAAGAAATACATCAGATGAGGCTTCTCCACTGTTAAGGTGGTATTTTTTAAATTTAACTTTATTTTATATTGGAGTAATGTTGATATATGATACTGTGTTAGTTTCAGGTGTACCGCAAGGCGATTCAGTTATGCATGTACAGATATCATTTCTTTTTGTATTCTTTTTCCATATAGGTTATTACAGAATATTGAGTACAGTTCTCTATACAGTGGGTCCTTGTTGATTCTCTGTTTTATATACAGTAATGTGTGTCTGTTAATCCCAAACCCAGTTTATCCGTCCTTTCCACTTTTCCCCTTTTGTAACTGTAAGTTTATTTTCAAAGTCTATGAGTCTCTTTCTGTTTAGCTTGAGTTCCTTTCTCACTGTATCGTTGTCATGGCAGGTACTGACTTGTCCTCCCTGGGGATTTGGCTTTAACCAGAACCGTGTAATACAGACTGTCCCACGTTACAACCCTCTGTCCTCCAATTCTCCTCTTTACCGTCTTGCCTAATTGAAGGTTTTGGTTGTTGCTGTTATTACTGATTTTGTTTTTTAGCACTCCTTTAATTCCAGCATTTGTGATATATGGACAGTATTTCTAATTTATGAAAGATAATACAATGCAGTTTAAAAGTTCTGAAGGAGTCATCAGATGCGGTTTCTTCCCCAAGTTCCCTTTTTCTCCTCTCCTCCTTTTCTGGGTAAGCGTATTCAGTTCCATACTTTGGATTATATAGGTCAACTTTTCTTCTGAACTGCGGACGTGTATCTGTTGATATGACATCTCCAACTTAACATGTCTGAAATACAATTCTTAGTTTTTCTTCTTAAACCCTGTTCCATCCCCAGTTCTTTCCATTCAGTAAATGGTATTGTCATCTGTGAGTTGCTGTTCATTTGCTAAGTCGTGTCTGACTCTTTGCAGCCCCATGGCTGCAGCCCACCAGGCTCCCCGTCTCATCGTGAGTTTGTTCACCTTCATATCCGTGAAGTCAGTGATGCTGTCTAACCATCTCATCCTCTGCTACCTGCTTCTCCTTTTCTCTTCAGTCGTTGTCAGCAGCAGGGTCTTTTCCAGTGAGTCAGTTCTTCACATCAAGTGTCCAATTTCAGCTTCAGCATCCGTCCTTCCAATGAATGCTCAGGATTGATTTCGTTTAGGATTGACTGGTTTGATGTCCTTGCAGTCCAGGGGACTCTCAAGAGTCGTCTTCAACGCCGCAATGAACTAAAGCATCGATTCTTCGGCACTGAGACTTCTGTATGATCCAACCCTCACAGCTTTCCATGAGTACTGGAAAGATCATATCTTTGACTGTATGGACCAGTCCAGCTATAATCATGTGCCCGTTAGAGCTAAAATGTAATGAGGGAATTTTTAAACAGAGTCAGCCTAAAAGACAAAATAAGCTAACTTGTAGAATAGAAATGCAAAATGATGATTGGAGATAAAAGAGTGGTCTTTTATCCAGGTCTGAAGTGGCTGGGGTGGCTAGGCATTCAGTTTCGATGGGTATACAGAAGGAAAAGTCTTACCCGGGAGTCAAGAGAGTCCTCTGACTAGGCTTATCAGTGAAAAGTAGGAGTCAGAAATGGGACTCTCCTGCTCCTAGAAGAAAGTTTACATAAAAGGTGGAACCAGCTCTTTCCTGAAGCTGCATTTAGCATAAAAATACTTAAAATATTTATCTAGAGATGTGAGAGGGCCAAGCTTGAATGACTCAGTAACTGAGTCTATGGTAGCTGATAATGTCTGGAGTGTGCAGTCATCAATATTAGACCTGGTTTTTAACTAGGGCCCCATAAAGTAAAGTAAAGTGAAGTCGCTCAGTCATGTCCGACTCTGCAACCCCATGGACTGTAGCCTACCAGACTCCTCCGTCCATGGGATTTTCCTGGCAGGAGTACTGGAGTGGATTGCCATTTCCTTCTCCAGAGGATCTTCCCAACCCAGGGATCAAACCTAGGTCAGCCGCCTGAGCCACCAGGGAAGTCCAGGGCCCCGTGGGTGCTGGGAAAGACAAAAATAAATGAAGCATGGTGGGGGTAGAGAGGGAGTGAGGGAGAGAGAAGAAGGGAGAGAGAGAAGCTCTCTCACTCAAGGTCTGTGAGCAGAGATTCCAGAGCACAATTAAAGAAAGAGGCGAAACCTAAAGAGTCATTCAATAAAATCAAGTCAGGAGATGGATTCACTCCCAAATGTAACAAAAGTAATAGTTTTCTAAAGACTTATTTTAAAAATATGTATGTTTAAGATTCTTCAATAGATAAATAATAAAAAGCACTTTAAAGAATAAGAACTTAAGATAAATTAGCAGAAATGAAATAATAGACAAACATAAAAGCCAATTTGCCTAGAAATGTAGTTATAGGAATTAAGTCAGTAGATGGAATGAATTCTAAAGTTGACAGGAAGAGAGAGAACTTGTGAAGTGGAAAATTGTTCTGACTGTCGATCACCCAGAATGCATAATAGAGACATACAGTACTCAAAATTTTCTAATTATGCCATTCAGTTCAGTTCAGTTCAGTTCAGTCGCTCATGCTCAGTCGTGTCCGACTCTCCGCGACCCCATGAATCACAGCACGCCAGGCCTCCCTGTCCATCACCAACTCCCGGAGTTCACTCAACCTCAAGTCCATCGAGTCGGTGATGCCATCCAGCCATCTCATTCTCTGTCGTCCCCGTCTCCTCCCACCCCCAATCCCTCCCAGCATCAGACTCTTTTCCAGTGAGTCAACTCGTTGCATGAGGTGGCCAAAGTATTGGAGTTTCAGCTTTAGCATTAGTCCTTCCAATGAACACCCAGGATCGATCTCCTTTAGAATGGACTGGTTGACTCTCCTCACAGTCCAAGGAACTCTCAAGAGTCTTCTCCAGCACCACAGTTCAAAAGCATCAATTCTTCGGCGATCAGCTTTCTTCACAGTCCAACTCTCACATCCATACATGACCATGGGAAAAACCATTATGCCATTAAGAGATATTAAAAATAGGTTGAGAACCTTCAGTATACATCTAGTGGGAGTCCTAGAACAAGGGGCTGTAAGAATGACTAAGAAATGATAACTAAAGAAGTACATCCTGAAATTTTCAGAACTGATAACTTGTTAAACCTCACATTAAAACTACGCTGTGCATACGAAGCAAGACAAGTAAAAACCAGTCGCAATGAGAAACATTCTTTGCAACTAGAAGGCTAGAGACATTTAAAAGCTACCAGAGAGAAGAAATCTCCAAAAGATGATCAACTGTGCAGGCTTCTCAACAGCAACAATAGCAGCTAGAAGATAATGACCTAATATCTTTAAAATGCTGAGTGATGATAACTTTATCCATCTAAAGCACCACTGCAGGTTGAGGACAAGAGAAAGACATTTTGGGGCAAGGACTAAAATAATTTATCTCTGGCATACCCTATCTATGAGAATTTCTAAAGAGCATCCTTTGGCAGGAAGAAAAGAGAACCCCAAGATAGGATGAGGGTGTAGTTTTTGGCAAAGTCACTCAACAATGATAATAACAGGACCAGTTATTTTTGTAAAGGTTCTTCTGAGTCTCTGGAAAATAACAACAAGGAGTATTAGGTAGGTTAAGTGTGCTAGGAACATAGTCTTGTTCAAGAAGATGGAAGTGCTGAATACTTTTAACTGTGACTTTTTCTCATAAAGCTAAGTATAAGTACATATTGTAAATGTATGTATGTATTTAATGAGCACCTGCTATGTGCCAGACACTGATCTAGGCTCTGGGAATAAGACCCCGGGGGGAAAAAACTCCTCGTTGAGTTTATACTTTAGTAGATGGGGAAACAGTGGGAACAGTGTCAGACTTTATTTTTTTGGGCTCCAAAATCACTGCAGATGCTGATTGCAGCCAGGAAATTAAAAGCCGCTTCCTCCTTGGAAGGAAAGTTATAACCAACCTAGATAGCATATTAAAAAGCAGAGAGGTCCAACCAGTCCATTCTAAAGGAGATCAATCCTGGGTGTTCATTGGAAGGACTGATGCTAAAGCTGAAACTCCAATACTTTGGCCACCTCATGCGACGAGTTGACTCACTGTAAAAGACTCTGATGCTGGCAGGGATTGGGGGTGGGAGGAGAAGGGGACGACAGAAAATGAGATGGCTGGATGGCATCACCGACTCGATGGACATGAGTTTGAGTGAACTCCGGGAGTTGGTGATGGACAGGGAGGCCTGGCGTGCTGTGATTCATGGGGTCACAGAGAGTCGGACACGACTGAGCCCCTGAACTGAACTGAGGAGGAAACTATAGATTGTTTAAAAACACTAGTAAGCACAAACAGGCTTGAAAGAAATACATTGGTAAATAGGAAAAGATAGGCTTGACAAATGTGATGGTATGATGAGGAAACCCACTGGTGTGGCAACAGTGACGTCAGATAGAATACTGTTGACAGTGAACACTGAAGCACATTGGGCAGCTGGAGCATTGATGTAACACCTAACACAGCCTTAAAAGTGAAAAGTGACAGGATCAGAAGGAAAACGGAGGAGCCCACAGGTTAGCATATCTCTATTAAAACAGATAGGTGGGGACTTACCTGGCGGTCCAGTGGATAGGAATCGCCTCGCAGTGCAGGGGACATGGGTTTGATCCTTGGTCAGGGAACTAAGATCCCATGTGCTGCAGGGCAGCCAAGCCCACACACCACAGATAAGACTCGATGGAGCCAAAGAACTACCTATCCTTAAAAACAAAAATGAATAGGTAAACAGAAAATTAGTCAAGAAAACATATACCTTGTTTTATTGCACTTCCCTTTATTGTGCTTTGCAGACAGTTCACTTCAGTCACTTCAGTCGCTCAGTCATGAGTCCAGCTCTCTGTGACCCCATGGACTACAGCCCGCCAGGCCTCCCTGTCCATCACTAACTCCCAGGGTTTACTCAAACTCATGTCCATTGAGTTGGTGATGCCATCCAACCATCTTATCCTCTGTTGTCCCCTTCTCCTCCCACCTTCAATATTTCCCAGCATCAGGGTCTTTTCCAGTGAGTCAGTTCTTTGCATCAGGTAGCCAGAATATTAGAGTTTCAGCTTCAGCATCAGTCCTTGCAATGAATATTCAGGACTGATTTCCTTTAGGGTGGATTGGTTGGATCTCCTTGCTGTCCAAAGGACTCTCAAGAGTCTTCTCTAACACCACAGTTAAAAGCATCGATACTTCAAGGCTTAGCTTTCTTTATAGTCGAACTCTGACATCCATGCATGACTACTGGAAAAACCATAGCTTTGACTAGACGGACCTTTGTTGGCAAAGTAATGTTGCTGGTATTTAATGTGCTATCTAGATTTGTCATAACTTTTCTTCAAGGAGCAAGTGTTTTTAATTTCATGGCTGCAGTCACCATCTGCATTGATTTTTGGAGCCCCCCAAAATAAAGTCTATCACTGTTTCCACTGTTTCCCCATCTATTTGCAGCGAAATGATAGGAACAGATGCCGTGATCTTAATTTGCTGAATGTTGAGTTTTCAGCAAACTTTTTTCACTTTTTCAGCTCTCCTCTTTCACTTTCATCAAGAGGCTCTTTAGTTCTTTGCTTTCTGCCATAAAGTTGGTGTCATCTGCCTATCTCTAACCCAGCGTTTCTCATGATGTCCTCTGCATAGAAGTTAAATAGGCAGGGTGACAATATACAGCCTTGATGTACTCCTTTTCCTGTTTGGAACCTGTCTCTTGTTCCATGTCCAGTTCTAACTGTTGCTTCCTGACCTGCATACAGATTTCTCAAGAGGGAGGTCAGGTGATCTGGTATTCCCATCTCTTTCAGAATTTTCCAGAGTTTGTTATGATCCACACAATGGCTTTGGCATAGTCAATAAGGCAGAAGTAGATGTTTTTCTGGAACTCTCTTGCTTTTTCCATGATCCAGCGGATGTTGGCAATTAGATCTCTGGTTCCTCTCCCTTTTCTAAATGCAGCTTGAGGATCTGGGAGTTCTCAGTTCATGTACTGTTGCAGCCTGGCTTGGAAAATTTTCAGCATTACTTTACTGGCATGTGAGATGAGTGCAATTGTGCGATAGTTTGAGCATTCTTTGGCATTGCCTTTTTTTGGGATTGGAATGAAAAGTGACTTTTCCAGTCCTGTGGCCACGACTGAGTTTTCCAAATTTGCTGACATACTGAGTGCAGCACTTTCACAGCATCATCTTTTAGAATTTGAATTAGGTCAACTGGAATTCCATCACCCCCCCTAGTTTTGTTAGTAGTGATGCTTGCCAAGGCCCACTTGACTTCACGTTTCAGGATGTCTGGCTCTAGGTGAGTGATCATACCATCGTGATTCTCTGGGTCGTGAAGATCTTTTTTGTATAGTTCTTCTGTGTATTCTTGCCATCTCTTCTTAATATCTTCTGCTTCTCTTAGGTCCCTACCATTTCTGTCCTTTGTTGAGCCCATCTTTGCATGACATGTTCCGTTATTATCTCTAATTTTCTTGAGGAGATCTCCAGTCTTTTCAATTCTGCTGTTTTCCTCTATTTCTTTGCACTGATCACTGAGGAAGGCTTTCTTATCTCTCCTTGCTATTCTTTGGACCTCTGCATTCAAATGAGTGTGTCTTTCCTTTTCGCTTCTCTTCTTTTCACAGGTGTTTTTAAGACCTCCTCAGACACCATTTTGCTTTTTTTCATTTCTTTTTCTTGGGGATGGTCTTGATTCTTGTCTCCCGTATAGAGTCATGAACCTCCATTGACGGTTCATCAGTCACTCTGTCTGTCAGATCTAATCCCTTGAATCTCTTTGTCACTTCCACTGTATAATCGTAAGGGATTTGATTTAGGTCATACCTGAATGGTCTAGTGGTTTTTCCTACTTTCTTCAATTTAAGTCTGAATTTGGCAATAAGGAGTTCATGATTTGAGCCACAGTCAACTCCCAGTCTTGTTTTTGCTGACTTCTAGAGCTTCTCCATCTTTGGCTGCAAAGAATATAATCAATCTGATTTCAGTGCTGTACATCTGGTGATGTCCATGTGTGGAGTCTTCTGTTGTGTTGTTGGACGAGGGTGTTTGCTATGACCAGTGCATTCTCTTGCAAAACTCTATGAGCCTTTGCCCTGCTTCATTCTGTACTCCAAGGCCAAATTTGCCTGTTACTCCAGGTGTTTCTTGACTTCCTCCTTTTGGATTCCAGTCCCCTATAATGAAAAGGACATCTTTTTTGGGTGTGAGTTCTAGAAGGTCTTGTAGGTCTTCCTAGAACCATTCAACCTCAGCTTCTTCAGCATTACTGGTCAAGGCATAGACTTGGATTACTGTGATATTGAAGGGTTTGCCTTGAAAACGAATAGATCGTTCTGTCATTTTTGACATTGCATCTAGGTACTGCATTTTGGGCTCTTGTTTTGCAGGCACCACAGTTTTTACAAATTGAAGGCTCGTGGCAACCCTGTGTTGAGCAAATCGGTTGGTGCCTTTTTATCCAACATCTTTGCTCACTTCATATCCCTGTGTCACATTTTGGTAACAATTATCAATTGATTAGTCAATTATCAATCAATTAGTCAATTATCGTGGTGTTCACAGGCTTCACACTTACATAATTGTGTGTGTGTGTGTGTTTCCCTTGTTGAAACAATTTGGATTTGGAGGAAATATCCCAACAAGATTATAACCTCAGCTACCACCAGGTATGATGAAATCTTCAACCTAAAAACGTACTCAGAAAAGATAGCCAGGTAGAACCAGGCTTAAGGCCTCTTCCTTACTAATTTCGAATATTTGAGGAAAAGCCAATCTTTTTTTAAAAACACTCAAAATTATAATCTTAAAATTAAAAACAAATGAATGCTTTTATATATATATACACACACATATATATATTCTTCTTTGATCTTTTTGACATTTCTGTGATGACTAGTGTTATCATCGCTGTGTTAAAGATGTGGAAGCATGCACAGAGAGGCTCGGTGCCTTGGCTAAAGTCACCCAGTATTAGATTTCCGTTTCCAGTTGTCCATTGTTCTTGCAAGTTACACCATAAATTGTTTAAAGGGATAGCATGTTATTTTATTCTAAGTCATACACATTAAAGCCAAAATAGTGAAATGATATGAGCAGATAAAAATGAAACATGTTAAAGATGTTATTTTAATTCATAGTTGGCCAAATTGCGTATTAGAGAGTCATGGTAAAATAAACGATTTGGCCATATTTGAGGAATCTTTCATTTTTTGACCCCTTACTTAATAGAATAAAATAAGACCCTGCAGTATTCACAAAGGAACAGATGACTTCAGACTTTTTACTAAGTATAAAGCTAATATTTATACTTATTTGAATTGTCACAAATTCTAAGTGAGTGGAATCCATATTCTTATGATTTTATTTAACCTAAGTTACATGGAAAATAAATCTTGGGAAAATGAATTTCTATAAAAGTCTTAAGATTGTATGTAAAATGTTGTGTTTTGTATGGGTTAATGTACTTTTAAAATAGATCTTAAATTACCACATTATCAGAATCTTGTGTTTTCTCAGTTATCACTAATTAGCAGCTTCTGTTACACAGATTAGATTGAAATCTATAAAGATCACAATTGAAAAACATACATTCCTTATTACCATATCTGAGACTGCTGCTAGTGTTATCGGACAATGCATTTCTCCCTTAAATGCAATTTCATTGGGCCGAGAAGGAAAGAAGGGGAAATGTTAATTCAACAAAGGCAAAAATGTCTTTTCTGGGAATTCATCCTTTGAGAAAGCCGTTAATGAGTGGTTTCTCTCTGCCATCAACTATTTGGTGATGCCACAGGGTCAGTAGCAAACAAAACAAACCAAGTCCTTGATTTCTGTGCAACAGCCTTACTTGGGAGATTTATTTGTGTATTCTTTGAAATTTTAAAATGTATTTAAATCACTGCTGCTGCTGCTGCTGCTAAGTCACTTCAGTCGTGTCTGACTCTGTGTGACCCCATAGACGGAAGCCCATCAGACTCCCCTGTCCCCAGGATTCTCCAGGCAAGAACACTGGAGTGGGTTGCTATCTCCATAATTCTAAGGAGAGGGTTTGAATTAGCATTCCTGGTCACCTCTGGGCCACACATAAGCCATTCTGTCATACAGCAATTCTTTTGTGTTAGAAACTTGAGATGGGGCTAAACTAAACCAACACTGCCCTTTTGGGGACTCATCCCAGTTATTTTGGGGATCCTGACTGGGCCAGAATCCTTTTGAAACTGGTTTGACCTCCCCAAAACCCTGCCATTTGGTTTTCTGGAACCATGGACCACCCACTTCCCTGACTCAGCAAAGTCATTGTGACCCTCCCTGCTGGGACTGTGCTCTGGACTAGAGAGTCACTCCTGCAGAGTGTGAGCAGCCTACAGTCATTGGTAGCATTTGTCTGGTTGAGCCTTTGAGAAATGACTAGAGAGTAACCATAACAATGGTTTCCAATCAATTGAGTCCACTTAATACTCCAAGCACTGTTCTAAGCACGAAATCATTTACTCCCCTAGACAACCTTGTGAGGAAGATGGTCGTTTTACAGATGAGAACACAGAACCAAGGTTCAGTAGCTGGTGAGTGGTAGAACTGAGATTCAAACCCAAGCAGTCTGATTCTAGCATCTAGTCTTTACTGTTAACCCCTCTGTTATACTGTGCTGTTGAAAGACTGGCTTCTAAAATTATGACAGTCAAGTTAGTGGCCCTTCTGTCAGTGAACCACATATGCAAGGAGATCCAACCAGTCCATGCTAAAGGAGATCAGTCCTGGGTGTTCATTGGAAGGACGGATGCCAAAGCCGAAACTCCAATACTTTGGCCACCTCATGCGAAGAGTGGACTCACTGGAAAAGACTCTGATGCTGGGAGGGATTGGGGGCAGGAGGCAAGGGGACGACAGAGCATGAGATGGCTGGATGGCATCACCAACGCGATGGATATGAGTTTGAGTGAACTCCGGGAGTCGGTGATAGACAGGGAGGCCTGGTGTGCTGTGATTCATGGGGTCGCAAAGAGTCGGACTCAACTGAGCGACTGAACTGATGCTAATAATTCTGACACTGGTTGAAATATTTTTAGAAATCTTGTTTTGGAGTTATCTGGGTCACATCACTTAATTTTTCTGGACCCCTGTTTTCTTATTTGTAAAATGAGGAGACAGACCTTCACCATTTGAAGGTAGATTAAATGTTTGGAATGACCAGAAATCAGTTTGAACCAATTTTAAAAAATAAGTTTAGAAAATAAATTCAGCAGTCCAGAGCAACTTTGGATGTGTGTATATGTGCACAGGGCCATTGATGACAGAAGAATAAATGTGGTAATAACTTTGTTTGAGTTGTTCTTTCTTCTGTCTGGTTTTTGATACTTTCAGGACGTATGTAAACATTATGTTGTATCATTACTTTATGATTCACTTTGAAACATTTAAACGTCAGTTTGATCCCCAGTTGTTGTTCGTCTGTATGACTTTTGAAAAGTTCTTTAATCCTTTGTGACCTCAGTTTCTTCATCTATGAAATGGGATCATAGTATTTACTCTTGATGGATCTCCACCCCCATAGACGTGTCTGTTCAGGAGTTAATCTCTGTAATAAAAACAGTGTTAAGAAAGATTAACAGAGAATATATGTAAAATGCTTGGCATTATGCAGGTACTCAACAAATACTAGTCTTTGAGTTCTTCTACCCCAGCTCGAAAAATAACAATGGCAGTAACAGCAGTGATTCTTTCCTAATTTGAAAACTTAGAATGTATGCACTTTGTCAATTTATGATCTAATCTTCACATGTCGGAGCTTTTTTTAAAAATAATATTGTCTCATTTTAACTTTATGATTCTTATGGTCACTTATTTACCCAAACTGATACACTGACCTTTGCACCTGTTGAATTGGCTCTTTAATTACCATTTTGTTCATCAACATAAACACCTATCTGCTTTTAGTCATTTCATAGCAGTTAAAAACTTTAGCTCTGGACATAACTCGTCCCCTTAATTCTTTTTCTCCTAAGCCTTTATTATGTCTGGGACTTCGTTGTGTGTTTGCGTAAATTAATTTTTCATATGTTTTGTTCTAGTTACGGTCAGGTTTATTCAAGCACTGGACAACAGATTCTGTCATAAAATCATCTTGTAACCCAAAAACAACTGCTCTTACAAATTACAAAATGAGTCTATGCCATGATGAGACCTCCACTACTTCTATAAACCATGCAAGAAAATACTATTTTTACTTTATGGTAGTCCCTTTGCAATATTTCAGTGTCTTCAAGAATGATAAATTTCTTTAGCCGAAAGGGGCTTTTGAAAAATGATGAAATTGCATGCGTTCATTTTATAGATGAGGAAAATTAAGTAAAGGGGATAATGACTTGCGTAAGACCACATATCTATTGATAGAACTGGAACTAAAATCCTGAGTTCCATATTCTAATACGAACCTCTTTCCATCATACCAGTTTAGGGGACAGATTGACACGGATTTTTGTGTTAGTCTCTCTTCTGTCAACAGTGTTACCTTATATCTGTCCTAAAGACATTGTTTGGAGAGCTTTCTTTTTTGAAGAATAGCATCAGTCTGTCAGAGTATTGTTTTTGGTCTGTAGGGTTGCTATCTTACACTTAGTATTTTGTTATCTAGGATAGCGAACGACAGCCGACAGGTACTCCAGGAACCTGATTTTGCCTAGTCCCTCCTGAGGGATCCAGATACTCCTACCATAAGGAAATCAAGAGGAACGTCCACTCAAGGGACATCCACACATACTCCTTCAACTCAGCTGGCCGTGGCGGATGACCAGAGAAGCACAGCAGGGAGTGTCCACAGCAAAGTGAGCAGCTACCACGGCAGCCTCCACAGGTCCCGTGATGGCAGGTGAGTTTTATCGGCAGCTTAGTTTATCTCATGTGCCGAGTTCGAGTCATACGGTGTCCAAAGGAAAAGCAGCCAATTCTGAAACAGGAGTTGATCTTTGTTGACCTTTCTGAACTTTGCTAGGTTCAGTTGTCCCAGATTATGGTCAGGCTTAATGCCAGCCAGAGGAGTTTAGACGCGATACAGCGAGCAACCAAGTCATTGCTCATGGGAGAGAAGGCAGAGTAAAAGTGATTATTTTATCGAGATTAACTTAGCAAACAATTATGGAATACCTACTATGTCAGACACAGTGTGAGTCTCTGGGGATACAAAACTGATTTAGACGTGATCTTTGTTCTTAGTAAGCTCCAGAAAAATAGGGTAGTCATTATTTGTGTTGTAGTTGAAAGCATGGGGTCTAGAATAATAAGCCTCAGTTTCCTCATCTGTAAAATGGAAATAATAATAATATCTGTCCCTTAGCAATGTTGTAAGAAGTAAATGAGATAATGTACCTAATGGCTCAGAACAGTGCCCATCTCAGTAAGTGCCTTTTATCAACATTTATTATCAATAGAATAAGGTAATAATTAAAGTAAAATGCAAATATCATGGTACAGTCCAGAGGTTGTCAAATTTTTCTATGAAGAGAAAAATAACTAATATAATAAATCTTGTATTATAAATGCAATGACATAATAAATAACTTTAGGCTTTGTGGGTCACATGGTCTTTGTTGCCACCATTCATTTCTGCTGTTAATACCATGAAAGCAGCCATAGACCGTACGCAGTCAAAGTAGGAGTGGCTGTGTTGCAGTAAAACTGTTTCCAAAATAGGAAGGGGCCCGATTTGACCAGCTGGCCACAGTTGGCCAACCCCTGTTTGGTAGCATGGATGAGGAGGGGGTGATTAAATCTGGTGGGGAGGAGGTGGGAGAAAGCTTCACAGAGAAAGTCTTGAGAGTGGGCAGGGTGTGCCTTCTTGTTATATTTGGTGGTAGAGACACTAGAATTAGAAACCTCTTAGGAGCTCTGCAGTAATTCAGTTAAGAGATGATGGAGGTTTATGAAGGAACAGTGACAGTGCCAAGAGAGTAATAGCTGATCTGAAAGATATTCAAAAAGAAGGAATGCAAAGATAGGAGTTGGTGATGGATTCAAAGCAGTTGGAGAGAAGGAATGTGCCAAAAGAAATTTTTTTTAAGATTTCCAAGCCTGGGAAACTGAAAGAATGAACATTATGATGCCCGAAATTCTCCCTTCTGTGTTTCCGTGGCTGTCCTGTATCCCTCCAGGCTCATTCCAGCCTTTCTTTCCGTCTTGCCTGTCCTTGTCCCGTAGGATACGATTCCTCGACGTACTCTCTTTTTAGACCCTCTTGTTTGTCCTCTCAGCTCGCTTGTTTTTTCCTTCTAACTTGGTCAGAGACTCTAGGTTTTGAAAAGGAGCCGCCTTTGACATGTTTTCTATCTTGTATCCGTTACCTTTACATGTTTGCTAACTTTGATGTGTTTTCTCTCTTGTATCCATTTCTTTTATTTTCCTTGCGAGATTTTTGAAATATTTTGAATGTTTCCTTTCTACCAGTTCCATCCTTCATTCTTTGTATCTCTGGTCTTTTTCACCTTCTTCCCCAACTGCTGACATAACCAATGACCTGTTTTTAAACCACCATCAAAGATCCTCTCTCTTTCCTGCCTTTTCCTTTCATTCAGCACTCCTAAGTGAAAAGCGTTCTTCTAGGTGCTAGGAACGCAGAGATGGAAGACAAAAGAGCAGTAGGTATGATAAAATCATACACAGTGTGCTTTGGGATTCCAAAGAAAGCCTTTTAAGTCACTGTGGAAAGTCTCGTTCACAAACAAGGTAGTACTCTGATTTGACTAGGGTACAGAGGCGGCAGTTGGACATCTCAGACAAGGAAGCAGCACATGCAGAGGCAAGGAGGACGGAAAGGCATTTAGGTACCAGGGCCACCGAAGGAGATGAAACATGCTGAGGAGTTCGGGGTTTGTTCCCCTAGAGCAGTGAGAAGCTATTGAAAGACTTTGAGCATTGGGGTGATAAAATCAGATTTGGGTTTTAGGAAGATCACTTTGACAACAGCATAGGAGAGGAGGTTGTAAGGAAGCCCAGTTGGGAAGTTTCTAGAGTAAAACGAGAGCTCTTAAGTTAAAACACTCAGAGAGAGGAAACTAGAGAATCTTTGAGAATACCTGCCTCCATGAACTGCTAGCTCCAGTTGACACGAGTGGTAAAGAACCCACCTGCCAGTGCAGGAGATGTAAGAGACATGAGTTCAGTCCCTGGGTTGAGAAGATTCTCCGGAGGAAGAAATGGCAACCCATTCTTACCTGGAGAATCCCATGGACAGAGGAGCCTGCCATGGGGTCACAAAGAATTGGACATGACTGACGTGACAGCATAGCATGGCTCCATGAACTGACTTTCAGCATTTGACATTATTAGCCTCATCCTTTTCAATAAGGAATGAACAGTTATATGACAGCTCTTATGCATGTGGCATTCTGTGTTTTTAGAGATATGTAGAAGAAAGCTGAAGTCTGCTTTCCAGGAGAATAGAACCTTACGGGAACGGTAGACATACACACGATAACCAATTAAAAATAGTTCAAGCTAGCATATAATTAAAACTGTGCGTGTTAGAGATGATCATTGTTATAGAAGTTCAAACGATCAGATTGGCTCCTCTGAAAATATCTCAGGAGATAAATAGGGTGAGCAAATGGTAGTACAAATAAAGAGTTCCTATTGAGCAGAGAGTTTCTGAAGGGGGTTAAATGTAGGAGAATTTTAGCTTCTGTGATCTAAATGAAATTCCAGTTTAGGTAAGAAAACTTATAATCTTTAATATAAAATAGTGGTAATTAAAAAGCTGCAGGATGGAATTCCTTGAAGCTGAATCAAAAAGGACATACCAAGAACAAGATCATCAGTCATCATCAGTTCGGTTGCTCAGTCATATGCAGCCCTTTGTGACCCCCATGGACCGCAGCATGCCAGGCCTCCCTGTCCATCACCAACTCACGGAGCTTGCTAAAATTCATGTCCATCGAGTCAGGGATGCTGTCCAACCATCTCATCCTCTGTCGTCCCCTGCTAGGAGAAGAACAAGATACAGTAATGAAAACAATACAGTAAGAATAGCCTAGCATGTGATTCAGAGAAAATGCTTATAGACACATGAGGGTCTCTATGAAAGTTTAGTGTCATGGAAACTAGGGGATAGCGTATGACCTCCTGTGGTGGCCTTTCTTATCTCTCTGCTTAATTAAAATCACACTCATCCTTGAAGTCCTGGTTAATTCCCATAGCATGGCAGCTAGTTAATTGCTTTTTAAACATTCTTTGAGTGTGACCTATTTTCAGTACAGTTTGTTTTTCCCTCAGCTAAGTTTGCCGTTTCTGGAGAATGTGAACTTGCTGACAGATATCTGTATATCCCTTGACAGTATCTAGCCCTCTGTTGTTCTTTAGTTGCTAAATCATGTGGGGTCTTTGCGACCCCATGGACTGTAGCCTGCCAGGCTCCTGTCTGTGGGTTTTCCCAGGCAAGAATACTGGCGTGGGTTGCCATATCCTTCTCCAGAGAATCTTCCCAGCCCGGGGATCGAACCCACGTCTTCTGCATTGGCAGGCAGTCAGATTTTTTATCACTGAGCCACGAGGGAGGAAACAAATAAGTCTGTCAAACAACTTTAGAAATAATTTGGGCATGCCATCTCATGGATATTTCTGTCTGCGTCAGTCAGTGTTTAAGTGTACACGTTAGCACTATATTTTGGCCGTGGTTTTCTCATCATCTCATGTTATCTTGGCTGTAAGATGACACATATGCACACACATCTGCTTCTCAGTACTCACTCTAGTCCAGATTGCTTGATGGATAGTTACTGATCTCAGTGCTATGTAAAATAAAATAGACTTAGGTAAATATACCTACACATATGTATCGACTTCAAAGAATAAGCAATTGGTAGTTAGATGAGAGGATATAGAAAAGGAAATGGATGAGTAACGGGGTGGAATTTGAGAATGAGAGGTAAGTTTGGTACGTGGGTGCCATTTTCCTGTGTAGTCAAGTCCTAATTATCCACCTCAGATAAGGCAGCTCTCCACCTGAAGGGTGTCTGCTGACCCCGCTCCCTGCAGCTGAGAGGCTCGTCCTTCTGTGAAGGGGATCTGGCTGTGCATCCCCACAAGAGTTTTACATGGTACAGAATTCTGGTTGAAAAGTTTTTTTTCTCTCAACATTTCAAGTATATCGTTTTCTGGCTTTTGGTATTGTTAAGGACTCTGCTGTCATTCTAACCGTTGGTCTCTTTTAGATCTGTCCCCTTTTCTGAGACTGTTTTTCATGACTCCTGTCCTTGGAGTTCTGCAGTTTCATTGAAGTGTGTATTTCTTTGTACTTCTCCTGCTAGTGGTATACAGTACCTTCTTGGTCTGTGAATTCACGTTTGTTTAGCAGTTGTGGAAAACCTGTAATCATTCTCTCTTGAAATATTGTGTCTCATAGATTCTCTCAATTCCCTCCCTCCTGGGAATCAAATTATTGGGGTGGCCACAAAGTTCATTCAGGTGCAGAAAAGCCATACCACATTTTGGCCAACCCAGTATACTCCTATTTGACCTTCTCATTCTGCTCTCCATTTCTCTTGACATCACTTTCACGTTTTCCTTGTCTCTCTTGTGGCATTCTGGATAGTTTTATTTTCACCTACTACCAGCTCATGAAATTTCTCTTCAAACAGCAGCCTGAATTGCTGTTTCGTATTAAGTATTTCAGGAATTCTATCGAATGAGTTTCCATTTCAAAAATTATGTTTGTAGATTTTTTTAATCTGTTATTTCAAGTAATTCCTTGTAGATTGGTAACCTGTGACGATATTTCCTATTTCTATAAACGTTACATACTTACCTATTCTGTCATTCAGTATTTGACAGTTTCAGTATCTGCAGTTCTAAGTTTGATGCTGTGACTCAGTCATAGTGGCTTGTTTTCTCATGTGTTTGGTGGCTTTATATTTTGAGCTCTTTGGTGAATCAGTCGGTGGGAATCCTGGAGAAAGTATTGTTCTAGCTGATTGATAGGAGGCACAGCTAACCTGCAAACACTTCAGCCTATGGGCCTGGTGATTTAGGCTAGGAGGGAGTTCCTGGCTCCCTTTCTCAACTTACCAACTGGCCCAAGGCTCACCTTTCCCAAATAAATAGCAACCACACTTGTGTGACCTTTCCCATCTCATCCACCTAATAGCCCCTGCTTGATGAGCCGTAACTCCTTATTGGGCTGGTCCCAATTCATAATAATTTTTGAAGTGGGGGACTCTTTGGAGATCTCCCCTCAATCATGCAAGACCTGTGATATCTCAAATAGTGAGTTCTTTCCAGATTTAACTGGTTCAGACTTTTCTGACGCTCCTACTCAGACATATTGTGGAAGTCATACTGTCTGAAGAAACCTGAGCATATTTATTTTCCTAATGCTTTACTTTAAGACAAACTGCTTAGCTCTTTAACAGCCTGAACAATATGAATGAACTCAATGACCTTAACCAGTTACAGTGCGCACAGTCACGTCAGACTCTTTGCCACCCCATGGACTGTAGCCTGTCAGGCACCTCTGTCCATGGAATTTTTCAGGAAAGAATCCTGGAGTGAGTTCCCATTTCCTCCTCCAGGGAATCTTCCCGACCCAGGGACTGAACCCATATCTCTTGCGTCTCCTGCACTGCAGGTGGATTCTTTACCACTAGTGCCACCTGGGAAGCCAAATTACCTTAACACATTTTATAAAATCACTGATAAAATATTTGTGATTCACTGGAGGGGTTTCTGGAGAAGGAAATGGCAACCCACTCCAGTACTCTTGCCTGGAAAATCCCATGGACGGAGGAGCCTGGTAGGCTGCAGTCCATGGGATGGCTAGGAGTCGGACACGACTGAGCGACTTCACTTTCACTTTCATGCATTGGAGAAGGAAATGGCAACCCACTCCAGTGTTCTTGCCTGGAGAATCCCAGGGACGCGGGAGTCTGGTGGGCTGCTGTCTATGGGGTCGCACAGAGTCGGACACGACTGATGTGACGTAGCAGCATCAGCAGCAGAGGGGTTTCCCCAGTGGCTCAGCAGTAAAGAATCTGCCTGCAGTGCAGAAGATGCAAGAGACCCAGGTTCAATCCCTGGTTTGGGAAGATCCCCAACCCAGTCCAGCATTCTTACCTGAAGACTCCCATGGATACAGGAGCATGGCAGGCTGCGGTCCATGGGGTCACAAAGAGTCAGACACAGCTGAAGCGACTGAGCAGCCAGGCAGGTAGAGGAAATAAAATGGAAGATTTCATATTCGACATGATCCCGTAGGTGGTTAGTAGTCTTTGGAATCATAAATACAATTCACACCTTAGCTTTATCACTTACTGTAAGAATCTAGAGAAGTTGTATTTAATTATAAGACTCAGTTCCTCATTTGTAAAGCAGAATAAACTTATTGTGTTATTTTGAGAAATAAAGGAGATGATGTGTATACATTCACTGAGGACAGAACCTGATGCACAGTACATACTTAGTAAGTAGAAGCTTCTATGACTGTTACATTATGTTGTTTCTATTTTACTATTCCCATAAACTACTCAAATGTTTCCTTGAACTGGTGTGGTGTGACTTCAGAGACAACTGGAAATAAGATTTATTGGCATATCTTTACTATAGTGATGCGCTAGAATTTACTTTATTGAGTATTTTTAATACCATTATATGATAGAGTAAAATGATGATCCTCGAAAGCAGTAACGAGAATGAAACAGTGACAGTTTCCATGGGACAGAAAAGTGCCATAGGTCACCAACCACTGAAATGAAAGAATTATCAAAGGTGATAGAGACTAATGCTTGCTATAGTTCAGAAGCTGGCAGACTACAACCTACAGAGCACATCTGCCCCAGTTATGTCCCTGCAAACAGAGTCATCCTGAAACACTTCCCAGCTGTTCATGTATTGTCTGTGGCTGCTTTTCTGTGATTGTGGTTTCCATTGTGCCCAGCCTCTGACAGATAAGGATAAGAGGCTTATGGAAGCTTCCTGATGGGAGAGACTGACTGTGGGGGAAACTGGGTCTTGTTCCGATTGGTGGGGCCATACTCAGTGAATCTTTAACCCAGTTTTCTGTTGATGGGTGGGGCTGTGTTCCCTCCCTGTTGTTTCACCTGAGACCAAACCATGGTGGAGGTAATGAAGACAATGTCGACCTCCCACGCTCAGCGCCTCCCCATCCTGCAGCAGGCCACTGCTGACTCAACCCTCCGCCAGAGACTCCTGGACACTCACAGGCACGTCTGGGTCAGCTCTCTTGTGGGGTCACTGCTCAAAGCTATGGTTTTTCCTGGAGTCATGTATGGGTGTGCAAGTTGGACTATAAGGAAAGCTTAGGAATTGATGCTTTTGAACTGTGGTGTTGGAGAAGACTCTGGAGAGTCCCTTGGACTGCAAGGAGATCAAAGCAGTTAATCCTAAAGGAAATCAGTCCTGAATACTCACTGGAAGGACTGATGCTGAAGCTGAAGCTCCAATACTTCGGTCACCTGAAGCAAAGAACAGACTCACTGGAAAAGACCGTGATGCCAGGAAAGATTGAAGGCGGGAGGTGAAGGGAACGACAGAGGATGAGATGGCTGGATGGCATCACCGATGCGATGGACATGAGTTTGAGCAAGCTCCGGGTGTTGGTGAAGGACACGGAAGCCTGGGGTGCTGCAGTCCATGGGGTTGCAAAGAATTGGACCTGACTGATCACACGGACCACAGCCTTGTCTAACTCAATGAAACTAAGCCATGGGCACCTGCTCAAGGATGACACGCAAATTCGTGAAGCATTCCATATTTTTAAATAACCTCTTGTGTGTTAACTTAAATAACAAATTTTTTGAAAATAAATACTTTTCAAATAAAAAAAAAATAAACTAAGGCATGCCATGTGGGGCCTCCCGAGATGGGCGGGTCTTGGTGGAGAGGTCTGACAGAATGTGGTCCACGGGAGAAGGGAATGGCAAACCACTTCAGTATACTTGCCTTGAGAACCCCAATATACTACTGGAGATCAGTGGAGGAGTAACTCCAGAAAGAATGAGGGGATGGAGCCAAAGGAAAAACAATACCCAGTTGTGGAGGTGACTGGTGATAGAAGCAAGGTCCGATGCTGTAAAGAGCAATATTGCATAGGAACCTGGAATGTTAGGTCCATGAATCAAGGCAAATTGGAAGTGGTCAAACGAGATGGCAAGAGTGAACGTAGACATTCCAGGAATCAGTGAACTAAAATGGACTGGAATGGGTGAATTTAACTCAGATGAGCATTGTATCTACTACTGTGGGCAGGAATGCCTTAGAAGAAATGGAGTAGCCATCATGGTCAACAAAAGAGTCCGAAATGCAGTACTTGGATGCAATCTCAAAAACGACAGAATGATCTCTGTTCGTTTCCAAGGCAAACCATTCAGTATTACAGTAATCCAAGCCTATGCCCCAACCAGTAACGGTGAAGAAGCCGAAGTTGAACGGTTCTTTGATGACCTGCAAGACCTTTTAGAACTAACACCCCCAAAAGATGTCCTCTTCATTATAGGGGACTGGAATGCAAAAGTAGGAAGTCAAGAAACACCTGGAGTAACAGGCAAATTTGGCCTTGGAGCACAGAATGAAGCAGGGCAAAGGGTAATAGAGTTTTGCCAAGAGAATGCACTGGTCGTAGCAAACACTCTCTTTCAACAACACAAGAGAAGACTCTACACATGGACATCACCAGATGGTCAACACTGAAGTCAGACTGATTATATTATTTGCAGCCAAAGTGGAGAAGCTCTATACAGTTGGCAAAAAAAAGACCAGGAGCTGACTGTGGCTCTGATCATGAAGTCCTTATAGCCAAATTCAGACTGAAATTGAAGTAAGTAGGGAAAACCACTAGACCATTCAGATATGACCTAACTCAAATCCCTTATGATTATACAGTGGAAGTGAGAAATAGATTTAAGGGACTAGATCTGATAGATACAGTGCCAGATGGAGGTTCGTGACATTGTACAGGAGACAGGGATCAAGACCATCCCCATGGAAAAGAAATGCAAAAAAGCAGAATGGCTGTCGGGGGAGGCCTTACAAATAGCTGTGAAAAGAAGAGAAGCAAAAAGCAAAGGAGAAAAGGAAAGACATAAGCATCTGAATGCAGAGTTCCAAAGAATAGCAAGGAGAGCTCAGAAAGCCTTCCTCTGCGATCAATGCAAAGAAATAGAAGAAAACAACAGAATAGGAAAGAGAAGAGATCTCTTCAAGAAAATTAGAGATACCAAGGGAGTATTTCATGCCAAGATCAGCTCGATAAAGAACAGAAATGGTATGGACCTAACAGAAGCAGAAGATATTAAGAAGAGGTGGCAAGAATACACAGAAGTGTACAAAAAGATCTTCACGACCCAGATAATCACGATGGTGTGATCATTTACCTAGAGCCAGACATCCTGAAATGTGAATTCAAGTGGGCCTTAGAGAGTATCACTACGAACAAAGCTAGTGGAGGTGATGGAATTCCAGTAGAGCTCTTTCAAATCCTGAAAGATGATACTGTGAAAGTGCTGCACTCAATATGCCAGGAAATTTGGAAAACTCAGCAGTGGCCACAGGACTGGAAAAGGTCAGTCTTCATTCCAATCCCAAAGAAAGGCAATGCGAAAGAATGCTCAAACTACCACACAGTTGCAGTCAAGCTAGTAAAGTCATGCTCAAAATTCTCCAAGCCAGGCTTGAGCAATATGTGAACCATGAACTTCCAGATGTTCAAGCTGGTTTTAGAAAAGGTGGAGGAACCAGAGACCAAATTGCCAACATCTGCTGGATCATGGAAAAAGCAAGAGACTTCCAGAAAAACATCTATTTCTGCTTTCTTGACTATGCCAAAGCCTTTGACTGTGTGGATCACAATAAACTGTGGAAAATGCTGAAAGAGATGGGACTACCAGATCACCTGAACTCCCTCTTGAGAAATCTGTGTGCAGGTCAGGAGGCAACAGTTAGAACTGGACACGTAACAAGAGACAGGTTCCAAAGAGGAAAAGGAGTACGTCAAGGCTGTATATTGTCACCCTGCTTACTTAACTTATATGCAGAGGACATCGTGAGGAATGCTGGGCTGGATGAAGCACAAGCTGGAATCAAGATTGCCGTGAGAAATATCAATAACCTCAGATATGCAGATGACACTACCCTTATGGCAGAAAGTGAAGAGGAAGTAAAAATCCTCCTGGTGAAAGTGAAACAGGAGAGTGAAAAAGTTGGCTTGAAGCTCAACATTCAGAAAAGTAAGATCATGGCATCTGGTCCCATTACTTCATGGGAAATAGATGGAGAAACAGTGGAAACAGTGTCAGACTGTATTTTTGGGGCTCCAAAAGTACTGCAGATGCTGATTGCAGCCATGAAATTAAAAGCCGCTTACTCCTTGGAAGGAAAGCTATGACCAACCAAGGTAGCATATGAAAAAGCAGAGACATTACTGTGCCAACCAAGGTCCATCTAGTTAAGGCTGTGGCTTTTCCAGTGGTCATGTATGGATGTGAGAGTTGGACTGTGAAGAAAGCTGATCGCCGAAGAATTGATGCTTTTGAACTGTGGTGTTGGAGAAGACTCCTGAGAGTCCCGTGGACTGCAAGGAGTTCCCACCAGTCTATCCTAAAGGAGATCAGTCCTGGGTGTTCATTGGAAGGACTGGTGCTAAAGCTGAAACTCTAATACCTTTGACCACCTGGAAAAGACTGTGATGCTGGGAGGGATTGGGGGCAGGAGGCAAGGGGACGACAGAGAATGAGATGGCTGGATGGCATCACCGACTCGATGGACATGAGTTTGAGTGAACTCTGGGAGTTGGTGATGGACAGGGAGGCCTGGCGTGCTGTGATTCACGGGGTCGCAAAGAGTCGGACTTGACTGAGCGAGTGAACTGAACTGAACTGAGCGAATGAAGTGACTGATAGCTGCTTTTGAACTACACCAGCAGAGCTGAGTTGTTGCAACAAAAACCACAAGGCTGACAAAGCCTAAAATATCTGCTGTATGACCTTACAGAGAAAGTTTGCTGTGCCCTGCTGTAGACTGTGGCAAGAACACTGAATTTTTTCCTAAATATGTATAAACTATTTGTACACTAGATAGTATATGTTGGAAGACAGTGAAGGACAGGGAAGCCTGGCGAGCTGCAGTTCACGGGGTCACAAAGAGTCGGACACAACTTAACAAATGAACACCACCACCACCAGATACATCTGCAGTTAAGCCTAAAACGGAAGTCAGGGCTTAGTCTGTTTAGTCTGTTTCGCAGCGGCCAAAATGTCTTGTGTATTTTAAAGTATTTATCCAGAAGTGCCCTTTGATAGCATTTTACAGCCTGTACATAATAGTATGAATACTTTTAAAATAAATTTAATATTCTACACTTCTAAAGTATAATATTTCAAAATGTATACCTATTCAGTTCAGTTCAGTCGCTCAGTCGTGTCCGACTCTTAGCGACCTCATGAACCACAGCACACCAGGGCTCCCTGTCCATCCCCAACTCCCGGAGTTCACTCAAACTCATGTCCATTGAGTCGGTGATGCAATTCAGCCATCTCATTCTCTGTCGTCCCCATCTCCTCCTACCCGCAATCGCTCCCAGCATCAGAGTCTTTTCCAGTGAGTCAACTCGTCGCATGAGGTGGCCAAAGTATTGCAGTTTCAGCTTTAGCATCAGTCCTTCCAATGAACACCCAGGATTGATCTCCCCTAGAATGGACTGGTTGGATCTCCTTGCAGTCCAAGGGTCTCTCAAGAGTCTTCTCCAACACCACAGTTCAAAAGCATCAACTCTTCGGCGATCAGCTTTCTTCACAGTCCAACTCTCACATCCTATTAGAGACTTAGAATGTGTTTCCAGTGAGGCTCCCTCTTTCCCTCTATTACAGGCACTGAACAGTTTTGAGGAAAAATCAGTTTGGTGCTAGGAAGTTACAGGAAGGATACTTACCACTTTAAAGATTAGTTCAGTCAGTTCAGTTCAGTTCAGTCGCTCAGTCGTGTCCGACTCTTTGCGACCCCATGAATCACAGCACGCCAGGACTCCCTGTCCATCATCAACTCCCGGAGTTCACTCAAACTCATGTCACATCAAACTCATGTCAGTGATGCCATCCAGCCATCTCATTCTCTGTCGTCCCCTTGCCTCCTGCCCCCAATCCCTCCCAGTGTCAAAGTCTTTTCCAGTGAGTCAACTCTTGCCATGAGATGGCCAAAGTATTTGAATTTCAGCTTTAGCATCAGTCCTTCCAATGAACACCCAGGATTGATCTTTAGAATGGACTGGTTGGATCTCCTTGCAGTCCAAGGGACTCTCAAGAGTCTTCTCCAACACCACAGTTCAAAAGCATCAATTCTTCGGCGATCAGCTTTCTTCACAGTCCAACTCTCACATCCATACGTGACCATGGGAGAAACCATAGCCTTGACTAGACAGACCTTGGTTGGCAAAGTCATGTCTCTGCTTTTTAATATGCTATCTAGGTTGGTCATAACTTTCCTTCCAAGGAGCAAGCGTCTTTTAATTTCATGGCTGCAATCAGCATCTGCAGTGATTTTGGAGCCCAAAAAAATAAAGTCTGACACTTTTCCACTGTTTCCCCATCTATTTCCCATGAAGTGATGGGACCAGATGCCATGATCTTTGTTTTCTGAACGTTGAGCTTCAAGCCAACCTTTTCACTCTCCGCTTTCACTTTCATCAAGAGGCTTTTTAGTGCCTCTTCACTTTCTGCCATAAGGGTAGTGTCATCTGCATATCTGAGGTTATTGATAGTTCTCCCGGCAATCTTGATTCCAACTTGTGCATCATCCATCCCTGCGTTCCTCATGATGTACTCTGCATATAAAGATTAGTAGCAGGAAAGAAAAAAAACATTAGTAGTACATACTATATATTTATAGAGAATTATTTGATATCATTAATGTTGGAAGAGCAAAACATACCTGTTTCCTTACTGTCCTTTAATAAACAATGCTGATTCCTTTTGTTATTGTCTGGTAAAGGGGAAACACTCTTAGCAGACAATGAAGCTAAAATCTTAAGTTAGATATGATGTTGTTATTCTATTGTTGTATGTTTCTGAATCAAGATTAGATAAACAGCAGATGGGCTGCCTTCTGTGGGTGTAAATAGGAATAATGTGTTTTTTGTTTGTTTTCTACACAATTTTTTTTTAATTCTACAAATGGCTCTAATGTGAACTTGACAGTCTTAGCTAAGCTGCTTCTATCACAGTAACACATTTCTATTTTTGAAACACAGGTTCTAGTATCAAACTTCCTTAGGACATAGATCTTTGAATTAGATGGATGAAAGAGAAAAAAATGAAGGGGGAAACTATAGGAAAGGAAACATATTCTTTCGAAAATCAATGTTGAAAAGACAAAATGATGATGCTAATACAGAACACAAGAACAATTCTTTTTTAAACCTCAGCAATTATGTCTTTGCAACAACAGAATAATGAAATTTTTCTTTGTGCATGGCATTCTAGTAAGAGGCTTAACTTTATTTTCTCATTTAATCTTCACAGCCACCTATGAGGTAGATATTACTGTATTTAACATATTATTCCCTGTATTTCACATGAGGAAACTGAGACTCAAAGTGTTACAGACAGGACTTTAAACCCCATGTTTTTAGTAAATATGTTACATGTGCATGCCTTTCTAGAAATATCAGCAAACTTTGAAATGTGTTAACTCTTTCATAAAATGCTTTGAGCCTGTTGCTGGTGCTGCTGCTGCTAAGTCGCTTCAGTTGTGTCCGACTCTGTGCGACCCCATAGATGGCAGCCCACCAGGCTCCGCCGTCCCTGGGATTCTCCAGGCAAGAACACTGGAGTGGGTTGACATTTCCTTCCTCCATGCATGAAAGTGAAAAGTGAAAGTGAAGTCGCTCAGTCGTGTCCAACTCTTCGGGACCCCATGGACTGCAGCTTACCAGGCTCCTCTGTCCATGGGATTTTCCAGGCAAGATTACTGGAGTGGGTTGCCATTGCCTTCTCCATTTGAGCCTCTTAGAAGCCCCTAAATAAAGAGAAGGAACTACTTTAAAAGGGGAAAAAAAAAAACCTAAGTACCTGGAAAATTACTGTTACTCAAATAACACATAAGGTGAAACATATTCTAGGAATAAACTTTACTGATTTTAAACTGTGAAATATACATTATTCTGAAAACTCAAGCTATATTTCACTACCTACTCTTTTCAGGCATTAAATAGTACTTTGTCTAGAATTATTTAACAGACATTGTTTAAAAAGTGTTCTTGCAAAAAAAAAAACAGTTGGTGTCAAGTATTTTAAAATCCAAGCTGTGAATTCCTGTTTTCAGCAAGGACATTCATTTAAATATTTTAAAATACTTTACACAAGCCCTCTTTTTTCAAATCAGGGACTTAAATACATGCAATTTACTTTAAACCCAACTGGGTATTTTGAAACGGAAGGAGTCTTTTAGGCCTAGAAAAGAAAACAACAGTCTCAAAGGCCCTTGCTGAATCACCTAACTTCAGAGAAAACGAAACAGAAATTTAGGTCCCACCCTGATGGCTCCAGGCCGGTTGCATCTCTCTGGGATTTATCACCCCCTGTCCAGAAACCTTCCACCCCCTACACCTGCCCTGAAGACTTATCGCCCCCCTGCCCGAAAACTTTCCACTCCCTACACCTGCCCAAAAGACTTATCATCCCCTGCCCAACTACAAATGCCATCTCAACTGAAGAAGACCCAAACCATCCCGCCTGATTAACGTTTTCCTTATCGCTTCCACAAACCTCCCTATAAATATGGAGCCTCCCTGATCCCTCTCGGCGCTCAGCCTGGTCGTTAGACTGACTGTCGCCCCCTCCTTGCCTGAATAAAGGTAACCTACTTCTGTTGAGGTCGTCTTTCCTTTTTCTGCCTCGCCTGAACTATACCTTCCAGAAACAATGTGATCAACTACCTGACACATTTTCAAATATTGGAAAGTTTCATTAAAATGAGAAATGACTACAAAGAAACTGCACTGATATTCACGGGAACATATATTCAAATGTTACCTTCTCCAAGATACCTAAGGAGGCTACCTCAAGGATAACATCGTTGCTTAATACATTTTAAAAACCTCTCACTAGGAATCATCATCAGAACGTGACAAGCATTCTTTTAGGCACGCTCAGTAATAGTAAATCTTATTCAATTATGTATGGCTATTATTTCAAATAGAAATTCAATAGCTCTAGTGCACAGTTTACAAGTCTGTATAAAATTACTCTGAAGTAAAATCCTGAATGAAAACTCATATTAAAATTCTAGTGTTTGAGTTTCATTAATATGAGGTACCCAGAGCAGTCAAATTCATAGAGAAATAAAGTAGAACAATGGTTGCCAAAGTCCAGGAGACAGGGAGGAATGGAGAATTGCAGAATTTCAGTTTGGAAAGAGGAAATTTCTCTGTCTTTACTTCAAAGATACCATGAGAGAGGATTTTTACAGGATGATATACCGACTCTTTCAAAGAGCAGACAGTCCTTATTCATTGTAAAAACTGTTTCAAACAACAGGAGGAAAAGACCTCACTTTATGAAGCTATTACATCCTTGACACCAAAAAGGAAAAATACATGGCAAGAAAAGAAAAACTATTAATATCACCGTCTATATCTCTCATGAGTATAGACGCAACAATCTGACCTAAAACGTGAGAATTGGAATGTGAGATATGAACTTGGCCTTGCCTGCAGCAACAGGATTTCTACAGAGAATACATAAGAGAATTTACACACAATTAGAGATAATAGAAGAGTTCAGCAGGGACGCTCAATATAAGGTCAGTATATAAAAATCATTCTTGTAGACCAGCAATATCCCACTGAAAAATGTAACAGAGAAAAAGGTCTCATTCACGATTGAAACAAAACTGTAAGGTACCTAGGAACAAATTAATGAATACATACATAAAGAAACAAAAAGATACTAAAACTCAGTATCACAAAGAGAGATTTTCCCTGGATTCATTTAAAACCTAAAACCATTTCAACAAAATACAAACAGTTTTTCACGAAGAAATTATTCTAAAATTCAAACAGAAGAGTGCCAGAACAGTTGAAATGATTCTGAAGAAGCATAAGGTAGAGGAAATGTGGGATTGAAACAAGATTGTTCAAGTAGAGCAGTAAATAAGAGAGCCTGAAAATGGAACTTGTATATTACAGCCATGCATTACTATTCAGGTGGGTTATTTGATACATGGTGCAAAAAGCACCATTTGTATGAAAAACTAAAATTGTTCCTCATAACATAGATAAAAATGAATTTCAAGAGATTAGAGCCATGAATTAAAAAATCAAATTTAAAAAACTGCTGGAAAAAAACGGCAGACCGTTTTTATGATTTTCAGAGGTAGGGAGGGATTTCTTGAAACACAAAAGGCAAAGAAAACGCAAAGTGAAAAGACAAGCTACAGAGCAGGATAAGATATCTGCGAGGCAAGTAACTGACAAAGAATTAAAACAAGAATAACAACCAAAGGCAAATAACCTGACAGAGCAGTGGACAAAAGGCAACAAATTGGCAAATCACAGAAGAGAAACCCCAAACAGCCAAGAAACAAATGAAAACACTGAGGCGTAAGGGAAATAAACATCAAAATCAAGACAGGCTTGAGGTATTGTTTCAGAGGTTGACAGAAACCTAAAAGCCTGAGAACACCAAGGCGCGGCGAAATGGGGAATTGCAACTCTGTCCTGTGAGTGTGAATTGAAGTAACCACTTGAGTTGCAGATGCCTGTATGTTAAAGTGCCACGACTACACTTGTGGGTATCCACCCCATGAACATCCTTGGTCATGTACAAGGAAGATAGGTATCACAATAGTGAAACACTTGGAAACTCTATGTCCATCAGAAAAATAATGAGTCAATGAATTAAAGTATATTTGTACATTAAATCTCTCTACTGCAGTTAAAATGAACAAGTTAGTGGTACACATAGTGCCATGTATATTCTCAATAACTTTAATGTGGCATTTTAAAGTTTGGTGCTGAATGGTTTAAAACAAAGGGTGTGTGTGTGTGTGTGTGTGTGTGTAAATAACAGTAACAGCAGCAACAAGAAATGAAAAAATGAGTCTGAGAACTAACATTCGAGCACTTACTACACAGAAGGCACACTTCTAACTGCATGTAGATGCCTAAAGACGGTCCTAGGAGACAGGTTCTACTACTATTTCTATCTAACACGATTATTCTTTTATGACTATGAGATTCCATTACTCATTCTACAGATGAGGAATTGAAGTGGAAAGAGGTGAAACTGATCTAAAGCTATAACTAGGAAATAATAAGAGTCAGATATGAAGCCAGGATTCCTGACCCAGACTTTATAGCTTAATAACTATGTTATAGTTATTATACCATTTTCAATTCTTTTTAGGATGTTGGAAATCCAACATTATTTCTGTAAGTTGGAAATAAAAAACACAGAACCTATGACTGTAAAGAAATGAATACACACACAGATGTTTGTATAGCTCAAGCTGGTTTCAAAGATGCTAAAAGAGTCTTAACGAATGTCCTGAAAATAGTGGCGTCCCAACTACTCTAATTTACTAATTGACATGTTTGAGGTCTGGTAATTTTGAGATCATTATTTCAGAGCCACACATTATTTCTTTTATGTCCTAAGATAATATCTATTTGGAATCCTAGAAACCTTACATGGAGAAGCATACGCTGTAATTCCGTCATCTCTTTCTCTCTCATCAGAGGCAAAATTTGATTACTTAGCTTCAGGCCTGAAAACTCATATTAAGTGATTTTAATAAGCAATTCTATCAAGAAATGAAATAAAATTTCAATTATTCATTTTTTCTGGTCTCTCAATTATAGGTTGGTTTTTTAAAAACCAGTAGCTAATGTTTATAATATTATTTGTATAAAAATATTATAATAAAAATGTAATTTTGTGTTGAAAATGAAAAAGGAAATGGCATTTTCAGTCATCAAGTATTTACGAGAATTGACTATGTGCTAATCATACACTCCTTGTTTCCAGTAAAACTGGAACATTTCTTAAAAATGTCTTTTCTTCTCAATCTACACATTCCCATTCTCAATGCCATCATCTACTAACCTATAGAACATGCTTTGAAAAAATATGAAAAAGGTGTTCTTGCGTTTAAAGAGTTCACTGTCTGTTAGGGGAAAGAGACAAGTGAACGGAAGTTATCTATAATGCTGCTGCTGCTGCTAAGTCACTTCAGTCGTGTCCGACTCTGTGTGACCCCATAGACAGAAGCCCACCAGGCTCCCCCGTCCCTGGGATTCTCCAGGCAAGAACACTGGAGTGGGTTGCCATTTCCTTCTCCAATGTGTGAAAGTGAAAAGTGAAAGTGAAGTCGCTCAGTCGTGTCCGAGCCTTAGCGACCCCACGGACTGCAGCCTACCAGGCTCCTCCATCCATGGGATTTTCCAGCAAGAGTACTGGAGTGGCTTGCCATTGCCTTCTCCGGGTTTCTGCTGTACAGCATCATAAATCAGTTGTAAGTATACATATATCCCACCCCAGAGACCTTTCTAAGAATGATTTCAAAGGCAAGAATTTCTGTAATTTCCTGGGTTTCGGCACCAAAAAAAAAAGAAAAAAAAAAATCTGAAAGTTGATTTAGCAACCCTCCAAATTTAAAATCTCTGTAGCTCAAGCTGTCTGTAGGGAAGTCGAACGAGCACAGGGCTTGTCTTTCTGGCACTAATAGGAATGTGGCACAGATAAAAATCATTTGTCACTTTCAACTTATTTTAGAATTTTTCGTGAGGATTGGTATCCTGTGACAACTTTCAGCCTTTTCAGAAGTCAAGGGAATCTTAGGAATTTCCTGGCAGTCCAGTGGTTAAGACTCACTGCTCTGGGCCCAGGGTTTGCTCTCTGGTGAGGGAAGTAAAGTCCTGCAAGCTACAAAGATATGTTGTACTACATGGGGAATATAGCTAATATTTTTAGTCACTTTAAAGGCAGTCTAACCTTTCACAATTGTGGATCATTGTGTTGTGCACCTGTATTATATAATAACATATAAGATACATCATCTCTAAAGTAAACTTAGGCGAAAACACCTCATGGTAATTAGACCAAGGAAAAACGAGAAATGAACAAACAAAATGCTACAATTTATAGTTGTAAAGACTGTGAATTATAAATTATGTTCCAATGTCAGAGACGTTAAAATGTGAGAAAATGAGCATATTAGAATCATCAAAGTACAAGGTTGTCTCTAATCCTCAAAACATATCTGCAAAGGAGGTGTAACATCCTTTGACTTCATTCAGATGTTGTCCTTGTAAGAGAGTAGTAATAGTAGTAAGTCTGATAATATACTCTAACAATTACTCGCTGTTATCTGTGCCAGGAACGGTTCTGAACCCTGTGCGTGGATCTCACTGAAGCATCGCAGCGGTGTCCTGTGAGATAACTGCTACTCTCGCTCCACTTTGCTGATGAGGAAACTGAGGCACAGAGAGGCTGAGTGGCAGCTACTGAGTGACAGCGTGAAAGTCAAGGTCAGACCCAAGTTGAGCTGAGTCTAGAGGTCTTGCGCATTCTATTCAAGTAGACTGTTCTTTCATTGCTGTGTGAGAGGAGCTAAAGCTAATATATGCTGCTCTTTCTCCAGAAGAAAACAAAATATTTGTTTTAGAGCGATGGGGTACCATGCTATTGAGTGTTTTCAGTCACGTGAACAGTTGTTTGTTTTGACACAGTTACGCTCCAGTTTTCAAAAGCTGCTCTTGCTTTCGTAGGACAGCCCTCCACCTGGCCTGTGCCAATGGCCATTCAGCGGTGGCCACTGTCCTCCTGGAGAGGAAATGCCGGCTTGACCTTGGTGATCATGAAAGCAGGACGGCGCTGATGAAGGTATGGGGCAGCGAACCATGTCCCCACGAGATGGATGCGGTTTAACCCCTGAGACTGAAAATGACTTTATCTCATTGAAATATAGGGGACTGGGGAAGCTTGTGGACTGTCTACTTTGCATTCCTAGAATTTACACTGTTTCTCGGCACAACACTGACAGGCCGTGGAATGCCAAGAGGAGGAGTGTGCGACTCTTCTGCTGGAGCGTGGTGCCGACCCGAATGTCGTGGACGTCTGTGGCAACACCGCCCTCCACTGCACTGTCTTTTGCCCAACTTATCACTCACAGCAAAGCTGCTTTCCTACAATGCCTGTATCGACGCCAGGAACAAGGTATCAGTCAGCTAACTTTATTTACCAAATGTTTGTGAAGCATTTTCTTAATCTACAAGTGTTTCATTTACAACAGTATGTAAATAGGTAAACTGAGTAGTGCCCATGAGGCGCTGTTACCATGGAAACAGTTGCAAACCCGAGTCGGGGGCAGGGGTGAAAAAAGTTGGTGCCCCCAGAAAGGGCAGAGCTCTGTCTGCCAGCCACCCTTCTACCCCAGAAAAAAGCTTTTCCCATTAAAACGTGCGTGGGAGTGAGTGGTAGGCTCCAAGCCCACAGGAAATGAAGGCTTGTGGGGAGTGAAGTGATGTGGGGGCTGGCTGTCTACAGGGGCTCAGGGAATGTGCCCCGCTGGGGGTGGGCAGAGGAAGAAGGAGACCCAGTGCCCAGCAGGGGGAGCTGGGTGAGTGCAAGTGGGCCTGGGAGGCAGCAGGCCTGGAGTCCTGAGCCCTCCAGGACCCCAGGTTCTGAGATCCGGCTAGGCGGGTCAGGTCATGTTTGACACCCAGCAAGGGCGTTCACTTACACCTCGGGGTCTTCCACTCTCAGCCCCAGGGAGCTGCTCGGCGGGGTTGCAGCTGTGCCTGGGGAGCTGCCCCTCCTGCTCTTTCTTCACGAAGCACGTGAAGTCCAGCCTCTGCAGCCCCGCCAGGGACTCCCTCCATCTCACAGGTGGGCTCAGTTGTCCGTGTTTGGAAGCTCCAGTTTTCCCTGAGTGAAAGTATTTTGAAGGAACCAAATCGTCTAAGATTCCGCTTTAAATCATGATATTTCTCAAGCATTAGAGAGGAAAGCATTCCTTTGTGTGTTCATGGCCGGTATTTGTCATCACACAGCGTTTGTCAAAGGTAAAGCATTTTCCAAATATTTTCTCCCTCTGAAGGTTTTTTTTTTCTTCTTCTTCTTCTTTGTAATCAGTCTGAACTAACCCAGTGAAGCCAAATTTGCCTCAGTAGACTTTGTCTTAAAATTCAAACATAACGAAAGCATTTTACCACATAATAGACATCTTGCTGCTGTTGACAAATTCCCATTTTATGAAAAATGAGGGTAAAAGGAAAGGAAAAGGAGCGACCAAGTGAAAAGTGCAAGTCAAGCTGGAATTTTGGCAGTTGGGAAATGCCAAGAAGAAGATTTATTTAAATATTTATTTATTTGGCTGTGCTGGGCTTAGTTTCAGCATGTAGGATGTAGTTTCCTGACCAGGGGTCGAACCCAGGCCCTCTTTACTGAGAGCACCGAGACCCAGCCACACGGCGGCCACGGAAGTCGCGAGAGTTTAGCTTGTGCTTTTTATTCCCTTCCGGTGATATATTTCTGTGAGGTGCTTTTCAGTTTTCAGGGATAATAGTTGTTATTTTGAAAAAGAGTGAGTGACTTGTAAACTTGCCTGTGGGCCAGTTTTAAGAAGACTGTGAGCAAAACAGACTGGCAGTGAACAGGTGGCGATTAAGTGGGAATTGAGAGAGAAGAACAAATGATTAACTGATATAGTATCCTATTCTGGCAGAACCATCCACTTAGAGAAGCGTCTAGACTCTGCTCTCCCATCTAGAATGTCTTGATGGGAAGGAAGTAAGGGGTTTATAAATAATGAGATCAGGTTGCCTTTTGGGTTACCTAGTCCCTGTTCTACCACTGTGAACCCAGGAAAATTTTAAAAATTGCAGTTTTGATGACTCTTCCCTCTTGCACTTTTCTTTTTTATTCAAACCTTCTCGTAAGAGAAGGAATTGGCCGTGTAAGTAAGAGATCAGACTGGAGTGGTTGCTGCAGTAATTCTCAGCTATATTCTGTTGGTGAACCACAATTATTTGGGAAAACTTATTAAAAAAATTTATAAGCCTAGGCTGTTCCTTGAAGATTTTGACTGAGTAAATGGAGGAACGCTTGGACGTGTGTATTTAGAACTATTCCCTTGATTGGAAGGACTGATGCTAAAGCTGAAACTCCAATATTTTGGCCACCTCATGCGATGAGTTGACTCCCTGGAAAAGAGTCTGATGCTGGGAGGGATTGGGGGTGGGAGGAGGACGGGAACGACAGAGAATGAGATGGCTGGATGTCATCACCGACTCGATGGACTTGAGTTTGAGTGAACTCCGGGAGTTGGTGATGGACAGGGAGGCCTGGCATGCTGTGATTCATGGGGTCGCAAAGAGTCAGACACGACTGAGCAACTGAACTGGACTGAACTGACTGAGATTCTAATCCAACCCTTGATGAATAACTATGGAGTGAATATATGTAATTTCTAAATGCACCTATCACAAAAGAAAGTAGTCTTTAGAAGCGCTGGAGTTTGATCAGTGCTAGCTTCTTCCATCAGCTCCCTCCTTTGCAGCGATATTAGCCTGACTCTTTCTCTGCCCCTGTGTTTGAGGCATTAGAAGGAGGATCTTTGGCCGTATCTATGTGCTTGAACCAGAGCTCCTTTTCCTTCCAGCCACTCATCATTCAGTGACGGTCCGAGAGTTTTTAGAGATTTGCTCACGGTGAAGTCACTTCGTCTGTAGAGTCTGACCCTTTAAGGCTTTTGCACCAAAGCGTCTGCCTGCAGTGCTGGAGACCTGGGTTCCATCCCTGGATCAGGAAGATCCCCTGAAGAAGGAAATGGCAACCCACTCCAATACTCTTGCCTGGAAAATCCCATGGACAGAGAAGCTTGGTAGACTACAGTCCATGGGCTCGCAAAGAGTCGGACACGACAGAGCGACTTCACTTTCTTCACTTTCACTTATCATCCAGGTCATTAGGTCAACAGATGTTTGTTACCAACAGGGTTTTCCTGACTGCAGTAATAGTAACTCATGAGCCTTTTTTGGTGTCAGCTGCAGGACAGACTTTTGCAAGGATTGCTGAACCCTGGCATAGGCAGATGAGAGCTTTAAAACCCGTGAAGTTAGTAATAGTACAGAGGGGAATTGTTTTAAGCATTTATTTTCAGCAGGCTTGGAAAGTCATTATCCATTCGATTAACAATCTAGAAGAATTCTAGAGTCAGATTGTAGTTTCAACAGGCAGTGGAAATATTCTTGACTGTGATTTCTGAGTCTTTTTAAAAGAATTTATGTTTACTTGAATTACGAGTCTTAATAGCCGTATTTGTTACATATTGGGACCCACTCTTTTTGTGAAACATACGATACTAAACAAAGGAAATGTTTCACATACAAATATTTGCTTTAGACCCACCTGTTTGGAAACAGCAAACATAAACCAAAAGTGGGCCAGAGAGCAAACATGGCCCTGGATCTGTTTAGTGACCTCCACGCAGTGAGTCAACACTTCAAATTCAGGAGGCTCAGGCAGAAGTTCAGGCTTCTCCAGGGACCAAACCCGGACCCGCTTGTACCCATCTTACTGCTTGGTCTGCGTGCAGAGGCCACCCCTTCTGTATGGGACATGTGTTTTCGGGGTTACTGGTCTCACCTGGCTTTTTCACTTCCTCAGCTCATCAGCTTTCCGTCCATAAGCATTTGAGTTTCCAATTTTTGACGGATAGTTTATTTTGAGAAATATTTGAAGGTTTTAAAGACAGTCTAATTAATCTGTCATTGATTTCACATTTTAAAAGCTCTCTTAAGAACAGGATTGAATTTTTCAAATTAGAATTTTTAAGTTGGTTGTGGCGGTTTCACACTGAATAATTCTCACAAGCACACAAGACTGTAAGAGCACAGGGAGAGCTCGTGGAAAAGCAACTCCCCGAGAAAATGTTGAGCGTGTATTTATTGGAAATTTTATGTAGCAATCTTTAACTAAGAGCAGTAAAGCAAGACAGACACCAGAATTCTAGGATTTTGGAAGCTTCCTCCTGGTGGTCTGGAGGTAATCACACGAGAGTCATCAGTAAGGGTCTTTGAAGATAAGGTGGGGAGGGCGCTCATTCTGCGTGCAGTTAGCATCTAGCTAATGCTGACCTGTCAGCCAGAACGTCTGACTTAAGGAAGGGCGGTGGAAAGAGCAAGCAAGGAAGAGAGAATGAGTAGGATTAAATTCCAGGAGACATTTCTGAGAAAGCAGTAAAACAGGGTTCCCACAGTTGATTTTTTGGGAAAAAAAAAAAAAGTTTCTCTCTTTGCATGTTCATGTACAGAACAATATTCGCACTGGAATGTCTGTAAACCTTTTGAGTTTACTCATGGTTCATCCTTGGATGGGGTATGCATGCTACAGATAGTATTAAATATTTCTACCTCAGCATTGTTCCTAAAATACGCCGTTGATACAGTAGCTAAGGGATACCTGCACCCCCTGCATTGGGAGCTTGACTCTGAGCCACTGGCCCACCAGGGAAGGCCCAGGGGAGGAGCGTATTAAAGAGAAAGAAGGTGCACAGGGCGATGAGGAGGGGGGGGACTCTCTCATTTACTGCCTGACTTTTAAGTTCAGAGAATCTATTGCATGATTTTAATTTCAGTTTAGAAGTAGGTTAACTGTATACATCAGAAATGGTTTTCCCTGTTTTCCAGGATGACCTGACACCATACATGCAATTGATAAGAAGAAAAGGTACTGTTGTTCATTTTCTTTTTAAAACCCTTAGTGCTGTTCTAGGATGGTAATATCAAGATTAAATGAATAAGAGGATTCATTTGTGTTTTTTTTTCTTTTATAACTGAGATTTTATTGGTCGTTTTGAGGATCACTACACAGACATTTCAATTTGTACACAATTCTTCACATACGTACCAGAAATCTAAAATATTATGTAGTTGTGATTCTTAACACTTATTCCAGTGACTTTCCAGCTTAAAATTTGGAGCAAACTTTCCTTAACAGGATATCAAGTACCAATATCTTCAAATATTGATATGTTGTTACATCATAAGTCCCACTGATTCACAATTTAATATCATATACACTACATACCCAAACTGTCAATCATTCACAGCACATTAACCAAGTTACTAGGAAAACTGGACTACCACGACCAAAGATGTTATAGTATAGTGCACAAAATTCTGACCAGGAGAGCCAAGATCAAAAAGTGGTTTGCTGTAGGAAATAATTCTACCAAAACAATATGGGAAGAGAAGTAATTTAAAGTGTTCAAGACATGAAATGCACAACTGACTCCAAACTGCCATTTAGTATGCTTTTGTATTATAGGATATAAAAGCTAACCCCCATCTATGGAATGTTAAGCTGACACCCAAGACAATCAAAGCCTCCCATATCCAGTATCCCACTATTTTCTGGTTGTACCAAAAAATAAACAACCAGCAAATGATTTCACCTCTTAAAAAAAAGCTTTTACACTTAAAAAATGGGATGAGGTGGGATTCCCTCCTTTTAAAAATGTTTCTAGAGCTACTGAGAAACTTGCATTTACAAAATAGTTGATAAAAATATTCCTCTGGATTGTACAAGAAGGGAAACAGGGACCACTGACAGGACTGGGTGTGTGGTTATTAATCAGACTTGGCTTCTTTCTCTTCTGCTTCATCAGCGGCTGGGCTCTCCTCGTTTTTAGTCTCTCCGTTTTCTGCAGGTAAGTCTTCTTTAGTCTCTTGGTTGGCCACTTCCGCCTGTTTTCCCTTTGCTCCTCTTTTCCCTTTTGTTTGCACTTTTTTGTCTGAAGATTTATCCTTTCCCGCCGCCTTTTTTGGCTTCGTTTCCACTTTTGCAGGAGCCGGTTTAGCTGACAACCTCGCCGATCTCCTCTTGGGCTCCTCCTTCGCCGCCCCCTCTGCGGAGCTGACCTTCCTCTTGGGCATCGTGGCGGCGGGGCGGGCGAGAGCCGGGTGCCTGAGGGCCGCGGCGCGCCGAGAGCCTTCGCGAAGCTGAGTAGCCTGACCGCTGCCGCTCCTCGAGGATTCGTTTGTGATCAACACATCATCACTTAGGTAGATAATCAATTATTCTGACTGGGAATCATGAACAATATATAGCAGGAATAAATAGCAGGATTCATATTCCTTTATAATATTGACTGATGTCATGTGCAGCCTGTTCTTTGTGTGTTTGTTTTGTCGATCTTGTAATACCTGAGGGATTTCAAATTAGTTTTATTAGCTTTATGAAATATGGGTTCTGCTTTTTAGTTTACCTCATGACAGTATTGGGTTTCTTAATTTTTTAAAAGGATTCTTTAACCTCTACTTTGTATATATGTATTTTTAAAAGATGCAGAGTAAACCTAAAAGATTTAGTCTTTTGGATAACTCTTTGTTTTAAATTACTTTCTTTGAAGCATGCTGATGTTATTAGGTTGCAAAAGAGTCAGATACAACATAGTGACTAAGTAACAGCCACGAAACGAGATTATTACTCACTGTCAGCAGATCCTGTGGGCTCATCAGTTTTTATCCTTTCTCATTTGAGTCCATTTTGATATTTTCATTTTTTTTTATTGGAGGCAAATTACTTTCCATTAATATATTGGTTGGTTTTGCCATACACTGACACGAATCCGCCCCGGGTGTGCATGTGTTCCCCTTGTTGAACCCCCCTCCCACCTCCCTCTTCCCCATATCCTCCCTCCAGGTCATCCCCGTGCACCAGCCCCAAGCATCCTGTATCATGCGTCGAACCTGTACTGGTGATTCATTTCACATATGATGATATACATGCTACAATGCCATGCTCCCAAATCATCCCACCTTCACCCTCTCCCACAGAGTCCCAAAGATATACACCTATGTCTCTTCTGCTGTCTCGTTTACTTTTTAATACAGGTAGAAGGAAGAAAGGTAGCTTTGATTGGATAAACAGTTCCTTTAACAAAGACAAGTCAGAGGTGGACGATACAGACGCAAATGATGGGCTTTAGATTCAGACTAGGTTCAATTCCTAGGTTTACTAGGAATTGATTAGGGTTCTTTCTCATCAGCAAATAAGTTTCCTGAGACGAAAGGCAAATAGTACTGCGTCTTTCAAAGGTGCCCGTGTGTGAGAAAGATTTTATATATAGTATTTCATTTGAGGTGCCTAGCACATGCTTGTCCACACCATTACCTGCCACCGTGACTATTTTTATTCCCATTATTATCAATATTTTTGGTGTAAGCCTGCAAGTAGCCTTTCCTTAACCCAAGCTCTAGCTGACTTTGAAGCCGAATATGTCCGACTAAGGAGGAAATGGGGAATTCATCCCTTAAATAGTCACCTGCCTCAGATGAGTGACCTCAGCATCGTTTCTTGTCCATCAAGGATTTTCTTATTATTTTTAAAAAACATTTATTTATTTGGCTGCATGGGGTCCTAGTTGTGGGAACTCTTAGTTGCAGCATATGGGATCAAGTTCCCTGACCAGGGATGGAACCTAGGCCTCCTGCAGTGGGAGCCTGGAGTCTTACCCACTGGCCCACCAGGGACTTTTGAAATAGTAAGTGCTGCTCCCTGGCATCCCAGTGGGACAGGAGGCTTCTTTTCCATCCCTTCATTTTAGCCTTGGAGGTAATTTACAAAGATGAACACTTGAGCCTGTAAATGGTCAGCTCTTCATGAAAGGGCAAGGCGTTCACTTGGTAAAGCAAAATTAACTGTTTAAGTAAGTTAACTCAACTTCCTAAGGCTGAAGTCATCCCTCTCTTGTTTTAGAACAGCCCTCATGCTTGCTGTCAAGTATGAATCAGCAAATGTCGTCAGATTGCTTCTTCAGCAAGGCACTGACATCTTTTCCCAAGATGTTTTTGGATGGACTGCAGAAGGATATGCTGTTACTAGTGGTTTTATGTAAGTGTTCACATTAAAATGCCAGTTCTCACTAAACTGCAGCCAAAAGTAATTTTACCTGTTACTTGCTACATGACCGGTGAGAGTCCAGTTTGGTGCAGGCAGTTTGGAGAATGGTGGAGAGATGTTCCCCCTCAAGAGCTGAAAGCCAAGCAAAGGCCAATTAGTGACTCTTGGCTGTGGGCTTGGAGTGCTTTATCTCAGGACATGTTGACCTTGATCCTGAGAAAGCTTGACATGAGACATTTCATTCCAAGTCTGACCTCTCGGTATGGTGTACGAACGGTGTCATGGTTGTGGTGTTTCTAACTAGTTCTTTGGGTCTGGAAAGGTTTAGTTTAGCAGCAAATCCTGTGTTTTCCCTTGAGGACTTGCCTCTCTCTAGGCTTCCCCTTGAATTTTCCAAGAACCCGGCGGATTCCCTAAGATCAACGAGACGGTCCTCTTCCGGAAGTCATTTGGAGGGGAGAAAATAGTTCTTTCTCCTGATTCTGCTGCTGCAGCGCTGCTGCTACAGCTGGTCTTGACATGGTCTGCTTGGCAGCTGAATGTGGAGTCTGGATGTAGCTCTATAAAGACCTTTAATAAAATCATTTTCAAAGGAAAGCAAAAAGAAACTCATCCTGCAGTGGGCTAACGGCTGACCTTTGCTCCCAGGCCACCCCTGCGGGTCTAGGTTCCCCAGCCTTTAAGGTGATGCACACGTCGACTCCAGAGTGAGAGCTCTTTGTTCTCACACGTGTGCTGTGCTTGTCGTTCAGTCACTGTGGCAAACAAAGCACCAGCACGCAGTTCGGGCAGCTGGGCCTCCTGGCTTCCCCCCTCACTCAGAGACCTTATGTGGAGCCCACGCGTAAGCCTAGATCTTGAAGATGAGGTGCCCTTGAGGCTCTTATTTATCTTTTCTGCTAGCAAATGGCAGTGGGGACCATTTTCGGCTGTCAGAGAGGGTCAAATGCTCCTGCAGGGATTGAGCAGACTTCCCTTTCTCCTTTGTATCTAGACTTGAACCTCAAGGCGGCTTTCTGTCATGTGGGGGCACCTTTTCTTAGGTCACAGGTTCCCTGTCATCCTTCCCAGAGTAGTGGGTGCCTGCTTGCCTGAGATTCCCTAATTATGCATGGTCCTTCATGGGATCTGTTTCCTGTAATCATGAAAATCTTCCAACGGATTCCTATCTGCCTCCACCTTAAATGTTTTCAGAATCTGCCCCATAAGGAACCCTTTCAGCAGAAATCCCTAAATCTCAAGTAAGATAGTTGGAATTCAGAGAGGTAAGCCCTGTCTAGAACTTGCCAGTATCCACTGTAAGAGTAGGGATATGTCTTCCAAGTGAATTGGAGAGGAACATGGAGATTAAACATCATTGTCAGAAAGATCTGCTGGTTCAGAGTTTGAGTAGGTAGAGAAGGAAGAATAGTGGTCCAGGCCAGGTCTTGATTGTGATTAGTTTTCTGCTTTTGGTGTCATTAGCTGCAGTAATGGGGGATCATTCCGTTCTCTAATGTAGTGAATTCATTGTTATAAATAAATGTAGGTACACATCATATAAGAGCTGAGATTCCCTAAATTGCAAACCACAAAGAACAGCTAGTCACCAGAATTAATAACAGTTTCATACAACACTTGAACGTTAAACATATGAAAAAGCACACATTGGGATTCGCTTGAATTCGAAAGTCGTTCCAGCAGTAACATTCAGAAACAAATTATCCCATTCTTTGACTGTTCCTGCAAGCATTTTGGGGGTATATGATCTCGTTAAATCCTATTAATCCTCTTCTGAAATAATGTGGTAATATCCCAGTTGTGTAGAGGAAGACTGTGAACTGCAGAGAAACAGCTCCTCCAGGAACAAAGAGCAGATGGTTATAGAGTTGGGATGTGCAAGCTCGAGAGATGTTTCGTAGCCAAGCTGACTACAGCTAATCATTGGAGCTGTCCTGCCCTGAGTTCATGACTGCTTCATCTGCCTTTCAGTTCAGTTCAGTCACTCAGTTGTGTTCGACTCTTTGCGACTCCATGAACCGCAGCACGCCGGGCCTCCCTGTCCGTCACCAACTCCCAGAGTTTACCCAAAATCATGTCCACTGAGTCGTTGATGCCACCCAAGCATCTCATCCTCTGTCGTCCCCTTCTCCTCCTGCCTTCAATCTTTCCCAACGTCAGGCTCTTTTCAAATGAGTCCGCTCTTCACATCAGGTGGCCAAACTATTGGAGTTTCAGCTTCAACTTCAGTCCTTCCAATGAACACCCAGGACTGATTTCCTTTAGGATGGACTGGTTTGATCACCTTGCAGTCCAAGGGACTCTCAAGAGTCTTCTCCAGCACCACAGTTCCACAGCATCAATTCTTCTGTGCTCAGCTTTCTTTATAGTCCAACTCTCACATCCATACATGACTACTGGAAAATCCATAGCCTTGACTAGATGGACCTTTTTTGACAAAGCAATGTCTCAGCTTTTTAATATGCTCAGTTGGTCATAACTTTCCTTTCAAGGAGTAAGCATCTTTTAATTTCTTGGCTGCAGTCACCATCTGCAGTGATTTTGGAGCCCAAAAAACAAAGTCAGTCACTGTTTCCACTGTTTCCCCATCTATTTGTCATGAAGTGATGAGACCAGATACCATGATCTTAGTTTTCTAAATGTTGAGCTTTAAGCCAACTTTTTCATTCTCCTCTCTCCCTTTCATCAAGAGGCTTTTTAGTTCTTCCTAACTTTCTGCCATAAGGGTGGTGTCATCTGCATATCTGAGGTTATTGATATTTCTCCCGGCAGTCTTGATTCCAGCTTGTGCTTCATCCAGCCCAGCTTGTGCTTCATCCAGCCCAGCGTTTCTCATAATGGCCTCTGCATGTAAGTGAAATAAGCAGGGTGACAATATACCTTTACTTTCTTCTTTCAGTTCAGTTCAGTTCAGTCGCTCAGTCGTGTCCGACTCTTTGGGACCCCTTGAATCACAGCACAACAGGCCTCCCTGTCTTCTTTACTACATGCTAAATAAAAGTTTATAGAACTTAGAAACTTGAAATGTATGGGACAATTGAAGTTTTGATATTATCTCTGACATTGTCTGAAATGATCCAAGAATTTGGTTGTTTTTCATACCAGTGTTAAAATATTATTTATCACATTTTTCATACATAGCTTTCGCCAACTGATTTCTGATTATAAGGAAAAGAGACCTAAAACTTCTGAAAATAGCGACCCAGGTACGTCATCTGATGCCAAATTAGTCTTGGTGATTCTCCCATAGATAAAGTAGGAATGAGGAAGTTTCAATAATGAAAGACCTATGAAAACATTAGTGTAAATTGCATGCGTATTTTATTTTTTCAAGTAATTTCTTTATACTCTAGTATTCAGAATTCTTTAAGAAGTTAATTGTAGGTGATTTAACATCAAGGACAGTATTGTCTGAAAAGAAATCCATCTATTTAATATTGCCCCTAAAGTCCTACATTAGATCTTTGTCTAAATCAGAGGAAAACAAGTTAAGTGAGTATGATGTATATTTCATCTAGAGTCATAGTATATATAGCAGATTGGACTTCTTATGAAAGTGAGCTTTCATTTTTAGAAATGGTTTGCATTTAGTGAGTGAATAGTTAGTAGTTACTGTATAGTGATTAGTCTCACTAAAATAGTTACCCTCATTAAAACTGGAAACCTGAATAAACCCTTCCTGGTAGGAGAAGAAATGATAAACCATAACTAACTGCAAAGCTGAGCCAGTGTGCAGCATAGTAGTGAGAGATTATTTCTGAATGATACCTGCCAATAGTACAGCAGGCAGAAAAGCAATGCCTGGTTGAGAACCAGTTATTTTGCCTAGTGTTGTACCAAGCAAGTCTAGATTACCAGCTTCATTCCTTACGGATCCCGAGAGAGTGAGATCGGTTGACTTCATTAGGACCAGATATTTTCTTTTGTGTGTTGGACAGTATAAGTTTGTAAGAACAAGATGTTCTCTTGCCATCAGTTAAAAGATTATCATAACAGATACTCAAATAGAACAACTTGGGACTCTGCAGGTTCTAATAAAAGCACAAAAGTGCTTTGCGTTCACAGAAACAGCATTAGGTCCACTGTGTGTGGCATCTAGCACATTGTACAGGGTGTCCAAGGATCTCTTTAACTGAGTCGACCTCTGTCTAATCCGAGGGGGCTTCCCAGGTGGCTCAGGAGTAAAGAATCCCCCCGCCAGTGCAGGAGGTACGGTTTGATCCCTGTGTCGGGAAGATCCCCTGGAGAAAGAAACGGCAACCCACTCCAGTACTCTTGCCTGGGAAATCCCATGGACAGAAGGGCCTGGTGAGCTGTAGCCCATGGGGTCACAAGAATCAGACGTGACTTGGTGACTGAACAACAGAAGCGTCGATCCGAGAGCTGTAGGCTGGTTTAATACACTCGTCAGAGGAGACGCAGAGACGACAGTGTCTTGGTCTTCAGTATGCTCAGAGTAGAATAGAGTTTCCTCTGGTTAATTTTTGTATTTCTCTAAACAGAATTGTCAGAGAAAGCACACGTATTTATTTGTTCACTTGTTCACTAAACAGATAACTTGCAGGTGTCTTTTATGTACTCGGCATTGTTCTGATGTCACAGGGTGCAAACATTTCAAAATCACTGCCCCTGCCCTCCAGGCTCAAGCTTGCAGTGCTCCTCTCCCCGTGGAGTGACTGCCTGTGAGTCATCCCTCCAGCATCAGATCATGACGACCCCTGGGAAACGTTGTCCAACAGCACCAGAGTCCGTGGCTCCGTCCCTCCTTCCCTCTCTCCCCTTGTTCGTCAGCGTAGGATGTGATGATGTATGCCTTCCAAGGTGAAAAAGCATGATTCCTATCAACATTTGCCATATAATGGGGAGGACTGATACAACGATGTCCCTCACTAGCACACGGCACTCTGTGGCCCATCCTGCTCTGTGTGGCCCAGATACTCTTGAGCAGTGGAAGGAGAGAGTCTCAAGAGAGTCTTTTTAAACATATTAGTGTGTATATGCATATATATATATATATGGAACTTCTTGAAAAAGTCCAGCTTCTGTGCACCCTACTGCATGCTCACCACTACAGGTCTAGTCCCCATTCTCACCACTGAGTTGACCCCCTTCACCTCTTTGTCCTCCCCCACTTCCATTTCAAGAGATTATCCTTTCTAAGCCTGCAATGACTACATCGTTCATACTTCTCTTGCCTTTGGAAAGAGGGCCAGGAAGAGAAGACTTTTGTTTCCCGTGTTTTACCGCACTCTGAAGTTCAGTGCCTGTAGACCAAGCTTCCCTGTGATGGGGCGTTTTCATCCTGAACTGAAGAGCCAGAGACGTCGTCATGTCCCAGCAAGACACCTATAGTCTCTGTTCAGTGCTCCAGGTGATGGAAGTCCAGAAACACGGTGCTGTTGAAGTGTGCTATTGTCAGCCTATAGTGTTGATTCTGTTAATGGTATAGTGTCATTTTCTGTCAGTCTCCTGGAGTTTGGTTAGGATTATGGCCATTGTCAACAGCAGTTCTTTCCTTGTTGTTTTTTTTTTTTGGTTTGCATTTGATGACTGTAAAGGGGAGGAGTGGTTCTTAGGCATTAGTTGCCTCCGAGTATAGTACAACCAATGTTCCCCTCCTCTAGTGTGGCCTCCAGGTGTGGTTTGAAAGGAATACTTTTAAACAAAGCCTCAGTCTTGAGGTTTTAATAGTCAGTATTTTTCTTCTGTTGATTTAAAACGTATCTTGCTTTTTTCTTTAATAGTGGATAAGAGTTCGGAAGAAGACTCTTTAAGGAGGTAGGATTTTATGGATGTTTTCAATTATATGTTTAACTAAGGGAACATGGAGAAGAGAAACTAATGGTTGTTGAGTGTTCTCCTGTGGGTTAGACACTGCATTACGTGCTTAACATCTGTGACCTCATAGAGTCATCACCAGAGAAGGCGATGGCACCCCACTCCACTTGCCTGGAAAATCCCATGGCCGGAGGAGCCCGGTAGGCTGCAGTCCACGGGGTCACGAAGAGTCAGACACGACTGAGCGACTTCACTTTCCCTTTTCACTTTCATGCTTTGGAGAAGGCAGTGGCAACCCACTCCAGTGTTCTTGCCTGGAGAATTCCAGGGACGGGGGAGCCTGGTGGGCTGTTGTCTATGGGGTCGCACAGAGTCGGACACGACTGAAGTGGCTTAGCAGCAGCAGCAGAGTTATCACAGCAGCTTTGTAAAGTAGCTGTGTCCTACTCTTAACTTAATTAGGTAACTGTGGTTTCAGGAGGTTAATGAATTGACCCTGGTTACAATGAGTTGACCTGTGATTTGACAATTGGCCTTCCTGGCTCCCACGTCCACTCCCGTGGCCCTCAGCAGAGACTGAGAAGTACCCATGTAGCGTATAAGTTAAAGATATAAATTACTTCTTTGACTTGTATACATTTTAAGTTTCGACATTGTGGGGAAACTACCTGTACTCCCTCTTAGAGTAAAGGAGAGAAGTGGTGCCATCTCAATAAGTGGTATCCCTGCTGACGGACCAAGACTTCCATTTTGGACGGACTCAGATTCGTCTCTGAACCTTGAACAGACACTAGAGAAGGAAAAGCCTATTCTTCCGCTTTGTTTTCTGTCATCAGGTATATTCCAGTTTGGGCAAACAAGAATTATTTCAATCCATCAATTGGATTTTCAGTTCAGCTATTAGAACTTTTTGTGAAAACAAATGGGTTTTAGGCTCTGCTGATATGTTGGCTGTCACTCGGTTATGGAAACTAAGAATGAGTGTTAACTAGATATTTCATAGGTTGGGAAAGATGGAAGCAGAAATAGGTAACGACAAACTTTTTTGGAGACGTCCCTGGGGGCGCAGTGGTTAAGCTGGGTAGTAAGACATCTTCCAATGTAGGCAGTGTGGGTTCAATACTCGGTCGGGGAAGCTAAGATGTCACATGCCTCGGGGTCAGACAGCCAAAATATAAACTAGAAGCACCATTGGAACTCATTCAGTAAAGACTTTCAAAGAGGTCCGCATCAGAAAATCTTTAAAAGAATTTTTTTAAAAAGCTGTATAAAACAGGCCAAATTTTATTCAAGTAAAGAAAGTTCATTTAATAAATAGACAAACTTTCACTTGTTTTTTTCTTTTGTTCAAAGAAACGAACTCATTCATTTTTATTATATGTTTTTGCTTTAAAGGTTTCCCAGCAAACCTGGCGTCGATTTAGGGCCTACATCAGACGATGAAGTCGTAGATTTTAAAACCAAGGTAAAGTGTTTGGTTGTGAAATTAGTTTTCCTGCTCTGAATTTAGTTTCATGTAGTATTTACTCTTCTGATTAGACAGTGGAAGTGACAGATAGATTCAAGGGATTAGATTTGATAAACAGAGTGCGTGAAGAACTATGGATGGAGATTCGTGACATTGTACAGGAGGCAGTGATCAAGACCATCCTGGAGAAAAAGAAATGCAAAAAGGCAAAATGGTTGTCTGATTAGGCCTTCCAAATAGCTGAGAAAAGAAGAGAAGCCAAAAGCAAAGGAGAGAAGGAAAGATAGCATTTGAATGCAGAGTTCCAAAGAAGAGCAAGGAGAGGTAAGAAAGCCTTTCTCAGTGATGAAAGACTAGAGATCTCTTCAAGAAAATGAGAGAGACCCTGGGAACCTTTCATGCAAAGATGGGCACCATAAAGGACTAAATGGTGGGGACCTAACCGAAGCAGACTACATTAAGATGAGCTGGCAAGAATACACAGAATTCTACAAAACAGATCTTCATGATGCAGATAACCAGGATGGTGTGATCCCTCACTTAGAGCCAAACATCCTGGAATGCAAAGTCAAGTGGGCCTTAGGAAGCATCACTACGAACAAAGCTAGTGGAGGTGATGGAATGGCAGCTGAGCTATTCCAAATCCTAAAAGATGATGCTGTGAAAGGCTGCACTCAGTATGCCAGTAAATCTGAATAACTCAGCAGTGGCCCCAGGACTGAAAAAGTCAGTTTTCATTCCAATCCCAACAAAAGGCAATGCCAAAGAATGTTCAGACTGCCGCATAATTGCACTCATCTCAAACGCTAGCAAAGTAATGCTCCAAATTCCCCGAGCCAGGCTTCAAGGGTACGTGAACCATGAAATTCCAGATGTTCAAGCTGGATTTAGAAAAGGCAGAGGAACCAGAGATCAAATTGCCAGCATCCTCTGGATGGTAGAAAAAGCAAGCGAGTTCCAGAAAAGTATGTACTTATGCTTTATTGACTGTGCCAAACCATTTGACTCTGTGGATCACAACAAACTGTAGAAAGTTCTTTAAGAGATGGGAATACCAGACCACCTGACCCGCCTCCTGAGAAATCTGTATATAGGACAAGAAGCAACAGTTAGAACTGGACACAGAGCAACAGCCTGGCTCCCAATCAGGAAAGGAGCACAGTAAGGATGGAAATTGTCCCCCTGTTTATTTAACTTATATGCAGAGTACATCATGCGAAATGCCAGGATGGATGAAGCACAAGCTGGAATCAAGATAGCGAGAAGAAATGTCAATAAACTCAGATACGCAGTTGACACCACCGTGATGGCAGAAATTGAAGAGGAACTAAAGAGCCTCTTGATGAAAGTGAAAGAGGAGAGTGAAAAAGTTGACTTACAACTCAGCATTCAGAAAACTAAGATCATGGCATCTGGTCCCATCACTTCGTGGCAAAGAGATGGGGAAAGAATGGAAACAGTGACAGACTATTATTTTGGGCTTCAAAATCACTGCAGATGGTGACTGCACCCATGAAATTAAAAGACTCTTGAGTGCCGAAGAATTGATGCTTTTGAATTGTGGTGTTGGAGAAGACTCTCAAGAGTCCCTTGGACTGCAAGGAGATCCAACCAGTCCATCCGAAAGGAAATCAGCCCTGAATATTCATTGCAAGGACTGATGCTGAAGCTGAAGCTCCAATACTTTGGCCATCTGATGCAAAGAACTGACTCATTGGAAAATACCGATTCTGGGAAAGTTTGAAGGCGGGAGGAGAACGGGACAACAGAGGATGAGATGGTTGGATGGCGTCACTGACTCAATGGACATGAGTTTGTAAAACCTCCAGGAGTTGGTGATGGACAGGGAAGCCTGGCGTGTTGCAGTCCATGGGGTCGCAAAGAGTCGCATACAGCTGAGCAACTGAACTGAACTGATGTTGATATTTTCATAAAATTTGAAGAACATGCAGATGCATGAAAATATATTAATAAAATCGTATGAAACAGAGGTTTTGCTCATCGTATATCCTTAAGAATACTGATATATTACTGATCTCTCGTATATAAATTCTAAATATATGTTTCTCCAGATACCTTATTATAATACTTACGTTTTCCTTCCGCAAAGTTTGTTCTTGACTAGGAATATCTCACTTTTTACTTTCTTCTTCCTCCTCTACCTTTTCTTAATTTTTTTTTTTTTTTAATATTTATTGTTGTTAACCTAGTTTTTCCTTGCAGAACACATTTCTTCGGGGTCTGTTCTTTGAGTCTATCTCTCTCTGCCTCTCTTGTGAACAGTCTGCTTGTGGCTTTCTGTTTAGAGTGTTTGTGGCTTTCATTCATGATCCTTGCCCTGCTGCTTTAACCTTGTTTTTTTCCCCTGTTTCTTAGAAGCAGCTGAATATTTTTCCCTGTTTCATTTGTCCCTAGCTGTTTGACAAACAGAATAGAAGTAGCTTATCCTGTTTTCAGTTCTAGCCCATCGAAGTGAGGTTCTGCTAAAACCTAAACTTCCATATTTTCCCTTCCCAAGTGATAATGCATATACATATTAATCGTGGAAGCAAATTTCAAAATGTAGCAATTCAAATGTCTTAGCTTTTCAGTAGTGCTCAAACTACCGTGGATAAGTTATTACTCTAGAACATTTTGGTAGAGAAAGTGATCTAGCGGGTGTCATAGTATTTGCATAGCAGTCAATTAAGGGTAAGGAGAGGAACATCAGGGGCTTCTGATGTCATCTGTCATAATCCTTTCCCCGTGAGAAGGTCAGTCAGTGGCAGAACTGGGATTTGAATCCACATCTGAATGACTCCAGAGCCTGTGCTCTTTGTGTTAGATCCTAGAAGAATGGGGGATGTTCAGATCAGATCAGATCAGATCAGTCGCTCAGTCATGTCCGACTCTCTGCAATCCCATGAATCACAGCACGCCAGGCCTCCCTGTCCATCACCAGCTCCCGGAGTACACTCAAATTCATGTCCACAGAGTCGGTGATGCCATCCAGCCATCTCATTCTCCTTCGTCCCCTTCTCCTCCTGCCCCCAATCCCTCCCAGCATCAGAGTCTTTTCCAGTGAATCAACTCGTCGGATGAGGTGGCCAAAGTATTGCAGTTTCAGCTTTAGCATCAGTCCCTCCAATGAACATCCAGGACTGATCTCCTTTAGAATGGACTGGTTGGATCTCCTTGCGGTACAAGGGACTCTCAAGAGTCTTCTCCAACACCACAGTTCAAAAGCATCGATTCTTCGGCGATCAGCCTTCTTATAATTCTTTTATTCAGGTTGATACTTGTTATAGTCTTCAAGCTCTTACTTTCTTCTCCAGCATGTCGTGAAATCAAAGTTAACAAAGCCAGTGAAGCCTTCTCAGCAGTCGAAGAGAAACAGTAAGTTATTTGAAGACCGTCCTCCTGGTGTTCTTCCCTGATTTGAAATGACACATGTTCTCATGTACTCTCTCCTGTTTTCACTGTAGTAGAAGCAAAATGTGGCATTTTGAGACCGAAGAGTACAACTTTGTCTGGGGACAATAATTCCGATAGTAACATTGAAGATGTGGTTGAAACATTTCTCAAACCATCACCCTGGTTTGAGGGCGTCTGTCATCCTGCCTTCCCATCGCCTGAGCCTGTTCCAAAACTTCTCAAGTCTGTAGCAGGCCTCGGTCGTACAAAGGTACGTTGTTCTGTTTGTAACTCTTCTTTCCTTGTACTTTTTCACATACCATTCCCCTGATCCTTATGATGACAAAAAGGATCCCACCACAGAAACAGAAGCCCTCAAAGTCACGATACGAAATGGTGTGATAATAAGAGCCACACATGTGCATGATTCAGATTTATAAATATTGGCGTACTAAGTCTGCCGTTCTGAAAGAAAAGAACTACAAAGCACTGAGGAAAAACAACTAGATGAACATGAAGATGGGGAGGGGGGTGAAGGGGAAGAATTCCTGTAAGAAGGACAAGATGAAAGTAAGATGGAATGAGGGTGACGATGAGGCAGATTATTATACAGACACAACAGAAACAGTGGGGGTAAGTCAGACCAGGAACTCTGTGTTATAAATATGCGAGACGTTATTTCAGTTCAACTTAAGAGAAAGTGAGGTCATGACAAAACAATGCTCATACTCTTTTGAATGACATATAGCTGATTTTTATGACGAACTGAAAGAAAGTGTGTTCCTTATATTTTTTGGTGGCTGTTTTCGACGTTGGTGGTGGTTCTTGATTTTTCCTTCAGTTGACGTGTAGTCAGTTTGAAATACTGTGTTTCAGGTGTACAGCAACGTGATTTGTTTATACTTGTGTATGTGTATATGTTTTTTGAATATAGTTCCCTCTGGATGTTCATTTAAATTTGAAGTGATTTCTCGTTTTAAAGAGATTCTCACTTTGAAATTAATGAAGCGATGTCTTCTATTTAATCTAGCCAACCTTTCGTTTAGAGGCAATTCAAGATGAGCCCTGTTTTAGGCCTTAGGAGATGTATTGTGAATTAAGAAGTTTTGGCCCTTCTGTTTCTTGTGGTTTCTAACTTCGGTTCAGATCAGTTGCTCAGTCGTGTCTGACGCTGAATACTTAATGTAGTTCTCTAATTTATCTGTTTGCTATAATCTTGGTGGGTGTTTTAGATCTTTCTGAAAATAAAGAGGGAATAAATAAGCATTTTATCTCTTCTTTTTACTAAAATTATAATTTATCATTTCATAAATGAGATTCTTAAACTCTCTTCATTAAATGAGAAAATTTTCGGCTGCAACAATCTGAAAGAAAAAATGTAGAACTATATTCTTTCCTCTGGAGAGATTCTGATTTCTTTTTCCGAATGTCAGCAAATAATGGGTAATCACATACATTAAATGAATGAAATCACGATTTATGCTTTTTCTCTTATATAGACTACTTGCTATTATAAAATCATAAGGAAAGAAAAAAATACCACCATAGTTTATAAAATTATCTGTGGAAGACATTTTTTCTTTTAAAAATATCTCTAGCAGCATGTACACTCCATGTTATTTTTAAGAAACGTGACTGATTGCAGTGTTGATAGGTGTTAACTCACCACGTCAGTTCTTTGTTATGCATGTGAAACTAACACGTAAGTTCTTCCATATCGAAAAGTTAGTCATTGTGGTTACTTGATTTTTTTAGTTTGTTTTTTCTTTCCCGATGTGAATACTGAGTCCTGCTTGATCATCATATATGTATTTGAAAACTTTTAAATCTTCACCTTGGATAATCAAAGTTTTACTCCTTTGTTTATATCTAGATCATTCTTTTCATCTTTACCTGCCATTCCAGAAGACATAGATAAGAAATTAGAGTCGTTAGTGTGCTGTTTACAGGGAAAGAAGCAGTAAACCATGTGCATGTTCAAATAGGGCTGTAGAAAATGTATTTTTCATTGAAGGATAATTGCTTTCCAGAATTTTGTTGTTTTCTGTCAGACATCAACAAGAATCAGTGATAGGTTCACCCATGTGCCCTCCCTCCTAACCCCCCTCCAATCTCCCTCTCCATCCCAGCCTTCTAGATTGTTGCAGAGCCCCTCTTTGAGTTCCCTGAGTGATCGAGCAAATTCCCCTTGGCTATCTGTTTTACATATGGAATTGTAAGTTTCCGTGTTACTCTTTCCATCCATCTCACCCTCTCCCCTCTCCCCCTTGCCCCGTGTCTCTAAGTCTGTTCTCTCTGTCTGTGTCTCCATTGCTGCCCTGCCAATAAATTCGTCAGTACCATCTTTCTAGATTCCATACATATGCGTTAGTATGTGATATTTATATTTCTCTTTCTGACTGACTTCAGTATGTATGATAGGCTCTAGGTTCATCCACCACATTAGAACGGACTCAGATGCGTTCATTTTTACAGCTGAGTCGTGTTCCTTTGTATATACGTACCACCCATCTTCATCCGTTCATCGGTTCGATGGCCATCTAGGGTGCTTCCATGTCCTAGCTATCATAAGTAGCCCTGCAGTGAGCATCGGGGTGCATGTGTCTTTTTCCATGTTGGTTTCCTCAGGGTATACTCCTAGGAGTGGGATTGCTGGGTTATATGGCGGTTTTATTCCTAGTTTCTTAAGGAATCCGCATACCGTCTTCCATAGTGGTTGTATCAGTTTACCTTCCCACCAGCCGTGCAAGAGGGTTCCCTTTCCCCCACACCCTCTCCAGCATTCATTGGTTGTAGACTTTTTGATGATGGCCATTCTGACTGGGGTGAGGTGGTACCTCGTTGTGGCTGAGCGGTAAAGAATCTGCCTTCAGTGGGAGGCCTGGGTTTGATCCCTGAGTCGGGAAGGAGGGCATGGCAACCCACTCCAGTATTCTTGCCTGGCGACTCCAATGGACAGGGGAGCCTGGCAGGCTTCAGTCCATAGGGTCACACAGAGTTGGACATGACTGAAGCGACTAAGCAGCAGCAGCAGTAGCAGACTTTTGGATGATGGTCATTCTGACTGGTGTGAGGTGGTACCTCGTTGTAGTTTTGGTTTTCATTTCGATTGTGGTTCTTTTTACCACATCGACGTTGACCAGCTAGTGCTTGGAGCTTGAACATATGACCACATTTGGATTGGCTGGTTGATCTGCAAGGAACATCTCAAGAGAAGCAAAAGCATGGGAAATAGTAATGAGTATGTGGGGCTGTAATAACAGCAGGTAGCTTTAGTGATGTTTTAGTAAGTGCAAACCGTTTTGGATAGCTGAAGTAGCAGGTGCAGAGTACCTTAATGGCAGCCGTACTTGAAGTAACATAAAGTAACGGTGCCCTGTTTGAAGGAGGCAGCTATGGAAGGAGGTAAGAAGGGCCTGCTCTCTTAGACGCGGCAGCCCCTGCTTGGTGATGCAGCACCGTGTCTGAATTCAGCATCCCGGTTCTGTCACACAGCAACTGTGGGATCTTGGCAAAACCTGTCTTAACCGGGTGAAGAGGAGGGTACTTCCTTCAAAAGGGGTTAGGAACTCTTCATGCAGCTCATGGTTATCATTCATTCTAGCGAGTGTCTCTGAGGCCCTTCCACAGGAGGGTGTGGATCATTTACCTGGAACTGCTGGTCAAAGAGGACAAAAGACATTAAATGGACAAGTAGAAGGTAAGAACTGTGTTTTACAGAAAAATCACTTGACAGGATGTTGATTGAAAATGGGAATGCTGATATATTCTAATAGGCAAAGAAAATCACCTGTCGGATGGGTAGTGAGCAAAAAGACGAGAAAAAGAGGGCAAGTATGCATCTTATCAGGTGTCTCCCACAGATTACATTGAGAATCCAGTTTAAGGAGCTGAATTATTAGTTCTTAGACTTACTTCGCAGTCCAGTGCTTAAGACTTTGTCCGGTTAAGACTCTACAATGCAGGTGGTGCAGTTTCGATCCCTGCTCAGGGAATTAAGATTCCATGAGACACATGACCGAAAACAAATTATTAGTTCTGTTTTAAGACACTCTGCAACCTAAGGGAGGTCAAGAAATAAGAGGCAAGAGGGAACGAAGGATGAGAGAGGCAGAGGGAATGAAGAAAAGGAAGCACTAGTCTGCGGGGGAAGGGGGCAATAAGTAATGAAGGTCTTTAGATAAAGGGAGAGTATTTGACATGGACGATGAATTTGAAGTGAGCTTCCGGCACCAAAACTTGTCAGAGAAGAAGAGCAAAGTTCTCCCCTCTTCCTGTTTTGCTCGTTATTAGGAAGACATTCAGAACTGCGGTCCCCGGGCGTGCAGAGCGGTGTGTCATCCTCTGGGGGAGCGTGGGCATGGGTGCTCAGCTGTAAATGTGTGCAAGTTGGTGTCATATGAAGTGTTGCCGCTTTCCAGGATGGTGTCACATGGGACACAACAAGAGAACTGGAAAGAAGGAGAGAGCAGGGGGCATGATGGGGAGACCAAGGCACCCACAGCCTCATAGAGAGTCCACTGGAAGGTTCCCAACTTCTAATGCCATTTCAGTTTGGGGGGGATGTGTTCGCGTGAGGAAACGGAGGCAGAGATTTCAGGAGAATGAATTAAGTGGAAGTCATGTAAAAGCAGACTCCCTGTAGACCAGCGTTTCTCAAATTTTAATTAGTCACTTGGGGACCATGTGTGAAGCACATGCTGAGCAGCAGGTCTGAGATGCTGTGTTTCTGACAGTTTCTCCGGGCAGCAAGGATGTAGCCTTGCATACAGAGAAATCTGGAAGAAGAGCATTGGATAGTGCAGGACCTAACAGGATCAAGGCAAAGCATTATTTTCTGTTTCTTTCTGAGCGTGTTTATAGCCAGAGGGAAGCAAAGAGTTGAAGTAGCAGTTATAGGTGTAAGAGGGAGAAAGAAATGGCAGGGATGATCCATGGAAAGGATGTCGGGGGGAAGATTTAAGTCCACGGATCCAGAGATGACCATTCAGAGAGGAGAGAATCTAGTGGAAGGACACAGGGAGGAGAGGAAGGCCTCAGGGAGGCGAGTGTGGAGTTGATGAGGACACTCGAGAGAACTCTTTCTAGATGACTTCAGTGTGCTTACCCTGAAAAGAGATAAGACCATTATTGCCTCCAAAGAATCCTGGAGGTGGGAGAGGGTGCCAGAAGTGGGGGAAACCGCAGCTCCTCCGAGTAACTCTTAGGCATCAAAGATATATGTTGTACCGGTAATTGTTGTTCAAATTAGATTAATTTGAAAAAGGAGGCATTGACTTCTTTTTAAGATAGCTGATTTTTTGAAAGTGTTTCATAGAAATCCTTTGAAGCGTTCGCATGATGTACCAAAGCAAACTAAAATTTGAAGCCACACAGATCCATAGGGTTCATTCCCTAAATGCTAGAAATACTTTTAATAAATACTACACTGATTCTGAAACAGGCAAGCTTTTTAATTTCTAATAATTGTGTAGCAGTTAAATGTACTATTTCCTTTTTGATCATTGTATTTCAATATTGAGAATTTATTTTACATTATTTCCTAGATGTGTCTTATATACCTTCTTTCATGATTGGATTGAGAAACTTTAAGATGGCTAGACTAGAGGAGCCAAGACATGTAGGCATACCAGTAGCCCACATGGATATGGGGAAAAAACACGAATATTTTTATGAGCCAGTTTTCTACAAGTGCATATCCAGGCTAATCAGTTCATTAGTCTATCTTTGATGAGAAATGAATTATACATGCTGGTGAACTGTCATCCCCACTGTGCACTTCTTAAATGGCTGGACAGATTGAAGAACATGATAAGTACTTACCGTATAATGGTGGAAATGATAACCTGCTGTGTTTCATTCAAGATGTGCTGTTGCATTTTACCATCAGCTTTCACGTTCATCTTCTTGGGTTCATGATTTGCTCCTCGGATTAAGATCCATTTTCTCCTCATCAGTCAGCATGTTCACATTGGTCTGTGTGCACTTTAGTGTTTTATAAAACCGTTGCAAACGTAATGTTACTTTTGAAATCTTAACAGCATGTTTTGGTGAACCTGTATTCCAATTTTTCTTCACTATCTTTAGTGGATTCCTGTGTCTGTCTTACCAGTGTCCTAAGATCCCCCTAAAAACAAGGCACTAAAACTGAACGTATTCAGTGCCAAGGCTGGGTGCAAGGATTCTGTTCGGTACTAACTCTGCACGAATGTACAGCTGGCTTTCTTATTTACATGTAATTAAATCTATGTCCCTTTTGCCTTGTAGATTCTCCTGGGAAATAGCCTAACGTGAAGGTAAAAACATTTATGATTTTATCTTGAATTCTGAACTGTGGATTGTCTCAAATGTCCATCATTTAGTAATCAACTTGTTTCCAAACCCCGTTCAGCCAGCAGTCAGAATGAAAGATTCTGTTCCTAATAGAACAGTCAGAATGAAGGATTTACAAGCATCCAGTTCAGGTAAATTTTGCAGTACACAGTTAACTCTGGAAAGAGGGACCCTGAAATATTTGAAATGTTCGGTCTTTATACTTCTAACGTTTTCTTTGCAAATTTAATTGAAGAAGTGGACATACATAAGGCAAATGTTACTGTTGATACCTGTGTTTTGAAACAAAAGATATTTACAAGCATAAGAGCAAGAAATTTTTAAACTGTAAGCTTCAAGTCAAGATGTTTCTGTATATGTTTCGACACTCTGAAGTTCTGAGTTTGGAATCTGTGTAATTCTCAGGAAATCTCAGAGATTAAATTTTAGACTCGAAGTTTTTTCCAAGCCCAAAATGCTTGTTTGAACTCTCACCTTTCCCTAAGTAAAACTTCACTTGCTAATATATCAGTTGTATTTCAGCTTGTAATTATTTCGTTATAATGTTGTCACACAGATGACTGTAGGCCAATTAGATGTTTTCATTAGCAGACTGTGTGTGTTTGTGTGTGTGTGAGTTTGTGGTGTCTTTGGTTATTAGAAGTAGGGGAAGTAATCATACTTTAATGACTATTTGATAGGCATAATCTTTGGAAACAGTGATTCTGAAAGTTGTTGGCTTTAGGATCATATTCTACTTCGGAAAATTATTGAGAATTTCAAGGAATTTTGTTTATGTCTATTGATGTTTACTCTATGGGAGGTCAGTTGAGTTCAGTCGCTCAGTCGTGTCCGACTCTGCGACCCCATGGCCTGCAGCAAACCAGGCCTCGCTGTTCCTCAGAACTCCCGGACTTTACTCAGACTGAAGTCCATCGAGTAGGTGATGCCATCCAACCATCTCTTCCTCTGTCTTCCCCTTCTCCTCCCGCCTTCAGTCTTTGCCAGCATCAGGGTCTTTTCCAGTGAGTCAGTTCTTCACATCAGGTGCCCAAAGTATTGGAGTTTCAGCTTCAGCATCAGTCCTTTCAAAGACTATTCAGGACTGAATTCCCTTAGGATGGACTGGTTGGATCTTCTCCCAACACTACAGTTCAATGGCATCAATTCTTCGGTGTGCAGCTTTCTGTACAGTCCAACTCTCGCATCCATACATGACACTGGAAAAACCATAGCTTTGACGAGACAGATCGATGTTGGCAAAGTAATGTCTCTGCTTTTGAATATGCTGTCAAGGTTGGTCATAGCTTTTCGTCTTTTAGTTTCATGGGTGCAGTCACCATCTGCAGTGATTTTGGAGCCCCCCAAAATGAAGTCTGTCACTGTTTCCATTCTTTCCCCACCTGTTTGCCATGAAGGGATGGGACCGGATGCCATGATCTTAGTTTTTTGAATGTTCAAAGAACATTCAAAACCAACTTTTTGACTCTCCTCTTTCACTTTCATCCAAAGGCTGTTTAGTTCTTCTTCAATTTCTACCATAAGGGTGGTGTCATCAGCCTATCTGTGGTTATTGATGTTTCTCCCGGCTATCTTGATTTGAGCTTGTGCTTCATCCAGCCCAGGATTTTGCATGATGTACTGTGCGTGTCAGATAAATAAGCAGGGTGACATTATACAGCCTTAATGTACTCCTTCCCCTCTTTCGAATCAGTCTGTTGTTCCATGTCCAGTTCTAACTGTTGCTTCTTGACCTGCATACAGATTTCTCAGGAGGCAGGTCAGGTGGTCTGGTATTCCCATCTCTTTCAGAATTTCCCAGCTTGTTGTGATCCACAGAATTAAAAGCTTTCGGGTGATCAATAAAGCAGAAGTAGATGTTTTTCTGGAACTCTCTTGGTTTTTTGATGATCCAGTGGATGTTGGCAATGTGATCTCTAGTTCCTCTGCCTTTTCTAAATCCAGCTGGAATATCTGGAAGTTCACATTTCATGTACTGTTGAGGCCTGGCTTGGAGAATTTTGAGTCTTACTTTGCTAGCCTGTGAAATGAGTGCAATTGTGAGGTAGTTAGAACATTCTTTGGCATTGCTTTTCGTTGGGATTGGAATGAAAACTGATCGTTTCCAGTCCTGTGGCCACTGGTGAGTTTTCCAGATTTGCTGGCATGTTGAGTGCAGCACTTTCACAGCATCATCTTTCAGGATTTGAAATAGCTCAGCTGCAATTCCGTCACCTCCACTAGCTTTGTTCATCGTGATGCTTCCTAAGGCCTACTTGACTTCACATTCCGGGATGACTGGCTCTAAGTGAGGGATCACACCATCGTGCTTACCTGGATCATGAAGATCTTTTCTGTAGAGTTTTTCTGTGTGTGTTCTTACCACCTCTTCTTAATATCTTCCTCATCTGTTAGGTCCATACCACTTGTGTCCTTTATTGTGCCCATTTTTGCATGAAATGTTCCCTTAGTATCTCTTACTTTCTTGAGGAGAGCTCTAGTCTTTCCCATTCTATTATTTTCCTCTATTGCTTTGCATTGACCACTGAGAAAGGCTTTCTTATCTCTCCTTGCTGTTCTGTGGAACTCTGCATTCAAATGGGTGTTATCTTTCCTTTTCTCCCTTGCCTTTAGCCTCTCTCCTTTTCTCAGCTATTGGTAAGGCCTCCTCAGACAACCATTTTGCCTTTTTGCATTTCTTTTTCTCCGGGATGGTCTTGATCAGTGCCTCCTGTACAATGTCACGAACCTCTGCTCGTGGTTCTTCAGGCACTCTGTCTATCAAATCTAATCCCTTGAATCTATTTGTCACATCCACTGTATAATCCTAAGCGATTTGATTTAGGTCATACCTGAATGGTCTAGTGGTTTTCCCTGCTTTCTTCGATTTCAGTCTGCATTTGGCAATAAGGAGTTCATGATCTGAGCCACGGTCAGCTCCCGGTCTTGTTTTTGCTGACTGTATAGAGCTTCTGCATCTTTGGCTGCAGAGAATAGAATCAGTCTGATTTCGTCATTGAGCATCTGGTGATGTCCGTGTGTAGAGTCTTCTCTTGTGTTGTTGGAAGAGGGTGTTCGCTATGACCAGTGCATTCTCTTGTCCAAACTCTTCTTAGCCTTTGCCCTGCTTCATTCCGTATTCCAAGGCCAAATTTGCCTGTTACCCCAGGTGTTTCTTGACTTCCTACTTTTGCATTCCAGTCCCCTATAATGAAAAGGACATCTTTTTTGGGTGTTAGTTCTAAAAGGTCTTGTAGGTCATCATAGAACCATTTACCTTCGGCTTCTTCAGCATTACTGGTTGGGGCATAGGCTTGGATTACGGTGATATTGAATGGTTTGCCTTGGAAACGAAGAGAGATCATTCTGTCGTTTTTGAGATTGCATCCAAGTACTGTATTTCACACTCTTTTGTTGGCCATGATGGCTACTCCATTTCTTCTAAGGGATTCCTGCCCACAGTAGTAGATACAGTGGTCATCTGAGTTAAATTCACCCATTCCAGTCCATTTTAGTTTGCTGATTCCTAGAATGTCGACATTCACTCTTGCCATCTCTTGTTTGACCACTTCCAATTTGCCTTGATTCATGGACCTAACATTCCAGGTTCCTATGCTATATTGCTCTTTACAGCACCGGACCTTGCTTCCATCACCAGTCCCATCCACAACTGGGTATTGTTTTTGCTTTCGCTCCGTCCCTTCATTCTTTCTGGAGTTATTTCTCCACTGATCTCCAGTAGCATATTGCACACCTACCGACCTGGGGAGTTCCTTTTTCAGTATCCTATCATTTTACCCTTTGATACTGTTCATGGGGTTCTCAAGGCAAGAATACTGAAGTGGTTTGCCATTCCCTTCTCCAGTGGAGCACATTCTGTCAGACCACTCCACCATGATCCAACCATCTTGGGTGGCCCCAAACAGCATGGCTTAATTTCATTGCGTTAGAGAAGGCTGTGGTCCGTGTGATCAGAGTGACAAGTTTTCTGTGATTATGATTTCAGTGTGTCTGCCCTCTGATGCCCTCTCGCAACACCTACTGTCTTACTTGGGTTTCTCTGGTATACATATATCCCCTCCCTTTTGAACCTCCCTCCCATCTCCCTCCCCCCCATCTCCCTCCCCATCCCACCCCTCTAGGTTGATACAGATCCCCTGTTTGAGTTTCCTGAGCCATCCAGCAAATTCCTGTTGGCTGTCTATACCAAGGTGATTTTTAAGATCTTGTCCTCTGCAGTTTAGGAGCCAAGAAGATTGACATGTGAAGAAATAATTTGCAGTTCAGATGTGTGTCTATCACTAGGAAAATCTGAAAGATAACTCTAGAAAAATCTTTAAAGCACTAAAGTAGCTACAAGGAAAGAGATACCTTCTTATCTGGGGGAAGATAGCTGTAATCGAAGACAATTTCACAAAGCAGGTTGAGTCTTAAAGATGAAAAGTAACTTGTCCAAAGAGTACAGGGTAGCATTTCAGGTGAAAGAACTGATGAAAGCATAAAAAGTAAGAGGAGTTTTGTAAACTATGAGTAATGTTGCAGTTGAAGCTTGGCATGTTGTTCAAAAGGTACTGTTACGAAGTAGAGAAGGGAGTTTATTGTTACTTTGTATATCCGTCCTGTATTTTGAAATTTTGTTTGGTGTCTGGTTGTTTTGTTCACTGATGTTTGGATGAATCTGTGAATGAATCTCTGAGCTGTGTGTGTGCCTGTAACCTGGTGACATCTGGTATTTCCCAAAGGATTTGGTTGAAATTTTTAGATCATTGGAAGTATTTCTTAAAGAAGTAGATATTCAGCTGAAGATTAAGATTGACTTAATCTGTCATTTGATACACAATGTTTTAGATCTACGTTTTAAGTGAAGATTATGTCTTTTATCTAAACATTTGAAGTAATTTTAACTAAACATACAAATTTGTCAGCAGAATTAGACTTGGAAATGATGTCAGAGGAAGCACAAGAAAAACTTGATAGAGATGAAAATAACCATTCACAGGTATGTAAAACTGTAAATTTCAGTTTCTGGTTTAATGCTGTATGAGAAAATGTGTATCAAACAAGGCAAATGAGAATGGAAAGATAAGTTAAAACCCATCACAAATGAGTTAAAGCAGAAGTTTGGTGAAATTTGTGAGAAATACAGAATTACTGTTTGTCCTGAGGAAGATTCACTACGTGATAACCCTACAAAAGGAGTAAACACAAAGGAAATAAATCTCCTAATATGACAAATAATATACTTGATTGTGAGGGAAAACATGCATTTGGAGTATCTGCGTCTCTAGTATTCCAAGCATTTCCTGAACAAAAAGAACCCAGTCTCGAAAATTTTTTCCATTGTCTGTAAACTCTGGGTCACTGGGATATGCTTGTCAGGCATCTTCAAAGATTTGTTTCACTGAAAATAGACATTGAAAATGATTAACTAGACATTGTGCACGTGTTTATCAAAATTGAGGAGAGTTTTTATAATGATACAGAAAATCAAAAAGTAGGAGACCCGGTAGTTACATTTGAAGGGAAAGAAGACCAAGAGTTTGATATGCAAATGTCACAAAATACAAGGCAAAATCCTACTAATCGGAAATTAGACATCAGACAGACACATCAGTCTAGTCTGTGGCTTGTCTGCTCTGGGAAGATGAAACATACTATTCAAATAAAGAGTCACGGTACCCCTGCTGTTGTTGCAAATACTGATCAGAAAAGCAAACCAATACAGGACTGGTTCCAGAAGCCACTGCATGTGGATAATTAGTAAGGATAAAAGCATGGAACTTGAATTAGAAAATGGGAATTCTTCACCAAAAAGTCACAGAGCATCCAAAGTGTATGCAAATAAAGAACTACAGAAGGATGTGCAGAGATTTAGAAAAAGAAAATTCAACTTTCCAAAGAGGTAGAGGTTCATTTGCCCTTGCTTTGGTTTGTCTCTTTCTGCATGATCTGGTCCATTTGATTTCCCACTTATGAATAAAGTGGAGTCATCTAAATAGGTAATTGTGTAGAAATAGATTATTTTTGCCATGTCAATCATAGGGATTCCAGAAGCAATTTTCATGGCTTTTGTCCTTCAATCAATCTAACATCTAATTCTGTCTCTGTCAGTCTTTCATGTGGACTGGGAAACTCATTTAGCTATGTACCATGTGGTCTTCTGAGCCAGAATAAACACCAAGGAAATTGCTTAAGACGTATAATCAGCTAGGGTTTTGCAGTTTTGTTTGTTTTTTTTTCTTTAACTCTGTTGGATTAAATATGTTGTACTTCCATAGAATGGGAAGAAAGCAGTGACTGAGAGAAGGGACATAAACACGTGTTCCCTCTAATCTCTTCATTGTGGTTGAATATGTGTGATTTCTCTGCTTTCCACAGTCACTGGGCACTTAGAATTCCAGCATGGCTGCTTCAGCATCTTTTTAATAACAAATACATGTACTCCCACATATGCTTTAATCACCACTCTCAGATGTTTATTTTGAGACAGACCTTTCCATTATGTTTTTTACTAAAATGTAGTAAGTTCTGACATGTGCAATTTTGTCACATAGTGTGTGTGTGTGTGTGTGTGTGTGTGTGTGAAAGTTGGTCAGTCGTGTCTGACTCGTGGCGAGCCCTTGGACTGTAGCCTGCCAGGCTCCTCTGTCCTTGGACTATCAGAGTGGGTAGCTGTTCCCTTCTCCAGGGGATCTTCCCAACCCACATCTCCCACACTGAAGGTGGATTCTTTAATATTTGAGCCACCAGGGAAGCCCATAGGTAGTATATACGCTCAGCGAAAAAGAAAAAAAAAATTGTTTGTCTCCAAAGGAGAAAACTGAGTTTTGAGACGCTGTGAGATTTTTCTTTCTTCAGTAATAGGTTTTAAAAATTGTTTGTTTGCTCTTTTGTGTAAGAGGTGCTTTGACTGAGTTTGAAAAATAGACAAGGACAAAAAGGAGAAAAAAACTCTTATGTATTCTCCTGTTTAAAAAAACGGGAGATGAGCCCTATCCCCACCTAAGGCAATTTAAAAATACTGTGCCAAAGGCACATTTTTAACTTATCTGATTAATCTGATGAATTCATTTGGTAATTTATCACATTCAAGGTTACAGAATTGTATCATTTCTTTTGGTGCCGTAAAATGCTAGGGAGTGCCACTTTAGGGGCTTTGAACAAAACCTTGCACTTTTTAAAATTTTATTGCTGTTTTTGGTAAATAATGGGGCGACAGAATGCAATTATTTCTGTACCCTCTAGCTGTAAGGTTTGACGGTTATTGCATGTGGAATGGGGAAGTATTACTTATATTCCAGAATTCCACGCTAACTAACAACTCCTCAGTTTCATTCTGCTCCTTGTGTTTTGGTAAACTGGTTCATATATTTTAGTGAACACCATCACTTTTTTGCTATCTCCCGGATCCAAATGAAAAAAAGAATTGTCAAAGGCAGAGGGAAAAGAATAGCTTTAGTGCAGAAAGAAGAATGTTTCCTTTCTGTCTCTGAGGGACTGAGGTGTCACATCCTCTACATCTGGCTGTTTAATGGAAAATCCAGGTGGTAAAGACCGAAGAGGACAGATTTTGTGTCTTTGTCTTTTTATTTCTCTGTCTTCGCCCGTCAGATGGGGAAGACTGAATGTGAATAACTGCATCTTACGGAGAAAACCATTTTGAAATTTTGTTTCTTTTCTTCAAACAGAAGGGAGCAGGTTTTACAAAACTTTCAGTGACTTGGAAGTGGTAAAATAAGCACAAAAATATTTTTATCACTTAAATGCAGGGCAAACGCTGAGGCAAATAATAAAATTGAAAAAAAGATCTTTATAATAAAGAAGTAGCAATTATTCTTAGTGTCAAACTTTCACTAAAGGCTCAAGAAGAAAAGAAACACAAAAGTAGTGAAGTGGAATATCAGACAACGCATGTGATGCTGCTGACCAGAGTGGAAGAGACAGCAGCCAGGAGTTTCCTGCTGCGGAGAATGAAGACTTTGATAGGTGATCCTGTATCAGTATTTAACATCAGGTCATGTGTTATTCTTCTAAAAAATAATTTCTGACTTGAACTAACGTTTGTGATTTACACATTTTATATTTTACTAGGGATATCGTTATTTTTAATACTCTTGTCCTGTAGCCTTAACACTAGAGTTACTTTGTTAACATACTATCATGTTACAGTATTATTCTAGATTTGACTACATACTTGCCTTAAGCATTGTGCTGTATATTTACATTTATTTTGTGTCACTAGTGAACATCCTTTCATTGCAGTTTGAGGACTTCTTTCAGCATTTCTTATGAGGCGGGACTAGTGGTGATGAACTCCCTCAGGTTTGCTTTGTCTGGGAAAGTTTTTATTTCTCCTTCATTTCTGAAAGACAACTTTTCTGGGTAGAGTACTCTTGGTTGGCAGTTTTTTTTCTCCTAGCACTTTGAGTATGTCCATGGATGGAGGCCACATTGTTGTTGGTGGCGGGAGAACTGATGAGGCCCCTGTTTTTCAGCCGTGATGCTCTTGTCGCCCCATCATGTGGGTGGTTTAAAAGTAAACTCCCCCCTACTCTGGCCAGATATTTCCTCCATTTCTTCTTTCATGGTATACATACCTCATGTCATTTAAAATATTATCTAAGTTAAGTGTTACTTTTTTCTTTGAATTCTCTTTTCAATTTACTTTTGGCCGCTCTGGGTCTTTGCTGCTGCAGTGCTTGGGCTTCTCATTGTGGTGGCTTCTCTTGATGCTGAGCATGGGCTCTAGGGTGCTGGCTTCAGTAGTTGTGCAGCATGGGTTTAGTTGCACTGCAGCATGTGGGATCTTCCCTGACAAGGAATTGAACCGGTGCCCCCTGTATTCGCAGGTGGACTCCTAAGCACTGGACCACCAGGAAAATCCCTAAATTCACCATCACTCTATTTAGAAGCAAAACAAAAAATACAGTGTAAATTTAATTATGACTCCCATGTCTAAGACTCATGGTGTTTAGGCAGTGGACTCCAGGTTTTCCGTGTAGCCCTCGAGGTTCTTCCCAGTGTCTTTCCAGATGCATCTCCCTACTTTCTTCCATGTATTTTGTGCTCTTCCTTCCAGGTTCCTTGGAAACAACCTACATGCCATGTGCCTGATGTTTGTGCTCGCATTTGAATCTCCAAGTAGAATGATTTTCTCCCTTTTCTCTCTCTCCTGACCTCCTCTCTTCACTTCTTCTGTAAATCTTTCCTTATTCCACTTATGACTTTCATATGTCAGCTCTTACATATCATATTGTATCATAATTGTATATCTGTGTTTGAAGGAAGAATTTGTTTTCTTGCATACGGTTGGTACTTCATAACTGTTTTGAGACTTAATCAATGACTTAAGATGGGTAAGAGTTGGAATATTTTAAGACTTGTTGTTGTATTCTTTATCAGTTGAATCATTAGAAAACATTGGCTTTTCTGTGAATTTTTTAAAAAGTAGCGATCCTGGCGTGCACAGGAAGAAAGTAAAGAGAAAGAACAATGGCACACGGACCCCAGAAGACTGTGTGATTGCACCAATATCTGAAGAGACCGATTCACTGACTGGTGGCCTGCTGCACGTGAATGATGAAAGCCGAGTGAATCAAGATGATGACAGGTACATTCTACAAATTCTCTGTTTGTCGGGAAAGTAATGTTAGCCCTGAGTGCTTCTTCTGGAAATAGAGCAGCATGATACAGTGCACAGGCCAAGACAAGACATTCCTCAGCTCTAGTGGATGAACTGTACTTGAAAGTTGCTGAAAGGTTAAGGTGAGGACCAGTGACTTTGGCTGGAAGTCATTCCAGTGAGGAGTCCCCTTGGAAGCTGGACTGTAGTGAATACACGTAAACAGCTCCGTAGGGAATATTATTGGGACAGGCAATGAAGAACTGGATGGTAATTGAAGAGGAATGTGGAGTTCAGAGGAGTTTCTTGTTTTATGTTAAGAGGGGAGCTTCTAGAGTGTGTATGCTGTTGGAAATGAGCCAGCGGAGGACATGTTTATTTAATCTTGCTTGCATTTCCAATATTAGAAAGCTTATTGATTGTATGACATTATCTTGAAACTATTCCAGTAAACTAATTGTACATAATACTTCTGCTCATATATAGTTTTATGGGAAGGGCTTGTTCATTGGTTCTGAAGTGTAATATTCGTATATAATTGAATATGCAGATGACTACTTAAGTTAATTCCATCACACGTAGATTTTCAAAAATTACATAATTGTGAATTTACAAACACTTAGGCTACACTGAGTAGGATTTGATAGTTTCTTGATGATTCTAGTTGATAGTAACTTCTTGAGTACCTATGATTTTGTGAAACATCACATCGTATTAACTTCATAGTTGTTTATAGATTTCAGGGAAAAGGGGAAGATTTTGTTGATATGAAATAGAAAAAAATTATTAACAATCTTTCACAGATTATTCCTTTTGGATGATAAAGATCCGAATGACAAAAACCATGCTTCCTGTACTAAGAGTGTCATTAATACATATTGTGTGCTCAATATGTGGATGTCAGATGCATGAAGAAACAGCAGAATGGTTGAATGAATGCCTATTGATGAATTTCTTTACGAAAAACAAATCTTTTTTGAAAGTAGATTTCCAGACTTGCCTCAGTTCAGTACAATTCAGTCGCTCAGTCGTGTCCAACTCTTTGCGACCCCATGAATCACAGCACGCCAGGCCTCCCTGTGCATCACCAACTCCCGGAGTTCACTCAGACTCATGTCCATCGAGTCGGTGATGCCATCCACCCATCTCATTCTCTGTCGTCCCCTTCTCCTCCCGCCCCCAATCCCTCCCAGCATCAGAGTCTTTTCCAGTGAGTCAACTCGTCACATGAGGTGGCCAAAGTATTGGAGTTTCTACATCTGGTCTTTTTATTTTTTGAGAAATACGTTTTAAGGTTCAGACATTATTATTTATAGTTATAGCTAGACATGGAATAATGCTATAGATTCATTCACCATCATGTTACTTAAAATGACTTTTCAATATTACTTTCTCAGCATATTTTGGAAGAGCAGTGTTAAAGCCAGATTTCGTGGGTTTGAATTCTGGGTCTGTTGGTGATGTGCTGTGTGGGCTTGGGCGAGTTCCTCAGCCTTTCTGTGCTGCATCTCTTCTTATATCTATCTCCCAGAATGACTGTGAGGATTAAAATGCCTTTAAGACACGTCAAGTGCTTATAATAATGCATAGCAGTTGCCTAGGAAGTCCTCAAAAAGCTAATATCGTGGTTATTCAAAATGGGTTTCTTTCTTAGAAGGACTTAAGGAATATCTCCCAGATAGGTTTTATTGCCATAAAAGTTAGCTCTTATTGAAAATGGCAGGTGCAAAAAACCCTGGTATACTGCTTTCTATCACATAACGCAAGTAACATTATGTTTTTCCTTTTCCTTGTATCTAAATGTAATGCTTTATTACTATTACTGATATATTTTCTTTGTCCTGTAATGCTCCTCTTACTAACTGTTGCATCCTTTTATAGAAAATTACTTACCAATGCAAAGAGCTTATCTAAAAAAGAAAAGTTTAGGTATTGTTTGCATTTTTGAGTATTTACTATTAGCCTGAAAAGAATCATTTGTTTTTTTTAGGCCTGCGAGAAAAACACCATATGAAAAGAAGAAGGTATCGTAAAAAGACAAACAAAAATAATGAACTTTAAGAAATATTATCCTCGTAAAAAATACTTTGTAAAAGGAATAGTGGCAAAATAGAAAGTCTTCCTTTGTTGTAGAGAACTGTACTTTGAACACATCATTTAGAAACACCAATGATAAAGTTATCCTTTTGATAAAAATCTGTTCTTTTAAGAAGTGTCTTTTTTTTGCTTTGATAAAGAGATTTATCACCTCTGTACACTTTATCTATTTTACACATATTTTAAGGACCTTGTGAGACAGTATTATTTATGTGTAGGTCAAAGAACAAATTAATTATGTGAACCACCTGGATGAGTTAACTCAGTCTTCTGAGACTGTTTCTGAGGATGACGACGTGCTTTACACTACAAATTCCGTGTTACAAGTAGAACCACTTGGCTTGGGGCGTAAAGGTAGGAGCGCACTGCAAATATTAACAGAAAGCCTGTTTGCGTATAAAGTAGTGATATACGCACATCTTCTCTGGTACTGCTCTAGAGCCAGGGATCTGTTGTAGTGCTGTGCACCTCAGCAGTATGTTTTGCGTTAAAAGAACAGGAAAGTGCGTGTATACTCTGAGCCACAGGCCTTTGATCATTCTCACTCACTGTATCTTCTGCTGACTCTTCTTTCCTGTGCCTTCACTCAAGGTCATGTTAGCATCGTTTTCCTCCTAGAATAGCTGAAATAATCTCAGAACTTCCTTCCCTGCCACTCCACCTTGAGGAACCTCGGTCTGCACAGCAACTTTAATTATTTACTATTTTTAAAACTTCAGGTCTCATCATGTAACCCAAGTGTTGCTTCTCTTTGCTGCATGGTTAAAGGTCATGGTTGTCTGGCTTCATCTGGTTTTATTTTTTACCCTTCTTTCTACATGAATGTTAGAATCAGCTTGCCAGTTTCCTACAATGTCTGCTGGTCTTAACGTTCTCATTTTCCTTCAGTTCAAAATACTTTGTAATTCTTCTTTTCATTACCTCTTTGATCCGAGGGTGATTTCGATCCGTGTGATTTTGTTTCCAAATACTGAGAGTTTTCCAGAGATCCTTCTGTGCTCTTGCGTCTTCTGATTTGTTAGGTGCATCCAGAGGGACCCTGGGGCTGGGGCTAGGGCTGATTATTTCCTGCCTTGGAGGCAAGACCTTACTGACTACCCCGTTCATTCTACTGTAAGAAGTTTTTCCAGCCTGGCTCATGAGAATAGATGGAATTCCTGGGACTGAGTGAGCACCAGTCACAGGCTCCTATAGTCTTTTCAGATGGTTTCTCCCTGGTCTCAGGTGGTTTCTCCCAGATGGGCGCTGTTTGTTGCTCTGCTGAATATCCGAGGGGCTCCTCCTCAGATCTCCAGGGTCCTTTTTCTCTCTGTCCCACTCTCTCCTCTCCTCGGGTCTGATCTGTGATCTCTGCCCACTTTGGTTTCACCAGACTGTCAGCTTCATCACCTCCTTTCAGGGAGTCTGGCTGACTCAGCTTCTGTTCCTTCTCCCGGTGTTGGGGCCTGGAAATTCTCTCCAGGCAGTGAGCTGGGGCGTTCCTTAGGCTATCCTCTTGTGTTTCCAGGATCATTGTCTTCCATTCCCTGAAGTCCTTTGTCATGAAAATCATTGTTTCATGTATTTTGTCTTTGGCGTTGTTTTTGCTCGCTCCCCTCAGGAAGGTAAGTCAGTAGCTGTTCACTCTGTCTTGGTTAGCAACATACGGCAGCTGGAGACTGTCCACAGTGTTGCTCTTCCTACTCTACTTACTACTTCTTGCTCATCCTTCATTTCTCAGTGTGACATCTCTTACCCAGGGAAGTCTTTCCTTGACCCAATCTCTGTCAAGTTCTGTTATGTGATCATAGAACTCTCTCTTCATAGAGTATCTGAGTTCATAATTATTTTATTTGTCTTTCTCTTCTACTAGACTTCAAGCTAAACAGGAGCCAGGGGCATGTGTTTTATCTGCAGAGCTTAGAATAATGTCTTCCACATTATAGACACTTAATACTTGTTTAGTGCGTGGATGCGTGAATATGAAAGGCGCAGTCCTTTATACTCAGAAATTACTCACATCAGTTTTTTGTTTGTTTGTTTCTATCTTTGTTTTCTTCATCATGCAGATTCCGTTAGCTTGTTCAAAACTCAGGATACAATTTTTTCGCATGAAAGATTAGTAGCTTTTCAAAGAAGCCAAAGAAGCCACTCTGAACTAGTTAGAGGACAATTTTACAAAATGAAAAGTCAGGTTCCTGGCCTCCGAACAAAAGAAACAAAAAAGTGAAATCACAGTCAGAGCATCAGAAAGTAGAATGGAAACAAGAGCTCATCAGCTTGAGGTACTTTACATCTCGCTTTTAAAGAAATATTTGAACTGCTGCTGTTTCCTTTAATACTGCAGAGACGTAGATGTGTTATAAGGACTAACTTACCCTCTCGGATTTTACAGGGGAGGAAGTGTCACTAGTATTGTGGAGTGTGAAATTCTTGGTTTTTAATAGTGAATGCTTCTAATGACTTAATGTATATTTTTCCAAATCATCCTTTTCATGACCATACAGAAGTCTACCATAATGGAAACCCCATTAAATATTTACCAAATTGACTTTCAGTTGTTTTTCACTTTTCTGTTTTCTGTTTAATACTGCGAGGAACACCTTTTTCTATAAATTCATTTCTACCTTTCTAATTATTTTGAATAGATTCTCTTTAATAATATCGTATTATTTGGTTAAAGTATGAGAATTTAAAAAAGGTCTGTAATCTATATTTCTAAACTATTCTTAGGAAAGTTTATATTACTTTACATTCCCACCCGCAGATGTATGAAGTAGCCATTTTTCTCAAGAGAAGATGAAAACAAAATTCTGTGCAGTTTTATTCTTAACCCTCTGTCTGAACACAGTGATGATTATTAAGTGTTTTTCATTGTATTCCCCCCAGTTTACTATTTTAAACACTGTGAAGAGGGAACGAAAGTTATTGCAGCAGTGAATAATCTCATGATTTTCTAAGAAGAGCTTTAAATTTTGCAGATTCACCTTAAAGCAAGAAGAAGAGACTAGAAGAAATGCCGATATGTCATATGAAAAAGAGAGGGAGCACTTAAGAAGGAAAGAAGATGGATATAGTAAAGTAGTTGAAGGGAAACAGCAACTAGAACTCACTTTCCGAGCAGTGGAAATGAAACTGAAGACTGAGAGGAATAATCTGAATCAGGTAGAGAAACCTTTGGTGAAAATTTCAAATTTCTAACACTTATTTCATCAGTATTATTTATAATATCCCCCCTTTAAAAAAATACCACTTTATTTAGTGTAGTACCATTTATTTAGTATCATTTCGTTTAGTGTTATAGGAAATTTTAGGTTACTTGTTAAAAACAAAAGAAATTCAAAATTCCCAAAGTAACAAGGCCGGAAATAAGAATTGTATGATCCTGACATGCTGGGTGCACTTTTTCAAGCAGAGGGAGGAAGAGGACATGTCAGTAGCTCACAGAATAGATACTGAGAAACCACAGGGTTGAGAATGGTCTAGAAACTGGAGGTTAAGCTCTCAGCCCACCTCAGGCAACAGATCCTTCAGCCTTGGCGGACCATTCGTGAGTAAACAGGTCTAGGGGAGAAGAGGCACTGGGAGGGACCATCGTGCCCAATTTTACATCAGGTTGCCTCTGGCCTTCAATCTGGCAGGTGGCTGAGGGTCGTGGACCCCCCCTCCCTCTGTGCCCTTCAGCCCTCCAGTCCACCTGCCCCATGAACAGCTCAGAGCTGGCTCCAGCTTTCCCAGCTGCCTTCTCCCTCACAGTAGAGTCCTCAAGGACAGGTGTTAACTGGCATCCTCGAGAGGTGCAGGAATTTTTTTCCAGCAGTTGGTAGAAACCAGACACTCTTGAAGTTGGGTGTCCTTCATTCTGCAGAGTTCTCGAGGGGCATCTCAGAGCAGAGGGATTTGCTCCCACACCCGATGTCCCTCTCAAACACGGACTGGGTCCCGTCCCCGAGGTCTTAGCAGCAGATCTCCCACAACAAAAAGCTCTCGTGAAGAGCTCGAGAAAGTAGTATTTGTCATTCAAATCCATTTGTCTAGAGCAGTGAGGTAGTGACATGCGATGGCCTCATCCAAGGAGAGGCCTTTAATATGTTCCATAGGAATGGATCTCAAATCTTTTGTGACTCTCGGAGGAGCTGGGACCCTGCTGGTGGTTTAGGCAGGGAAGACCGTGTGTGGTCCACCATCAACTACACTACCTGACAAAGTCCCTCTGCTTTGGGGTGAACGTGTCTGTCACTCCATGCACGTTGTCACCGTCAGTGTCTAAATCAGAGTCCGTTCTTGGCTCCACTGTCATTTCTGTAACCAATACCCCATCAACGACCTTTTCACATCACGTACTGTTTTTCATTTTGTAAAAACTGCAACATCCGTTGTGAAAACACTTGAACACTTTAAAAAGTTGTTTCTTTAGAATAAACTTATAAAAGTGCCGCCCCACACCAAGGCGGGGGAACTCTTGCTACTAATAATAGGTATTCTGGGTTTTGGTAATGATTTCACTTCCTCAGTTGCTCATTAGGTTCGTTTATCACTTCCCCTGATGGTAAGGAGGAAACTATAGGCAGTTCAGAGACCACATTTTGGATGTCATTCTTCTACTTGTGAGAAAATGAGCACTCTGCTCTGTGATTGTCCTATTTCAGTACAGGGAACTTTTGGAAACAGTGACAGATATGCATAGTATGTATTTAGTGATAGTTATTAAGTGTTTTTCATTGTATTTTCCCCATCTTAATATTTTAAACATTATGGAGAGATAATGAAAGTTATTGCAGCAGCAAATAATCTCATAGTTTTCTAAGAGCTCTCTAAATTTTACCTTATTTACCATTAGTGTCTGTACCATGACTGAAATAGGAGGCTTGTTTTGTATTGATGTGTTTGTCCTAGAGACACGTGGTTGGATGTAAGAGGACTAGTAGAGTACACATACCTAGCGGAAAGGCAGCAGCTTCTCATATGTTTAACTCTTTCCTTTCCAGAATCATTACAGCTAATGAGTTAAGTGATGTTTGTAGAAGTGCTTAGTACAGTTGTCAATAGGTGTAGTTCTTGTAATTGCCTATTAAAATGTTGGAAGGTAGCATATTCTCAAGGAAAAACTTCTTGTACAACATTTAGTCTATTTATACAGAGTTAAGGCTCTTACTGTGAAGTAGCTGTATAGGAGGTATCGGATGCAGTGTTTATAAACCTAGCAAGTGGTGCTGTTTATTGAATTATAGTTGATTAACAATATTCTGTTAGTTTCAGGTGTACGGCACAGTGATTCAGAGATACATGGATATGTGTGTGTATATTATATAAACGGGGCTTCCCTGCTGGCTCAGACTGTAAAGAATCTGCCTGCAATACGGGAGACCTGGGTTCAATCCTTGGGTTGGGAAGATCCCTGGAGAAGGTGGAGAAGGCAATGGCAACCCACACCAGTCCTCTTGCCCGGAAAATCCCATGGACGGAGCAGCCTGGTAGGCGGCAGTCCATGGGGTCGCTAAGAGTCAGACACGACTGAGCGGCTTCACTTTCACTTTTCACTTTCATGCATTGGAGAAGGAAATGGCAACCCACTCCAGTGTTCTTGCCTGGAGAATCCCAGGGATGGGGGAGCCTGGTGGGCTGCCTTCTCTGGGGTCGCACAGAGTCGGACATGACTGATGCGACTTAGCAGCAGCCTGGAGAAGGAAATGGCTACCCACTCTAGTATTCTTGCCTGGGAAATTCCTTGGACAGAGGAGCCTGGCAGGCTTTAGTCTGTGGGGTCACAAAGAGTCAGACATGACTGAGTGACTAATACACAAACACACTCACTCACACGTGCACACATATTCCTTTTCAGATTCTTCTTGCAGAATATTAAATGTCATTCCTTATGTTGTACAGTAGATCTCTGTTGGTTATTTTATCTCTACTAGTGTGTATATGTTAATTCCAACATCCTAATTTATCCGTTCCCCTACCCCGCTTTCCCCTGTGATCTCCATGTTTGTTTTCTGTGTCTATGAGTCTTTTGCTCTTGTGTGAATAGGTTCATTTTAGATTCTACATGTAGGCAATATGATATCCTTATCTTTGACTGACTTACATCACTTAGGGTGATAGTGTCTGGGTCCATCCCTGTTGCTGCAAATCGCATTATTTCATTCTTTTTTATGGCTTACTAGTTTTCCATTATATAAATAGTCCACATCAGATGCAATTGCTAAGTGTAGTCAGATCTATGAATCTTTTATTTTAAGCCTTCTGGGTTTGTTGTAGTTCAGAGAGGAAACCTCTCCAGTTCTGAGCTTCTTGGAAAGTCTCTTGGGATTTCTTTGTGACTTTCGTGGATTCATTGTCGTCCATTAAATTTTTGAACCTTTGGGAATTTCTCCTTGTATAAAGTCTGAGGATTGTATTGAACCTGATTTTTTCCTGTTGGAGACACTGTTAGTGCTATCTTTTCATTGTGTAAACATAGAGGTTAGTCTTTCATTTCAGAGGAGATCATGAAATGTCACTTTATTGAGTACTAGCTAAAAATCTCCTTCGTTTCACTCAGGTTTCTGATAGTTGTGAAGAAGCAAAAGACCTGTTGCACAAAAACCACATGCTGCAGGATGAAATTGCTGTGCTAAGACTGGAAAGAGACGCACTGAAAAATCAGCACTGGGAAAAGGAAGAGAGCTATTTGGAGTACATTGAAATGCTCAAAGTAAACTATGAGGATCTTCAAAAGGCAATAAAACTGCATGAGGAAGTGTTAACAAAGACTGTACCCCACTTTCCAGGCCAGCTTAATGCTCTGAGAGCGGAGAATACAAAGCTAAACTCGAAGCTGGAGAACGAAACAGAAAGCAAACAAAGGCTGGAAACGGAAGTGAGATCCTACCGTTCCAGACTGGCTGCTGCCTTACACGATCATGAGCACGGTCAGACATCAAAGAGAGGTCTGGAACTGGCCTTCCAGAGAGCAAAAGAGTGGTTATGCTTGCAGGACAAAATGAAGTCCGATGTGGCTCATCTAAAAGATAACAACGAGATGCTTTCCCAGCAACCATCTACAGCGGAAAGTAAGTTCAATAAGCTGAAAATCAAGCTGCATCACACCAGAGATGATCTTCGAGAAAAGACTTTGATGTTAGAACATGTCCAGAGAGACCTAAGTCAAGCAGAGTGTCGAAAGCAGGAAACTGAACACATGTATCCGAACGAGCAAGGCAAAGTGAATACATACCTTGGAAAGCAGGAATCCTTAGAGGAGAGATTGTGTCAACTCCAGAGTGAAAACCTGTTGCTCCGACAGCAGCTGGATGATGCAGAGCCGACAGGAAAGAGAAGACGGTCATCAGCATCCAAGACCAGTTTCAGCAGATCGTGAGAAAGCTTCAGGCCGAACGTGAGAAACGAGGTCTGATGCTGGAGGAAAGAAACAGGGAGTTAATCAACGAATGGAATCATTTAAAAGAGAGAATGGATCAGTACGAAAACGAGAAAGCAGGAGAAGTGAGTATCCAGAAGGAGAAATGATTCTCAGCCTTCCTGAAAGAAAGTTCAAAGTGATTCTTGATTCTGGCGAAATGTGGAATCTAGTTGAATATAAAAAATACACAGGCTGTGAATCTATGGTCTCTAAACCAGCCTACAAGCATACCTTGTATCCAGCCAATAAAAATCAGACTCTGAAGAAATGCTTCACTTTGAGTAGGGACATCGTGTCGTTTGTGAAATGTTAAGAGATTCAGTCCTAAATTGTTAACATAGACAGGTATTAGCAATTTACTCTTTTAGTATTAAGGTAATAATTTTAATCTTTATGTTGCCACATGTCAGTATCATGATGAAGCAGATAAATGAAATGCTCAAACCTGAAATGAATATTTCCAAATTAAGCTTCAGTTACATGGATTACCTTGACAGTCAATTCCAGGTTTCCCCCAGGCTATATTTTATATCTCTTCCTTTGACTTCAGTAGCTTTTCATAGCTTTTTGTTATATTTGTTGGTACAATTTTATTTTTATTCAGGTCAATTTGAGTTAATGTGGAAAACATTTCAGCCTTGAATCATTTATTCTTAAAGCCTCTCAACTCTTCAGATGTATCTACTTATCATTAAATCATAATTTGGGACTCAGAGGGTGAGCTTTAGCAAAACTATTCTTGATTTAATCTTCCCACTGCTATCAGTCCTGGGTGTTCATTGGAAGGACTGATGCTAAAGCTGAAACTCCAATACTTTGGCCACCTGATGCGAAGAGTGGACTCACTGGAAAAGACTCTGATGCTGGGAGGGATTGGGGGCAGGAGGAGAAGGGGATGACAGAGAATGAGACGGCTGGATGGCATCACCGACGCGATGGACATGAGTTTGAGTGAACTCCGGGACTTGGTGATAGACAGGGAGGCCTGGCGCGCTGTGATTCATGGGGTGGCAAAGAGTCGGACCCGACTGAGAGACTGAACTGAACTAGAACATTTTTACAAACAATTTGCTCATAATTCTCATTTTAAGGATCAATTACTACCATGTGAATCCAAGTTTGTCCTCCAAAAATGAAGGGTGGCGGGGTTTGTGAGCAGCAGGAACGGAGTGAGTCAGGGAGAGGGTTGTAGGGGCTGAGGTCTGGAGGCGGGTGGAGGCCAGGTTATCAAGGCTCCCTGAAGGCCATGGGAGCAGCCTCAATGTTTAAATTTCATTTTCCTTGTGTATTGAAATATAGTTGATTTACAATTTTGTGTTCGTTTCAGTTGCACAGGAAATTGATTCAGTTATACATACACATATATCCATTCTTTTTCAGTTCCTTTTCCCAGGTAGGTGACTCCAGAATATTGAGTAGAGTTCCCTGTGCTCTCCAGGAGGGCCTCACAGTTAACCAAGGGCAAAGGTGGGGAGGAGGGATAAATTAGGAGTTTGGGATAGACATAGACATACTACTAGATATCAAAAGCAACAAGGGAATGGCCTCCTTTTTCTGCTGAGGTGGGAATCTGTTCGAAAGATCTGAGCACTGGTTGGAATATGTGACAATCTCTGAGTTAATCAAAGCTTCTAATAAAAAAAAAAAGAGGGAAAATGTTTCCACAGTGTGGAAAATTTTTCACCACTTGTCCCACCTACACACTCATTTCTTTCTGGACACGAGGTGGTGAAGCTCTGCAGACATATTGGGAAGGGCAGAGCGTGGACAGTGGGGCCACATCCTTTGAGTAACTTAATATCAGGAAGGCTAGAGGGTGGCCCCTTCTGTGTCTGTAACCAGATTCAGTGAGGAGGAAAAAGAAGGTGAGTTGCTGTCTATGGTGATAATTTTCAAAGTACACCTGTTGGAGTTATCCATTAACATAACATAACATATTTATCTGACTTGATAAACTCAGTGACAGAGTGTCTTCTTAGGCAGTTGTGAGACAACTTCAGCAAGAGCTGGCCGACACTGTGGGAAAGCAGTCTATGTTGGAGGCGTCACTGAAAGTCCCGGCATGTTAGTGCGCTCACTTAGGAGCTGCGGCCCAGGATTTAAAGAACAATGTTAAACTTCTACAACTCCGTCAACTCATAAGTCAGGTGTGTACGAAATTGAACATGTTGACAGTTAATATGTAGGATAAAGTGTTTTAGGACACCCATTTTCATGGTCAGCTCTCTTCTGTATTTTTGTTACAAGTAACTTACTACACTTTTCTTATCTTTATAATGCACTCGTTTCTTAAACTCTGACTTTCATCCTGCCATTTGCATTATATTATTTTTTTTCTCATATTTTTTACCTTTAGGAAAGTTGAAAATTGTGCCTCATTGTTCACACAAGTTGAGAGCCTTTTTTTTCTTTGAAACAATACTTTTTTAAGTGGTAGCTGCATTACCATGACGAGGCAAGCCAGATTAAAATCAGAGGATAATAGGAGTTTAATGGAACGTTCAGAAAAAGTATCATTTCTCATCTTCCCTTTTGTGAATGGCTGTAGAGTTCTGTATGTATTTATTTCATGGATTTCAGAATGACTTGTGCAGAAAGGGTATTATACAAACCAGTTGAAGTTTAGGCACTGCCTTCTTTCCTTTTCATTTTGAATATATGGTAAAAGCTTGGAGGCACTCAGATGATGTAGAATAGATGCATCCAAACTAGAGAATTAAGAAGATTATCTGGATCCTGCCGTTGGATTTTTTTTGAAAAGCTATTGAGATATGATTGACATATCATAGAATTCACCCACTCAACGTGTGTAGTTCAGTATCTCTTCGTCTAGAGAGGTGTAACCTGTGACCACAGTCCATTTTAGAGCATTTCCATCACGCTCTAAAAGAAACCCTGCATCCCTTAGCCACCACCCGTGGCCTCCCATCTCCCTCAGCCCCGGGCCACCCCCAGTCTCATGTCTGTCTCTGTAGACATGCCTGTTCTCGGTATTTTGTAAGGATGGAATCGTGCAGTCTGTGCTCCTTTGGGATTAGCTTTTCTCGTTTGACGTCGTGTTTTCACGGTTCATCCATGTGATAGCACGCATCAGCTCTTCCGTTTCTGTTGGTTGTCAGCAGTAAGCTAAGCCACTTGATGGAGCTTTGGGTTGTTTCCACTTCGGGGCTAGTAATAATGCTGTTGTGAACACTGATTTGCATGATTCTGTGTGGACATGTTTGTATTTCCCTGTGGTTGAATCTTATCCTCAGAGTTAGCTGGCTGATTTCACCTTTTCCTGGCCCTTGTTCAGACTGTCCTTTCTGTCTTGACAGTGGACCTGGCGCCCAGTCTCTCCTCCTTCATGGAGCTTTCCTGACTGTCCAGCTCTCATCCCTTGTTACCTAGTCTCTGAGGAACAGTTTAGCCCCTAATTTTACACTGTTGACATTTCTTCCGTGAGGGGGAATCTTGGCTAAGTATATGGCAGTGTACCAGGGAATATTTATTGATATGCACAGCACTTGTCTTGCATAAATGGACAGTAACAGAGGATTACAGGAATGAGGCATTTTTTGTTGTTGCTGTTCAGAAAAATGATCATCTCTGTAAACTGTTAGGAAATGGGATTTCTTTCACTTTGCAAATAATTTCTCTTTGGAATGCAATTCAAATTAGCAAAAAGTCTTTGTACTTCAGAGGCTTATGGGATTAGAATCATATTTATGAGATTTATTACTTAGAGTCTTCTCACAGTCTTCTTTTGGGAGGCATTTATTAACTTAGCCCTTGATAACTCAATGCAGTATCCCTCAAACTTCTTTAAAATCCTGGGACATTAAGATGGGGGAAGGAGTAAGAGACATTCTACTGAGAGGTGACTTGTACTCATTTTATGAGGAAAGATAGAAAAATATTATTGTAGAACAAGAAAAGAGTATAAAATCAAGTGCAATTGCTGCGTGCCAAAGATGACAGTGAAGAATATATTTTGTGACTCTTGGTGGTTTGAACTTCTTTCTTGATCCTCTAAGTAATCCCTGGTCCTACATTCTACAATATAGATACCATCATTATTACAGAGTTAAGGCTCTTACTGTGAAGTAGCTGTATAGGAGGTATCGGATGGCAGTGTTTATAAACCTAGCAAGTGGTGCTGTTTATTGAATTATAGTTGATTAACAATATTCTGTTAGTTTCAGGTGTACAGCACAGTGATTCACACATACATGGATATGTGTGTGTATATTATATAAACAGGGCTTCCCTGCTGGCTCAGACTGTAAAGAATCTGCCTTCAATACAGGAGACCTGGGTTCAATCCTTGGGTTGGGAAGATCCCTGGAGAAGGTGGAGAAGGCAATGGCAACCCACTCCAGTCCTCTTGCCCGGAAAATCCCATGGACGGAGCAGCCTGGTAGGCGGCAGTCCATGGGGTCGCTAAGAGTCAGACACGACTGAGCGACTTCACTTTCACTTCTCACTTTCATGCATTGGAGAAGGAAATGGCAACCCACTCCAGTGTTCTTGCCTGGAGAATCCCAGGGACGGGAGAGCCTGGTGGGCTGCCGTCTCTGGGGTGACCCGCACAGAGTCGGACACGACTGAAGCGACTTAGCAGCAGCCTGAAGAAGGAAATGGCTACCCACTCCAGTATTCTTGCCTGGGAAATTCCGTGGACAGAGAAGCCTGGCAGGCTATAGTCTGTGGGGTCGCAAAGAATCAGACATGACTGAGTGACTAATACACAAACACACTCACTCACACGTACACACATATTCCTTTTCAGATTCTTCTTGCAGAATATTAAGTGTCATTCCTTATGTTGTACAGTAGATCTCTGTTGGTTATTTTATCTCTACTAGTGTGTATATGTTAATTCCAACATCCTAATTTATCCGTTCCCCTACCCCGCTTTCCCCTGTGATCACCATAAGTTTGTTTTCTGTGTCTATGAGTCTTTTGCTGTTGTGTGAATAGGTTCATTTTAGATTCTACATATAAGCAGTATGATATCCTTATCTTTGACTGACTTACATCACTTAGGGTGATAGTGTCTGGGTCCATCCCTGTTGCTGCAAATCGCATTATTTCATTCTTTTTTATGGCTTACTAGTTTTCCATTATATAAATAGTCCACATCAGATGCAATTGCTAAGTGTAGTCAGATCTATGAATCTTTTATTTTAAGCCTTCTGGGTTTGTTGTAGTTCAGAGAGGAAACCTCTCCAGTTCTGAGCTTCTTGAAAAGTCTCTTGGGATTTCTTTGTGACTTTCGTGGATTCATTGTCGTCCATTAAATTTTTGAACTTTTGGGAATTTCTCCTTGTATAAAGTCTGAGGATTGTATTGAACCTGATTTTTTCCTGTTGGAGACACTGTTAGTGCTATCTTTTCATTGTGTAAACATAGAGGTTAGTCTTTCATTTCAGAGGAGATCATGAAATGTCACTTTATTGAGTACTAGCTAAAAATCTCCTTTGTTTCGCTCAGGTTTCTGATAGTTGTGAAGAAGCAAAAGACCTGTTGCACAAAAACCACATGCTGCAGGATGAAATTGCTGTGCTAAGACTGGAAAGAGACGCACTGAAAAATCAGCACCGGGAAAAGGAAGAGAGCTATTTGGAGTACATTGAAATGCTCAAAGTAAACTATGAGGATCTTCAAAAGGCAATAAAACTGCATGAGGAAGTGTTAACAAAGACTGTACCCCACTTTCCAGGCCAGCTTAATGCTCTGAGAGCGGAGAATACAAAGCTAAACTCGAAGCTGGAGAACGAAACAGAAAGCAAACAAAGGCTGGAAACGGAAGTGAGATCCTACCGTTCCAGACTGGCTGCTGCCTTACACGATCATGAGCACGGTCAGACATCAAAGAGAGGTCTGGAACTGGCCTTCCAGAGAGCAAAAGAGTGGTTATGCTTGCAGGACAAAATGAAGTCCGATGTGGCTCATCTAAAAGATAACAACGAGATGCTTTCCCAGCAACCATCTACAGCGGAAAGTAAGTTCAATAAGCTGAAAATCAAGCTGCATCACACCAGAGATGATCTTCGAGAAAAGACTTTGATGTTAGAACATGTCCAGAGAGACCTAAGTCAAGCAGAGTGTCGAAAGCAGGAAACTGAACACATGTATCCGAACGAGCAAGGCAAAGTGAATACATACCTTGGAAAGCAGGAATCCTTAGAGGAGAGATTGTGTCAACTCCGGAGTGAAAACCTGTTGCTCCGACAGCAGCTGGATGATGCAGAGCCGACAGGAAAGAGAAGACGGTCATCAGCATCCAAGACCAGTTTCAGCAGATCGTGAGAAAGCTTCAGGCCGAACGTGAGAAACGAGGTCTGATGCTGGAGGAAAGAAACAGGGAGTTAATCAACGAATGGAATCATTTAAAAGAGAGAATGGATCAGTACGAAAACGAGAAAGCAGGAGAAGTGAGTATCCAGAAGGAGAAATGATTCTCAGCCTTCCTGAAAGAAAGTTCAAAGTGATTCTTGATTCTGGCGAAATGTGGAATCTAGTTGAATATAAAACATACACAGGCTGTGAATCTATGGTCTCTAAACCAGCCTACAAGCATACCTTGTATCCAGCCAATAAAAATTAGACTCTGAAGAAATGCTTCACTTTGAGTAGGGACATCGTGTCGTTTGTGAAATGTTAAGAGATTCAGTCCTAAATTGTTAACATAGACAGGTATTAGCAATTAACTCTTTTAGTATTAAGGTAATAATTTTAATCTTTATGTTGCCACATGTCAGTATCATGATGAAGCAGATAAAGGAAATGCTCAAACCTGAAATGAATATTTCCAAATTAAGCTTCAGTTACATGGATTACCTTGACAGTCAATTCCAGGTTTCCCCCAGGCTATATATCTCTTCCTTTGGCTTCAGTAGCTTTTCATAGCTTTTTGTTATATTTGTTGGTACAATTTTATTTTTATTCAGGTCAATTTGAGTTAATGTGGGAAACATTTCAGCCTTGAATCATTTATTCTTAAAGCCTCTCAACTCTTCAGATGTATCTGCTTATCATTAAATCATAATTTGGGACTCAGAGGGTGAGCTTTAGCAAAACTATTCTTGATTTAATCTTCCCACTGCTATCAGTCCTGGGTGTTCATTGGAAGGACTGATGCTAAAGCTGAAACTCCAATACTTTGGCCACCTGATGCGAAGAGTGGACTCGCTGGAAAAGACTCTGATGCTGGGAGGGATTGGGGGCAGGAGGAGAAGGGGACGACAGAGAATGAGATGGCTTTATGGCATCAGCGACTCGATGGACATGAGTTTGAGTGAACTCCGGGACTTGGTGATAGACAGGGAGGCCTGGCGCGCTGTGATTCATGGGGTGGCAAAGAGTCGGACACGACTGAGAGACTGAACTGAACTAGAACATTTTTACAAACAATTTGCTCATAATTCTCATTTTAAGGATCAATTACTACCATGTGAATCCAAGTTTGTCCTCCAAAAATGAAGCGTGTCAGAATTCATGAGCAGCAGGAACGGAGTGAGTCAGGGAGAGGGTTGTAGGGGCTGAGGTCTGGAGGCGGGTGGAGGCCAGGTTATCAAGGCTCCCTGAAGGCCATGGGAGCAGCCTCAATGTTTAAATTTCATTTTCCTTGTGTATTGAAATATAGTTGATTTACAATTTTGTGTTCGTTTCAGTTGCACAGGAAATTGATTCAGTTATACATACACATATATCCATTCTTTTTCAGTTCCTTTTCCCAGGTAGGTGACTCCAGAATATTGAGTAGAGTTCCCTGTGCTCTCCAGGAGGGCCTCACAGTTAACCAAGGGCAAAGGTGGGGAGGAGGGATAAATTAGGAGTTCGGGATAGACATAGACATACTGCTGCTGCTGCTGCTGCTAAGTCACTTCAGTCGTGTCCGACTCTGTGTGACCCCATAGACGGAAGCCCACCAGGCTCCCCGTCCCTGGGATTCTCCAGGCAAGAACACTGGAGTGGGTTGCCATTTCCTTCTACTAGATATCAAAAGCAACAAGGGAATGGCCTCATTTTTCTGCTGAGGTGGGAATCTGTGCGAAAGATCTGAGCACTGGTTGGAATATGTGACAATCTCTGAGTTAATCAAAGCTTCTAATAAAAAAAAAGAGGGAAAATGTTTCCACACTGTGGAAAATTTTTCACCACTTGTCCCACCTACACACTCATTTCTTTCTGGACACGAGGTGGTGAAGCTCTGCAGACATATTGGGAAGGGCAGAGCGTGGACAGTGGGGCCACATCCTTTGTCTGAGTAACTTAATATCAGGAAGGCTGGAGGGTGGCCCCTTCTGTGTCTGTAACCAGATTCAGTGAGGAGGAAAAAGAAGGTGAGTTGCTGTCTATGGTGATAATTTTCAAAGTACACCTGTTGGAGTTATCTATTAACATAATAGTAGAGTGACTTGATAAACTCAGTGACAGAGCGTCTTCTTAGGCAGTTGTGAGACAACTTCAGCAAGAGCTGGCCGACACTGTGTTAAAGCAGTCTATGTTGGAGGCGTCACTGAAAGTCCTGGCATGTTACTGCGCTCACTTAGAAGCTGCGGCGCAGGATTTAAAGAACAATGTTAAACTACTACAACTCCGTCAACTCACAAGTCAGGTGTGTACGAAATTGAACATGTTGACAGTTAATATGTAGGATAAAGTGTTTTAGGACACCCATTTTCATGGTCAGCTCTCTTCTGTATTTTTGTTACAAGTAACTTACTACACTTTTCTTATCTTTATAATGCACTCGTTTCTTAAACTCTGACTTTCATCCTGCCATTTGCATTATATTATTTTTTCTCATATTTTTTACCTTTAGGAAAGTTGAGAATTGTGCCTCATTGTTCACACAAGTTGAGAGCCTTTTTTTTCTTTGAAACAATACTTTTTTAAGTGGTAGCTGCATTACCATGACGAGGCAAGCCAGATTAAAATCAGAGGATAATAGGAGTTTAATGGAACGTTCAGAAAAAGTATCATTTCTCATCTTCCCTTTTGTGAATGGCTGTAGAGTTCTGTTTGTATTTATTTCATGGATTTCAGAATGACTTGTGCAGAAAGGGTATTATACAAACCAGTTGAAGTTTAGGCACTGCCTTCTTTCCTTTTCATTTTGAATATATGGTAAAAGCATGGAGGCACTCAGATGATGTAGAATACATGCATCCAAACTAGAGAATTAAGAAGATTATCTGGATCCTGCCGTTGGATTTTTTTGAAAAGCTATTGAGATATGATTGACATATCATAGAATTCACCCACTCAACGTGTGTAGTTCAGTATCTCTTCGTCTAGAGAGGTGTAACCTGTGACCACAGTCCATTTTAGAGCATTTCCATCACCCTCTAAGAGAAACTCTGCATCCCTTAGCCACCACCCGTGGCCTCCCATCTCCCTCAGCCCCGGGCCACCCCCAGTCTCATGTCTGTCTCTGTAGACATGCCTGTTCTCGGTATTTTGTATGAATGGAATCGTGCAGTCTGTGCTCCTTTGGGATTAGCTTTTCTCGTTTGACGTCGTGTTTTCACGGTTCATCCATGTGATAGCACGCATCAGCTCTTCCGTTTCTGTTGGTTGTCAGCAGTAAGCTAAGCCACTTGATGGAGCTTTGGGTTGTTTCCACTTCGGGGCTAGTAATAATGCTGTTGTGAACACTGATTTGCATGATTCTGTGTGGACATGTTTGTATTTCCCTGTGGTTGAATCTTATCCTCAGAGTTAGCTGGCTGATTTCACCTTTCCCTGGCCCTTGCTCAGACTGTCCTTTCTGTCTTGACAGTGGACCTGGCGCCCAGTCTCTCCTCCTTCATGGAGCTTTCCTGACTGTCCAGCTCTCATTGAGCCTTTTCACATCAGCCCTTGTTACCTAGTCTCTGAGGAACAGTTTAGCCCCTAATTTTACACTGTTGACATTTCTTCCGTGAGGGGGAATCTTGGCTAAGTATATGTCGGTGTAACAGGGAACATTTATTGATATGCACAGCACTTGTCTTGCATAAATGGACAGTAACAGAGGATTACAGGAATGAGGCATTTTTTGTTGCTGCTATTAAGAAAAATGATCATCTCTGTAAACTGTTAGGAAATGGGATTTCTTTCACTTTGCAAATAATTTCTCTTTGGAATGCAATTCAAATTAGCAAAAAGTCTTTGTACTTCAGAGGCTTATGGGATTAGAATCATATTTATGAGATTTATTACTTAGAGTCTTCTTCCCACAGTCTTCTTTTGGGAGGCATTTATTAACTTAGCCCTTGATAACTCAATGCAGTATCCCTCAAACTTCTTTAAAATCCTGGGACATTAAGATGGGGGAAGGAGTAAGAGACATTCTACTGAGAGGTGACTTGTACTCATTTTATGAGGAAAGATAGAAAAATATTATTGTAGAACAAGAAAAGAGTGTAAAATCAAGTGCAATTGCTGCGTGCCAAAGATGACAGTGAAGAATATATTTTGTGACTCTTGGTGGTTTGAACTTCTTTCTTGATCCTCTGAGTAATCCCTGGTCCTACATTCTACAATACAGATACCATCGTTATTTATTTGATCCTGGGTTTGGGTTAGGCTGTGCTCAGTCTACTTTCTTCATTAGCAAACGGTATCATTTTATTCTTGAAGACTGATGGTCTTCCAGCAGAGCTGAAAACTGCATCTTCAAAATGTCTGCACCTGGATGCAAAAAATCAAGTTTTTCAACAAGAGTTATTATCTATGAAGCTAATGCAAAAGAAATGTAAAGAACTAGAGAGAAGAAAAAGAAGTTGGAGCAAGAAGTCGTGACCCTCAAAGGTCATATAGAAATGAATATGATAGAACACAGTCCAGTAGAGCAGTATCAACAGGAGACTGGAGAAAGAGAGAGACAGAATCTCGTAGAGAAATTAAAAGAAGTCAACCTGTTTTTGCAGGTTAATTTGTTGATCTGTCATGTGCTTGAATTCACTTTCACTGTCCATTACATTTTGGATGTATACAGTTTATGTGTTTCCTCTACCTCCCTTAGAGCAGTTAGTTTTGTAGATTTCTGGAAAGAAGGGGGACACTTGTTTTCCCTTTAAATATTTCAGTTTCCATCACAGTTATCACTGAATTGACCTATCAGAATGATTCTCACTAGAGAATCCTTTTACTTAGAAGACCAATTGGTATAAAACAGGACCATTAGGAGGAAATGAAAATATTGTGGTTTAAAACTGGCACCATCCTCTTGAATTATTCTTAAGTTGTCTTGTTCAGTTTTTAAAATTTTAAGTTGATCCTCTTATTCTTTGAATTATCAGATTATATAAGTACTACTATAACAGTGATTCCACTTTAATTTTATGATTCAGATTTAATTCACTTCACATTGACAATAATTGTTTTAAACTCCTGTTCTTTTTTTTTTTTAACCTTTAAAATCGCTCTCTGAATCACTGACTCAAAACTAAAGGGAACAAGTATAATTTTCCAGGTTAATGATTATTTTAAAACTGTTATCTTTTTCAATTTGCCTTAGACACAAGCTGGATCTCAGCAGATGGAACTCAGAATTAAAGACTTGGAATCTGAACTCTCCAAAATGAAAACGTTGCAGAAGATTCTAATAAAGCAGAGTTGGAAAAATATAAGCAACTCTACCTAGTAGAATGTGAAGTTAGAAAGTCATTGCAAGATAAACTAGACAAGTAAGTCAAAACACAGAATCACAAAAACTAAATTTAGTTCATTAATTTGTCTCTAAAGCCTAATTGTTACAGAGCGGGGTACATGAGATTAGTAGGAAGTGAAAGCTAACTAGATGGTCACTGCTAAGGGGGCGCCTGAAGACAAACTATTAGTACTGTATCAAGTCTTTCCACGCTATGTCAAAGCATACTTATGAAATAGGGGGAAATTAACACATGGATTAAAGGCAGGGTAAATCACAAAGTGGCTCCAAGTAATGTAGTGACCTGACTGAGGGGATGTGTGGAGAATGGAAAGGGCAGATCGCACCTGCAGTGCCTAGTCCAGGTTTCCCCACTGTCTGAAAGCAGAGCGTTCCTAGGAAGCCTAAGCCAAAACGGCGTACAGCAAAGAAGCAGGTCCCCGAGGGCACGTTCTGCTGGCTGATGCACAAAGTGAATCTGCACAGGGGAAGCACAGGTGCTCAGACAGGGTTCAGGGCTGTGGAGACTTGATGCCGGGATGTGGGCTCTGGCTTCCGGGGAAGGAGCTCGGTGGGGCCGGTCTCCCTGCTTGGGGAGCGCGATGCCTCTCCCTGTAAAACGTACAGTGAACACTGTTTAGAGTTTTGGCTTTTTAAATGAGACCAGAAATTGTCTCCAGATCTTTATTGTTGTTTTTTGGACCATCAGAAAGAGGTGCTGACATAGGCTCTTCGTAGAAGTGAAGTAACATAAAGTGAACTTTGGAAAAGCACAGGACACTTGTCATTGTTCCTGGGGCTGTTTTAGCTCTCTTCTGTCTCACCCATTGACTCTCTCATCCCCCCCTTGAGACTGTGGCTCTAGGTGATACCTCAGAGCCAAATGCTTAATTTCTCAGAGGTCATGAGTGAAACGTATGTACAAGGGTGGTGAAAGGAAGCACTTGAAAATGGTTTTGTGGGATAGTGTGTTTCTTCATCCCTGAACTGTTTCCTGGAGGCAGGTGTGTCCCAGAGGCAGCAAGTGTCACTGGGAGGCCACCTCCCTTTCTCTCTGACGCCCTTTCTCTCTCCCAACTGTGACTTGTTACTTGAGGAGGCCAGACGCATGGGGACTTGTTTAGAACAGGATTACAGCTGTCATTGATTACAGGAGGTCTGCTCTGTGTCTTCAGTGTGCAAACAGTTTAATGACAATTCCATTTACTATGTGGCAACTTTAAAAATGCCAGTCATTTAGGGAAACATGAATGAAATTGGTGCTTTCCATCTTCCCCAGGACTAATGAGAGGCTGGCAGAGATGAGCACCAAACTTGAGGTGGAGAAACAGCAGAACGGATCTTTATTCAGCCCTCTTAGCAGGAGGCCGGTCCTGGAGCCCTCTTCTGTTGGAAATTTCAATCCTACTTCAGGGTTCAATGCAAATCTTATTTCAAGAGCGAACGTAGGGTTTTCTACCTCAATTCCACGCCCTTCAAATGACAGCATGGAGACTTACTTGACCAAGGTTAGTTCTATTTTTTTCATTGGGTTTCAGATTTGTGATATAAATGATCCTTGTTTTTAATCTGGTGAACTTCTGAGTTGTGTTTTTTTTTTTTTGACTTATGCACCCTAAGTAAAACCATAATCAACTGTGATCATCAAGGAGATATTTAATGATTTTTTTGTTCTAGATGTCTCGTTTTTAAGAGATACTTCTTAAAATCTTAAATTTCTTGAAAAGCTGCATTGAAATTCTACTTTAGAAATGAAATCTTATTGTCTAGTAACCGAAAGTGTACTTTGAGAAGTTTGATTAACTTTCCATTTCATTTCACTTTGGCGGTGGTTCATAATCACTTCCAGGTTCTGCTGCTCCCACCACGGTTTTTCTACCCCTAAGCGTAATTGACTAACTGGCATCTAAACATAACAAACGTATGGATGTTTTTTATTTGAAGGAATCCTAGATAAATCCTTTTTATGAATTAAACAAACTTGTAATACTTAATCAAAAGATTAATTTCTGGTTTTAGATTAAAATTTTTTTGTTATTTTCTTATACAAGAGCACATCTTTAATTGCTATTTTACTTACAGAATTTTGATTTACATTTCTGAAACATATCTTGCCGAGCAGTTGTAGAGTGTTTCTAAGTTAGTAGTTAAATCAAATATTTAAAACTTGTAAATGAAGCTCCCTTTTGTCCCTGTCTTGACATCACCTGGCTGAATGATGACTGAGATAGCAATGATGGGGAGTCTTTAAATTGCAACAAGTTTCCGTTGTGTAATCATTGTGATTAAAATATCCATTTCAGTCAGTGCACACGGGTTCATGGTTTTGGTGGTGTTTTCATGATGTTGGTGATACAGAGAAAAGTAGCCCGTGTTAAATGCAGTCTTAACCTGTTTTCTCATTTGGCTTCTCGCCATCATAGAAGAGCAGTCTAAGATTTCTTCGATAGCACTGGAGCTACGTTGGGTCTTAGTACTTGAGAGCCGTGAACCTGGAGGATGTGCTTTAGCTGTGCAGTCACCGCGGGCCTCCAGACACTTCATCCCACGTCAGATACTTGCCCACGCAGGCCTAAGAGGAGGAAGCAAATGCTTGACCCCCATCCCAGGGGCAGGCTGCCTGCTGCAGAACCCAAGTTCACAGTGCTGTGGGCACATAACCTCTTTTCAAAGAAGAGATTTGGAACCAAGCAAGCACTTCTTAGTTCCATGTCCCAAACGCACCTGTTAGATAAATCTCCTCTCTTCTCATACGGAGGGTAGGAGTATAAGTCCTCCCCTTGAAACGTCAGGCTGAGGAAATGAAGTTCAACTGTAATTTCTCACCAGATTTAGATGATAATTGAGATTACACTCATACTTTTTGTATATACCAACTAATGATGAGAGGTTGGATAGAAGTATACTAGACAGTAAAGAGCGATCTGTTGTGTGTTTTAAATTTTGTTCTAAATAACCCAAAATGTGGATAATTCATTCTTGACTGATTTTAGTTAACCAGTTTTCATCTGGAGGAAATGAACATCCTTTTAAGGATGAATCTCTTCAGTTTTGGCCTGCTTGATTCAAATAAAGATTTTCTCCTTCAAGTCCCCTGTCCTGTTTTTAAAAAATATTTATTCTTTCTAAATTAACTGTATCGACTGCTACAGACAGGAGTTTGATATTGATTTATTCTTATTTTTGCATTTAAAGCACATGATTTAGTTAGAAAGTAATGTCATGCCATGCCACAAGCGTTGTTTAATTATATAAGAAGGATTTACATATTCATTTTGTCTCTTATAGTTAAAAATCTGTGTGTTTTTTGTTAATCTGAGGAAGTAGCTGGCATAGGGCTCAGTAAGAAGGCCATTGGCTTTGTTACTTCTTTTGTAGAATGAGGAACTTTGAGCAAATCAATGACTCTTACACCTTACAAAAAGTTTTTTTCTTCAAAGAAAGCAACTTTTCTTTTTAAAAAAACTTCTGCGTGGAACTGCGTTCTATAAAATGGAGACAAGTATTGAACCGTTTAGCTGAAGAGTGGCCAGAGGCCCTGCAGCTGTGACTTCTCTGTTCCTCAGCGCTGGCCTGTAAAAGCCAAGTGACCAAGTGCGCTTGTTGAGTTATATTTGATTCTTTGGGTGGATAAATGATGCTTGTTACAGACGAGACCCTTTCTCTTTTATTTTTCCCTCTGTGCTATGCAGCTTGCAGGGTCTTAGTTCCCTAACCAGGGAGCAAACCCGAGTCCCCTGCAGGGAAAGCACTCCGTCCGAACCGCTGCGCCACCAGGAAGGTCCCAGAGACCCTTCCTCTTAAGTCTCCCGTCCCCCCGAATCTCCCCTACCCCTTATGAGCGTATTCCCCCAAACTCTTGGGGTTTCAGGTGTTAAAAGGTCTATTTTCTCCATGTCTCACTTTCACTGCACGTTTTTCCCCCTGGGTCCCTTCTGTGTATCCAGTGATGGAAGGTGGTGCCAGGCATAAGACGTTGGGAAATGACTCGCTCCTTGTTGCTCCCAGAGCCGTTCGGTGCCCGGGTGTAGTGTCAGTGCCCCGTCCTGGAAGTCGGGACCTGCTCTGCTGGGGCCTAAACTGTTCCCTGGGCGCCGGCCCCATGCCCCGCTCCTGGGCCTGGTGGCCGCGGTGTCTGGAGGAATTGTCTGGCTCTGCCCACAGGACCTGCAGGACCGCAGCGACGAGCTGCAGGCCGCCCTGGAAGGCCTGCAGACACAGACGGCCCCGAGTCGGCGTGGCCGCCTGCCCCCGGGACACGGCCCGGCAGGTAGGCGCTGGGTGCTTGGAGATGGTGGGTCTGCTGGGAGGTGGTGGGTTGTGTGCTCCTGCCCCGGGGACGGGGTGGTGGGCCAGCCCACTGCCCAGGGGGTCACAAGTCCTTCGGACCACTGGTGTGGGAGAAGGATCCTATCTGAGGCCAGGGGTTTCGGCAACCCAGAGCCCCAAGGGAGATGGAGGAGGATGTAGGTCCTACTGCTTGGACAGAGTAAGTGGTGAAGGTTACGATGACCTTGCTGTGACCTCAGGGCAGGCGTGTCCCCTGTGAGCCTCCTAAGGCAGGGAGGATGGAAGGAGATACGGGCGGGGGTGATGGGGGACGGCCTGTGATGGCTTTGGCACGGGCAGCCCATGTCAGCTTTCCTCGGGGCCTCTGAGGGAAGACGGGTGAGTCTCCTGTGCACCTGGTCGCTCGGAGGCCTTCACCTGCAGCAGTGGACTCTGCTGGCCCCGAGCCACAGCTCTGCTGCCCTCAGCCAGGGGTTATTGGCGTGTGGCTGATGTCATCGCATCCCTCGATGAGTGTCAGCGGCCCATGTGGCCACAGGAAAGGGGGTGGTTGTCTTTTTCCCTGGACTGGCCTGAGCTGCAAGGAGTGTGTGGCCCTTGTTGAGAGCCAGGACCTGCGCCCCGGGTGCGGTGGCCAGAAGGCTCTGGGTCGTAGCACCGGAGGGAGCCCCGAGCTTCGTGTTGGCGCCGACGCAGCCAGAGCGCTCTCACAGCTGGAGCCTTTTCTCTTCCCCTCGCCCCCATCTGGCCGCGGAGCGTCTATCAGCCCCTTCTAGGGAGGAGGGGCGGTCAGGACAGCAGCGCTGTGGTGCAGGGGTCACGTGGGTGGTGGAGGCCGAGCTGGCTGAGCTGGCCGTGCATCCAACCGGGCCCACTCCTGACCCAGGCGGCAGCTTCCTGTTGTCAGGGCAATGGGATGCTCTCTTTCCTAAGATGCTTATCCCAAGTTCTCTCTGCCAGATGTTGCCGAGTCTGTCCCTCTTTTTCATGGAAAACAGTTTGGGAACTGAAAAGAGCAGGCAAGAGGCCAGGATGTGTCTGCTCTTTTCACTTTCGAGCCCATCCTCCGGCACGGATGAAACCCCAGTAGGGGCCACACTCGCATTGTGAATCAAGCCTTGAGTGTGCCCCCTACCACGCATGGCGTGGGGTCACCTGGGCCCAGGAGGGCTGGCCACACGTGCTGTGGGTCTACAGGCACCTATTTGTGATGAGCTGTAAAGCCGGGTGATGTTGCTGGTGGGGAGGATCTTCGGGACCAGGTGTAGCTCCCACCCCCTCCCTATGATCTGTCGGAGCCTCAGTCCACGACAGCTTAGTTTGCGTGACATTTTCTTTGAGACCCGCTCATGCTTTATGTGATGTAACAGTGAGCGGCGAGGGCCTCTGAAAAAAGGAGGAAGCTGAAACAGAGCTTGAAGACATGGCTTTGTCACGCCTCGTCCTGAAGTGCTGTCTGAGCCCGGGTCACATTTTCCTGTGGTCCCTGCCCCTCTGTGTGCCTGCCGTGGTCAAAGGGGTAGGCGTGGGCCCCATATAGCCTCACAGATCTGGCAGGAGTCCTCCTCCCTGTTTCTACCTTTGAGTGACCTGTGTTCTCACAAAGACTCGAAATGCTGATCTGTAAAAATGCCAACTTGGAGAACTTGGCACAGCAGACAGTCCCCGGCCCATGGCCTCTGAGCACCAGTGCCGCCTTCCTCTGTTAGAAAGGGCCCACAGAAGGCTGTGCTTCCTCCAGGGTCGGCTTGGAGGTTGGATCGGGTCCCGTGGTGTCCTGGGCAGAACATCAATGGAGATGTCTTCTTATTTTCAGGCACCGTCATGTTCATGGGTGATTCTGCCCCAGCGAGTATAAAAACAGAGATCACATTGGAGCAACTGAAGGAGCATCACCAAGAATTCAAGATCCAGCTGGAGACCAAGGTCAGGGGACTGAGGGAGGCCAAAGAGATCGGGGAACTTCCTGCTGCTGAGACGCATCTGCGTACACATCTGCCCATAGTGAGCGCGCTCAGCGGGACAGAGGTGTGCAGGGAATGTGCCTGACCTTGACTTTCTGCCTCCACCCCCTTCGGAAGGAGGCAGGATGGAGGAGTAGCTAATGACGGGAGGGAGCAGGGTCCCTCCCCGTGTCCAGAGGCCGGTGCAGAGGCCAGACCTCCCTGTTTGCCCTGCGCTGGCAAGTCACAGCCCCTGGCTCTGTTGCAGCTGAAGCAGATTCTGGGAGCAGAATCGTAGTTCCTGGGATTGCCCCGCGCCAGGGGCTCCCCAGGTGGCGCTAGTGGAAAAGAGGAGCTATGTTGCCGGTACAGGAGACATAAGAGCTGCAGGTTCGATCCCTGGGTTGGGAAGATCCCTTGGAGGAGAGCATGGCAACCACTCCAGTCTACTTATCTGGAGAATCCCATGGACAAAGGAGCCTGGTGGGCTACAGTCCACAGGGTTGCACAGAGTTGGACACGACTGAAGCGATTTAGCACGCAGGGGCTCCTAGGCCGCCCTGGCCAAGCCTGTCTTGTTGGGTAAATGTGTCTCTTGCTCTGTCACTCGGTTGTGGTGGGTTTTGTGGAGGAATGGTGCCCATGACTTGCCAGGCGTCACCACGGCAGCGGGGTGGTCCTGCCCCTGGGTTCCTGCTGTGGCCTTGTCCTCCAGGCCTCGTGGAGGGTGTTGCTCCCCCCTGCCCTCCTCCTGCGGCCGCCAGCCTCCCTTCTGCACCTGCAGGGCCTCCCCACAAGGCTGCAGCGGAGGTTACAGGAAGTGACGGAAGCAGGCGGCCACACAAGCCATGGGGAGCCTTTCACCGGCCCCAGCAGCCTGTTGAAGCCGGGCCACCCGCTGCTTGGATGCTGGGCCCGGCAGCCTTGATTCGTCAAGCGAATTGTGTTTGGGGGCCCCCAGCCGACATCACTCATGCCTCTCTCCTCAGGTTAATGGCCACAAGAGGGATATGGAGGTGATGAAAAGGGCCTTTGCAGAGGAGAGGAGGAAGCTGGAGCGGGCCTTCCAGCTCAAGGTTGGCATGCTGCAGGGTCAGAAGGCCAAGCTGGCAACGCTGCACACAGAGTCACAGGAGGTGGACCGAGGCCTGCGGGAGGAGCTGCACAGGAGGGGGAAGCTGGAGCGGGGCCATGTGCGGTGGCTGAGCCCGGAGACAGCGCGGCTGCAGGAGGCGCTCCAGCTGCACAGGTCTGTGCAGGATCTCAGGTCCAGGGTTTGTTGCCCAGAACCCGGATTTGAAATTGAATTTGGGCAGATTGTTCAGAGTCACAAGTACTTGTTACCTGAGTGGTGAGCCCTGAAAGAACAGGTTATTTTACAAAGGTTCTGACTTTTCTTTCTGCTGCACTGTGCACATGGCATGAGAGATCTTAGTTCCCTCACCAGGGATCGAACCTGTGGCCCTGTGGTGGACGCATGGAGTCTTCACCACTGGACTGCCAGGGAAGTCCCGAAGAGTCTGACTTTAAAAATACAGTCTCCATCATCTGTTAGCTCGTGTCACACACCCATCCTCTGGGCCCCACCAGGAAGCTGGGGGGCTGGAGAGGCCTGGGAGGGGGCTAAAGGTAGGGAGGCGGTCTGTGAGCCGGTGATGGAGTGTCAGGTATGCAGCCTGGCCCTCCTCCCCGGTCCCCGTGGGGCTCAGGCCGGCACCCACTCCATCTCAGGAGCCCAGGACGCTAGAAGGTCTTTTCTAGGAGCCTCACAGCACCACCCAGGAGATGACCCGGGCGACTTCAGGCCAGGCACAGCTGTGTGTTGTGGTTGTGGCTCTATGCACTGTGTCTTTTGGCCCCATGAGCGTCCACACAGCACTCCCACAAGGTCCCCGCCAGAGGCTTCGTGAGGTGTATCTCCTGTCTGGGCACAGGACACTGGCCCACCTCACACACAGGTGTGTCCAGCTGAGGCGCCACCTCCTGCCCGCTAGGTGACCATGGCACGTAGCTTCACGGGAAAATGCATCATGTGGGATTTATGATGAACCAAAAGGAATAAATGTCAGTGCACCTCCCAGCTTGAGAAAGAAAATATTAGCATAGCCAGGAGCCCCAGGCTCTGTTCTCAGACACCTGTCACTCCTCCCCGAGGCGCCTGGACTGTTTGTCACCCTCTAGACATTGCTCTAGGCCTCAGTCTCGGATGCGGGGTCCCCCAATGACGTGGTGCCTTGGTTGTGGTGGGCTGGCTTCTGAATCCCCTCCTCCCTGCAGCAGAGGTGGCACTGGGCCTCACGAGTGGCGTGGAGCCTCAGGGGAACGCATGGACCCGCCATTCCCATTGTGGCTGCAATCACACGCTGGGCTGGGGCCCAGTGGACCTGCGAGTCCACATCAGGCCACAGGCACACTCGGGGGCCTTCGAGAGCCCAGCGGCCACACGCCCTCTCTGCCGTCTGTGTCGGGCACTTCCCTGTGGACAGGCACAGGAGCCCAGCGCTGTATTAGTCCTGCACCCAGCCCCCGGGCCCGGCGGGCTGTGCTGGTCCTCTCTGCTTCTCCTGACTTGCGGCACACCTTGGCTTGTTGGCCCCACGGCTAACGTCACAGTTCAGGTCTCAGTGGTGTCTGGATCACTGGACAGGGTTTCCTGGGCACCTGCCACGTGCTGTCACAGCCAGGGCTGCAGCCGGGAGTGAGACAGGTGTTTGCAGCTTTCAGCCCTAGGTGGGTGAGCGGAGAAGGCTCCATTGTCCGGCATCTGTAACCCTTAGTGCAGGCCTGTTCAGATCTTATGTTTCCTCCTGGGTCTGTCCTGGTAGATTGTTTCAAGGCATTTGGACATGGACGATTTTCAAAACTCCAGACTTGGATTTTTACTGAATGTTCCTCAGCTTGGATGCCTGGTTAGATGCCTTCTTTATGGGACCATCTTCTTTATTCTGATGTGTGGCCTTTCGTGAAACTGTCTTTGGAGTACATTCCCTCCGTTTTTGTTTATCTGAAAATGTCTCAGCTTCTCTCCCATTTCTGAAGTCTTGTCTTGCTAGAAGCACAAACCTTGAGGCGCAGCTGAAGGCTGCCCTCTGCCTTCTGCCCTGGACAGGCTGCTCTGTGTGAGCATCCATTTTCTCTTGCTGCGGTGATGAGTGACCAGGAAGTCAGAGGCTTAAAGCATCACAACTTAGGATTTCACGGTGCTCGAGAGTTGAAATCAGAAGTGACTACAGCTGGGCGGGAATCTCAGTGTCGGCAGCCACCTTCCTTTCTGGAAGCTCGGGAGGAAACCTGCAAGCCTCCCATTCTTGACCCACACCTTCCTCCTCTAATGCCAGCAGTGACGGGCTGATCCTCCTCGCGCTCCATCCTGACTCCCAGTCTTCTGCCTGCTCTTCCACAGTGGAGGGCCCTCGTGGACAGTCTGGGACACTCTTTCCATCTAAGGACAGTGAATTAGCAGCTTTCATTCTGTTTGTTGCAGTGGTCCCCCTTTGCTATGACAGAGCAAGCACATTTGCAGGTTCTGGGTGCAGACGTCTTTTAGAGGCTGTTATTCTGTCCCCACAGTAGCTGATCTGAGTTGTGTCCTTTGGTTGCTATTAGCTTCTCCATCTTTTGTGGTTTTTCTTGGGGTGTTTCAGTTCAGTTCAGTCGCTCAGTCGTGTCCGACTCTCTGCGACCCCATGAATCACAGCACGCCAGGCCTCCCTGTCCATCACCAACTCCCGGAGTTCACTCAAATTCATGTCTATAGAGTCGGTGATGCCATCCATCCATCTCATTCTGTCGTCCCCTTCTCCCGCCCCCACCCTTTCCCAGCATCAGAGTCTTTTCCAGTGAATCAACTTGTCGCATGAAGTGGCCAAAGTATTGCAGTTTCAGCTTTAGCATCAGTCCCTCCAATGAACACCCAGGATTGATCTCCTTGCAGTCCAAGGGACTCTCAAACGTCTTCTCCAGCACCACAGTTCAAAAGCATCAATTCTTCGACGATCAGCTTTCTTCACAGTCCAACTCTCACATCCATACATGACCACGGGAAAAACCATAGCCTTGACTAGACAGACCTTTTTTGGCAAAGTAATGTCTCTGCTTTTTAATATATTATCTAGGTTGGTCATAACTTTCCTTCCAAGGAGTAAGCGTCTTTTAATTTCATGGCTGCAATCAGCATCTGCAGTGATTTTGGAGCCCAAAAAAATAAAATCTGACACTGTCTGCACTGTTTTTCCATCTATTTCCCATGAAGTGATGGGACCAGATGCCATGATCTTTGTTTTCTGAATGTTGAGCTTCAAGCCAACCTTTTCACTCTCCTCTTTCACTTTCATCAAGAGGCCTTTGAGTTCCTCTTCACTTTCTGCCATAAGGGTAGTGTCATCTGCATATCTGAGGTTATTGATATTTCTCCCAGCAATCTTGATTCCAGCTTGTGCTTCTTCCAGCCCAGCGTTCCTCATGATGTACTCTGCATAGAAGTTAAATAAGCAGGGTGACAATATACAGCCTTGACATACTCCTTTTCCTATTTGGAACCAGTCTGTTGTTCATGTACAGTTCTGAGTGTTGCTTCCTGACCTGCATACAGGTTTCTCAAAAGGCAGGTCAGGTGGTCTGGTATTCCCATCTCTTTCAGAATTTTCCACAGTTTATTGGGGTGTTTAGGTGTGTGTATTTCTTTCGTTTTAACTTGTTATTGAAGTGTTATGTGCACACACACACAAGACACACGTGTGTACAGTTGGAAGAATTGCTGATGCATTGGACACATCTGTGTCACCAGCACCCAGCACCTGCCCCCCAGGGTCACTCTTCCGAGTCAGGATAGTGCCGACCCCTGGGGGTCTCTGGGGAGCCCCATGTTTTTGTTCTCGGTGCTGGTGTACCTAAGAATGGACTTGTTGGGTCCTAGGGCACAGGTGCGGTTTTCTTTTTACTTACCGCACTTAGAAACGTTATGCCTGCTGAACATATAGATTTGTGTCCTATGAGAATCTTTCAGCCTCTCTTTGTAAAATATTGCCTCTCCCCTCAGTGGCCTTTTCAGTTGGATGTATGATATTAGATCTTTTCACTTTTCCTCCTTTTCTTAACCTCTCTTTGATTTCTTCCATCTTCTTTTCTGTACATGAAACATTCTGGGTACTTTTTCATATCTCTGTGTTCTAAGTCAGTGATTCTTTCTTCAGCTATATCTAATCTACCAGTGAGCTTTTATTTTGACATTGATTTTTTTTTCCCCCATTTTCAAACATTCTATTTGGTCCTGCCTGATCGTTTCTGATAGCTTCTTGTTGCTTGCTTGTCCACTTTTTATTCCCATCATTTATTTAAGTAAACACTTAATAATATTTATCCCAAGTCTGTGGCGGACAGTTCCAATATCTGGGATCTAATTCTGTTGTTTTGGCTTCTGACTGCAATAAGCGGTCCTTTCCCACATACGTTGTGGTGACCTTTGATTGTGAGCTCATGTTCACATGAAGTTTATCTCTGGGAATCCTGAGAGCTGTCGTAGAGGATTCTCCGTGCAGAAAGGATGTGTTTTGCTTTTGCCAAGATGACTTGGGAGCCTCTTAATCTGAGACCACTTTAACCTATTCCAGGGAACCAGCCCAGGACACGCGCCCCTGGTGTGGTTTCTCCACACTGATGTAGGTGTTGGCCTCAGGGTAACCCCGTGTTTGTGTTGCTTAATGCTCACAGCTTTGGTTTCAGCATTCGGGTTTTGGTTTAAGGGCCACTGGAGGTTTCTATAACCTTCTGTGAGGACACCACACGTTAGATGATCAGCTTTGCACAGGCTCTGGTTATCTGGTGAATGTGGAAGGTTGGAATAAGGCAAGCACCATCTTATTCGAGGTTCAGGAAACTGGAAACTGAACTTGCCCCGCCACACAGACACACACACACACACACCACCACCACCACCCCCCCGCCTTGAGTCAATCACTCCCCTCCTCGAAACCCTTCGCGTCTTTTGAAATTCCATTGGCTTCTATGTCTTCATTTTTCTCTTTAGTTCCTCATGAGAAAAATGAAATTGTACTTATGCCTATGAAGGAGATACTTATGCTTGATATTATAAGAATAACACATTAAACATACGAGGTCATGTGCTTTGAGTACTTTTAGATTGAAAAAACTAGAAGCTAATGCCAGGTAGAGACCTAATGTTTAGGGGAATAAGTGTCAGTGAGGATAGATTTTCTGGGCAGCAGGTGTGCGTTTCAAGCTGCCTCCCCGTGACCTTCATTGAGCAGTTGCTCATCCGTTGCACATCAATGGAGTTACCTTCCAGGGAAACTCTAAGAGCATCGGAAGCCAAGACTCCAGGCAGTCTTGGCCTGGGCGGCCTCTGTCAGTACTTGCTTTCCCCTCCTGAAGGTTCCACACTGCATCAGATCACCCTCTGTCTGCTAACGTGGGCGTCTTTCCAGTTTGCTCCAGTGCTGACCTCAGGGTGTGGGATAGGGGGCACTCCCCATAGGATTCAGCTTCCCGAGTCCTTGTGTTCCTCAGCTTTGTGCTCGGAGTCCCTGGGGGGAATTTCCTTGCAAAACCTCATGAGGACTCTCATCCAGCATCTTTCATTGGTGCCAGCTGTGAGCATGCTGACATTTCCGTGAAGGTAAGGAGATGCAGGAACAGGCCAGCTGTAAACACAGAGAACCACAGTGCCGAATACGCTAGTCCATGGCTCTTTTGGAGCTAAGAAAGCTTTGTTTTCCTGTAGCTTATCTCTTGGGAGGTGCAAACCAGAGCAGGTTCACGCTGGACACAGGGAAGGAACTGGTGCTCTGTGTCCTCATCCAGGAAAGGAAAGTGTGGCTGTGGGTCATTACAAGACCAGACTCTGTCGGGTGACCAGCTCTTACAATTCCCACTCTTCTTGCTTTTTAAAATTTGTTATCCAGAATCAAGTTGGAAAAGTGTTCTGAAGAATGCACGCTCTTGAAAAATGAGCTGGGGAGGAGCCGACAAGAGCTTGAAGCTTCAGAAAGGAGGCAGGCTGCCCAGAGGTAAGGGCTGGCTCAGTGGTCCCACCCCAACCACCCATCCTGGACATGGTTTGCTCATCGTAGAAGAAGCTCAGTGGGCATTACTGTAGAAAGTGGGATGTGTTCACAGATAACCCATGTTCCAGGAACAGTCAGCAGAGAACTGTGCTGCCCTCTGACCAGCATTGATGGGCATGGGCGGGCTCAGGCATCCTACAGAATGCTCCAGAGCGTGTTCAACGGTCAGAGGAGGCATCCTGCATCCCTGTAGGGGCAAGAGGGCCTCTTACAACCTTCCTGAGCCAGTAGAATCTGTTTGTTCTTGTCCTGATAATGGTTTCAGCTGTGCTTTTGTCCAAGGTTCATTCCTGGTCCGTTGATTTCAGTGTGTCAGAGTCAGGGGTCTAGGGCAGGGGCCTGAGCACTGAGGCAGGAGCTGTGTGTATTGTGGAGGGTTACCTGTCAGTGGATTTCAGCTTTCACCATCAGAGCCTCATCTCAGAAGGGTTTGGCTTTTCTTTTCTTTTTTTTTATTTAAATGAGCTCAGCTCTAAACTGCCGAGGCTGTGGGATTGATTTGATAAAAGTGCCTGATGATTAAAGTGCGGAATCCAGAGTGGATGGTCACCCAGCGATCACTATTACTTTACAGCAAATCCGAAAGATTTCTTTCCTCCAGGAACCATTTTCCCTAAGTTTGGTGCTGGGAGCCTTTTGACAGTAGACATCAGCAAATGTAAGGCTGTGTTGATGGTTATGCTTCTGGGTGTGAAGAGCACTCCCACGTGCTGGAGAGAGATTAACATGTGCTGTGCAGCTGAGGAATGTCGTGGAGGGTTTGTACTTAGTGCTGGCAGGGTTCCTCTGGTTGCCAGGCTGGGATCCAACTGGACCAGTAGCAGTAACAGTGCAGGACACTGACAGACCAGTGGCTGTAGGGTATAGAGAACAGGTGTGCAAACCAGCCACCACGGTGACCGTGAGCAATGACTCATCAGTGATACTGTTAACTTTGCTTCTTCAACAGGAAGGAAATGGAGGATTTAAAGAGAGACGAGGAAAACGCCTACTCTGAGATGCAAGGGCTCTGCACACAGGTTAAGTATTGACCCCTGGCGTGAAACTGAGGCCACCCTTCCTTTTCCATTGTTTGGAAATAATCTCAAACTTACAGAAAAGAAACACAGAACATTTTAATGAAAGTTACACGAGTTGCTGGCCCATCAGCTCCCTCCCACTCCAGGTTGGGAACTCGGTGTGGATATGACGGGTTGTGGCCCCCTCAGCCACAACCGGGACCTCGTGTGGCTTCAGTCTGCCTGTCCTTATTCTTAGGACCTGGTGCTTTTGAAGGTTATAAGCAGTTGTTTTGGTGTGTCTAGAACTTCCTTATAATTGGATTCAGATTATGTGGGAATATCCCCTTCTCATTCCATCCTGTCCGGGGACGCAAGCTTTAGTGACGTCCTTCGATTCGTGTTCAGGTGGTGTTGGCCCGGCTTCTTCACAGAGTTACTTTCCCCTTGGTGATTCCTGAGCATTTTATGGGACGATCCCTTGATAGGATGTGAGTGTCCTGCTCTTCAGTTAGCTCTCACCCAATTGTCCTCCCTGTTTTATTCAATGGGTTGTCAGATGTTACCATCAGTATTTATTTCCATGCTCAATTGTCCCAGATTTGGCTAAAAAGAGCCCCCTCAGGGTGAGCTCTGGGCCCTGGTCATTATCTGAGCACTTCCTTACTTTCTAGTGTCCCACGATAGTCCAGGTTCATCTGGTACTTCCCTTGCCCCAGCCCTGGAAGCAACCACGTCTCCGAGGAATCCTTGGTGACTTTTCGCTCAGAATGGTACTTGGAGACCAAGATTTGGGTACTGGGAGTGCTCACGGCTCCTGGGGCATCAGTGAGTCCAAATGCAGTTAGTGCGTAGAATTAGGGAATGTGTATTTATCATGCTCACACGCACGTGGTTTCAGGTAGATTTATTTATACACCTCTTTACCAAAAATCATAAACTCAGACTCTGCAATTCCCATATCACAGGGATGATTCTAGTTTTCTCTCTTTCTGAATTTATAACTTAGGCCTCTCGCAGTGAAAAGCCTGGTTTCCATCATCCTCCGATCAGTCCCCTTTAGCCTGCACGTGAAGGCCCTTCTCACTGTGTGTCAGCACTGCCCACCACACTGGTCTCCCTCTGCCCCATGAATAAATGCCTTCTGCACTTGGTCTCACTTACTGGCTTTTGTACCGAAGCACACAGCTTGGAGGTCTTCCCTTGTGACGCAGCTAGTAAAGAATCCACCTGCAGTGGGGGAGACCTGAGTTTGGTCCCTGGGTTGCGAAGATCCCCTGGAGAAAGGAAAGGCTACCCACTCCAGTATTCTGGCCTGGAGAATTCCATGGACTGTATAGTCCGTGGGGTTGCAAGGAATTGGACATGACTGAGCTTCTTTCACTTCACTTCACACAGCTTGGATGTGTCATTTTATTTTAAATTTTTTAAAAATTGAAATTATTGATAATTGTAGGCTCATATGTGGTTATAAGACATATATTACAGAGAAATACACTTTCTCCAGTTTCCCCCAGTGGTCACGTTTTATGAAACTTTAGTATAGTTTCTGTGTTAGTTTGCTCGGGCTGCCATAGCAAAGCACCACAGACTGAGGGGCTTACACAACAGAAGTTTGTTTCCTCACAGTTGTCGGAATAAATCAATGACTCTCATACCTTACAAAAAGCTTTTTCTTCAAAGAAAACAACCTTTCTTTTAAAAAAAACCTTCTGCATGGAACCGTGTTCTATACAATGGAGACAAGTATAGAACCGTTTAGCTAAAGAGTGGCCAGAGCCCCTGCAGCTGTGACTTCTCTGTTCCTCAACCCTGCAGTGACCCCTGTGAGACCTTCCGCTTCTATGGGACATAGTTCAGAAACCAACACTCACGAGAGAATCCTTCTCACTAACACCTTTAGAATTCAGTCTTGCTGGTACATTGTTTTCTTGTGTATAATTTTCTCACTTTCTGTGTTTTCGTTAAATGGAAAAGTTTAAAGAAAATCTCAGATGTGTTCTCCTTATTAACATTTGAGTCAAAGTACTTCCTCCATTTGAACAGGATCCTCACCTAGAAATCGAAATAAATTCTCGGAAGTACGTATGTAGGCCAGGAGCTTTTAGGGGAGAAGATAGTAATCCTGTGTGTCATTCCGAGGATTATGAGTCATTCCCTAATTCTCTGAAATTATGTGTACTCGATAGACTGGTATTTACTGTACTTTGATCAGATTAATCTAAATAGCATTGCATATATATGTTCTCTGTTATCTATAAGCAGAATAAGTAGGAATTCATTTTCTTTTATTTATGTGATTTTTTTCTTCTGAAGTAATCTTCAAATTAGGTCTAGTCTCTAAAAGTATTATTTAAAGTCACATTTAGTAAGTCATAAACATATAACTTGTTTATGTTAAACATAAATATTTGACTTATTTCAGATGCGACGGGAGATGGACAGGATAGCTAGAGAAATAACAGAAGGTATGTTGCCAAAACGTATGAATTAAATTTAGACATTGATTTCTGAAATACACTGTAAACAATAAATGGCATCTCTTTCCATTGCTTGGATAAAAGATGCTATGTTAAATATTTTTTTTTATACATAGCTAATGAAAAATGTGAAAGCATGAGCAGTCATAGTGAAAAATATCCTTCTTCCGCCATCAAGTACCATAGCTTGAAAAGCAATCTCTGAAGGTCTATGTATTTCTTTTTATTTCTAGCTGTATCCTTCTACTTCCTCCATCCCTGGAGCTGTCTTCCTGCACCCTGACACTATTCTCAGAAAACGTGTTCATCAGCTTCTCGTGTCTGGTAGTGGTTAAGGCTAGGAAACCCAGACTTAAGCTATCATGTTTATGTGGCTATCACTTGGTGGGTGACTTTAAAGTTTCTCTGTCACTGAATATGTCACCAGTTTATCTTTTCCCCTCAGGAAATGCTCCAAACACCCACATCAATTTGGGTCCTGCCCGAGTAGTCGGCCTTATCTCTTTCCCACCTTACTCTGCCCCTCAGCTCTGCATCTGACCAGCCAGACTGTGTGGGATCCCACAGATTCCTTTCCTCACCTCCGGTCTTTGTACGTGCTTCTCCCCTCCATCTCCTGTACTTTCTCCTGTCCTTCAGGCAGCTACATACATATCACCTCCACCAAAAAGCTGGCAGTATTGACACAAAGCCGGCTGCCCCTTCCCGGCATTCCTTGTGCCATCTTTTATATCTTCGTATTTGTGACTCTGTGTGGAAATTGCCTGTTTGTCTGTTTTTCCAGTTCAGGGCATATCATTTTTCAGGGTGGACTGGGTCACCTTCATCTTGTCACAGAACCTTTGCACATAGTTTTTGAGTGAATGAATGAAGAGTGAGAAAACCAGGAGCTCTGATACGCAGCCCCACATGCGACCATGAGCTAATTATAAAATTGTAATCGTGATCAGTATTTTGTGTTGTGTCATCTGTAGATAGATTTCATTTTTCAGAATACTAGGAAAGGTCTCAGGGTTTTTTTTTTTGTTTGTTTTCTTTTACTAATCTTAGTTAGCCCAAGTATTTTCTGTAAAAAATATAATTCTTTCCTTCTCTTTCAGTTGATGCTCAGTTTGCATCTGATGCCTTTAGAGTGTCTTCTCGAGGACCTACAGATGGGTCAACTGTGTGATGACCCAGTTTTGTAAACAGAAGAACAAGATACACAGATTTGGAAGGAAAAAACACATGATTTAGAAAGATAAATAGTAAAAGTTTCCCTACTGGACTGTTTCCATGACGTTTCATTATTTCCCATTAAACATGATGAGCAAATCTTTCTTAACAGAGAATGTTTTTTGTATTATGTGCGTATGATGAAAATTTATATAGCGTTTTAAATGATGTTTCTCTGCATCTAACTTACTTTTTAGCAGATTTAAACGTCAGCACTGTTGAGTTCGCACAGTCTAAGTGATAGTGTTAGTCAACCATGTCTGAGTCTGTGCGACCCCGTGGACTGTAGCCCACCAGGCTCCTCTGTCCATGGCATTCTCCAGGCAAGAATACTGGAGTGGCGAGCCATTCCCTTCTCCAGGGGATCTTCCAGACTCTGGGATCAAACCCAGGTCACCTGCATTGCAGGTGGATTCTTTACCATTTTAGCCACCAGGGACGCCCTTTACAAACTCAAACTGAGCCCTAATACCAGCTGTTTAAACAGCACCCAAACAACCAGACTTGTCCTTAATATTTAGTGGTGTTGATTGGTAGCGTTTTTGTATTTTCCAGTTTTTTATCACTATATATAGACCTAAAGATTTAGATACTGCTGTTATGGCTTCCGTCAATGTTTTGATGTATTACAATTGTTAATAGTGGCATAAAACTTAGTATATGTAACTTTAAACTTAGAATCGTAGGCCTTTCCTCAGGGAGAAATAAGATTTGCCTGCGTTTTTGCCTTTTAAATGAATTAACTTTTTATCATTTTTATTTTTAATTAGAGGATAATTACTTTACAATATTCTGATGGTTTCTGCCAAACATTGACTCGAATTGGCCATAGGTGAGCGTATGGCCCCTCCCTGTTGAACCTCCCTCCCGCCTCCCTCCCCGTTCCACCCCTCTAGGTTGTCACAGAGCACCAGCTTTGGGTTCCCTGCATCATACAGCAAATTCCCAAAGACACACGTTCCCCAGTGTTCACTGCAGCACTACTTAACAATGGCTAGGAATGGAAGCAACCTAGATGTCCATCAACAGGTGAATGGATAAAGAAGCTGTGTATTATTCAACTATAGAAAGGAATGCATTTGAGTCCGTTTTAATTGATTTCATTTACTTTTGGAGACAGTGTTAAAATTAGAGAAAGTTCGTCATGGATAAATATGATTTGCCTAAGACTTTTCTCCTTATCTTTACCTATCTACCAATCTATCTATTTTAGCTTTGCTTTTTGGAAAAAGTCTGGAAAAAGACTTTTTTTTTTTTTTTTTGGAGAAAACACCAGACAAACAGACATTATCACAAAACTCCCCTATCTCCCATATATCCTCCTAATGTAACATTTATCTTTCCTAAATGTGATTTGTTCTCCCATAAGTGTCTCGCCCAAGTCACTGGTTTTTCAGAAGATGCCTTTTTCTCCTACTCCCTATCGTTTATTAAGGAGTATATCAACTCCCAGGAATCCCATAATGCTGAAGAAGCTGACGTGGAACGTTCTATGAAGACCTACGAGACCTTCTGGAACAAACACCCAAAAAAGATATCCTTTTCATTTTAGGCGACTGGAATGAAGATGTAAGAAGTCACGAGATACCTGGAGTAACAGGCAAATTTGGCCGTGGAGTCCAGAACAAAGCAGGGCAAGGGCTAACAGTTTTGCCCAGGGAACGCACTGGTCATAGCAAACACCCGCTTCCATGTACATAAGAGAAGACACCACACATGGACATCACCAGATGGTCAAGACTGAAATCAGATTGATTACATGCTTTGCAGCCATTCAGGTATGACTTATATAAAATCCCTTATGATTATGCAGTAGAAGTGACAAATAGATTCAAGTGATCAGGTCCGATAGAGTCACTAAAGAACTATGAACTGAGGTTCATGACATTGTATAGGAGGCAGTGATCAAGACCATCCCCAAGAAAAAGAAATGCAAAAAGGCGAAATGGTTGTCTGAGGAGGAAAGAAGAGACGCTAAAGGCAAAGGAAAAAAGGAAAGATATACCCTCCTGAATACAGAGTTCCAAAGAATAGCAAGGAGAGATAAGAAAGTCTTCCTCGGTGATCAATGCAAAGATATAGAGGAAAACAATAGAATAGGAAAGACTAGACATCTCTTCAAGAAAATTAGAGATACCAAGGGAACATTTCATGCAAAGATGGACACAATAAAGGACAGAAATGGTATGGACCTAACAGAGCAGACTGTATAAAGAAGAAGTGGCAAAACGCAGAGAAAAACTGTACAAAAAAGATCTTTATGACCCGGATAATCACAAAGATGTGATCACTCATCTAGAGCCAGACATCCCAGAATGTGAAGTCACGGCCTTAGAAAGCATTACTACGAAAAAAGCTAGGGGAGGTGATGAAATTCCAGTTGAGCTATTCCAAATCCTAAAAGATGATGCTATTGCAGTGCTGCACTCAATATGTCAGCAAATTTGGAAAACTCAGCAGTGGCCATAGGACTGGAAAAGGTCAGTCTTCATTCCAATCCCAAAGAAAGGCAATGCCAAAGAATGCTCAAACTATCGCACAATTGCACTCATCTCACATGTTAGTAAAGTTATGCTCAAAATTCTCCAAGCCAGGCTTCAGCAATACATGAACCGTGAACTTCCAGATGTTCAAGCTGGTTTTAGAAAAGGCAGAGGCACCAGAGATCAAATTGCCAACATCCACTGGACCATGGAAAAAGTAAGAGAGTTCCAGAAAAACATCTATTTCTGCTTCATTGACTATGCCAAAGCCTTTGACTGTGTGGATCACAACAAACTGTGGAAAATTCTGATAGAGATGGGAATAACAGACCACCTGACCTGCCTCTTGAGAAACCTGTATGCAGGTCAGGAAGCAACAGTCAGAACTGGACATGGAACAACAGACTGGTTCCAAATAGGAAAAGGAGTATGTCAAGGCGGTATATTGTCACCCTGCTTATTTAACTTCTATGCGGAGTACATCATGAGAAACGCTGGGCCGGAAGAAGCACAGGCTGGAATCAAGATTGCCGGGAGAAATTTCAGTAACCTCAAATATGCAGATGACACCACCCTTATGGCAGAAAGTGAAGAGGAACTCAAAGGCCTCTTGATGAAAGTGAAAGAGGAGAGTGAAAATGTTGGCTTGAAGCTCAACATTCAGAAAACGAAGATCATGGCATCTGGTCCCATCACTTCCTGGGAAATAGATGGGGAAACAGTGGAAACAGTGTCAGACTTTATTTTTCTGGGCTCCAAAAGCACTGCAGATGCTGATTGCAGCCATGAAATTAAAAGACGCTTACTCCTTGGAAGGAAAGTAATGACCAACCTAGATAGCATATTAAAAAGCAGAGACATTACTTTGCCAACCAAGGTCCGTCTAGTCAAAGCTATGGTTTATCCATTGGTCATGTATGGATGTGAGAGTTGGACTGTGAAGAAAGCTGAGCACTGAAGAGTTGATGCTTTTGAACTGTGGTGCTGGAGAAGACTCTTGAGAGTCCCTTGGACTGCAAGGAGATCCAGCCAGTCCATTCTAAAGGAGATCAGTCCTGGGTGTTCATTGGAAGGACTGATGCTATAGCTGAAACTCCAATATTTTGGCCACCTCATGCGAAGAGTTGACTCACTGGAAAAGACTCTGATGCTGGGAGGGATTGGGGGCAGGAGGAGAAGTGGACGACAGAGAATGAGATGGCTGGATGGCATCACCGACTCGATGGACATGAGTTTGAGTGAACTCCGGGAGTTGGTGATGGACAGGGAGGCTGGCGTGCTGTGATTCATGGGGTCGCAAGGAGTTGGACACGACTGAGCGACTGAAATGAACTGAAATGAAATAAACACAGAGAGTGTTTTATTCGGTGGGAAAATCTTAGGACTTCAAGCCTGGGAGACAGTGTCTCAGGTAGCCCTGAGAGACTGCTCCGAGGAGGCGGGAGAGGGAGTCAGCCTATACACAAGTTTACAAGAAAGGGCCGGCAGTCTGATCATCAAAGATTACAGTTAATAAGGAAAACCAGATATGAAGTTAAAGAATTCAGTGTTCTTCTATGTATGGGAAGATTCAGGAGCCTGGGATTATTTGAATCTTCCTTTCATACGCATCTCAGCTATCTGGGGCCAGAATCCTGTTGTTGTTGTTGTTGTTTTTAATTTCTCACATCCCCCTCTCCCCACCCAGCTCCTCAGCAAGCACCATGTGGGGGTGGCAAGCATCTGCTGGATCACAGGTATCGTTTTCCCTTTTGAGAGCCTTCATTCAGGTTTGGAGGCTGGAAATTGCCAAAGGCGGTTTCATCCTTGTTAACTGATATAGCAGGGGATATTCCACTTTACAACCTGATGCAAACAGCCAACTCACCAGAACAGACCCTTATGCTGGTAAAGATTGAGGGCAGGAGGATAAGGAAAAATGGTTAGATAGCATCACAGAGTCAACGGACATAGTTTGAACAAACTCTGGGAGACAGCGAAGGACAGGGAAGCCTGACGTGCTGCAGGCCGTGGTCACAAAGAGTCGGACACGACTGAGCGACTGAACAACCATAACACCAAGGATGTAGCAGTGGGCGTGGCTGAGATAAGACTTTCCTGGATTTTGTAGCATTTCTTGGACGAAAACTGAAGTCTTCTTTTTACCCAGTGCCTGTCTTGAATAGCGTGTGTGGGAAGGAGAAACGCTTGGCAAGGTTTAAGACAGTCTCATGAGCACAGCATAATAACGATGCTCACAATCAGAACATTCTCCTTGTTTAATTAGATGGTAACTGTATCTATTCAGTTTCCGCTCCTGTGTCATCAGCATTTCAGGTGGAGGTACAGAAGAAGTGATTGGCCAAGTGGTTGTTTTCATTTTTTCTACATTGTCTAGGTGCCAAGGCCTTGAGGCAATTTCTTTTAAGTGATGCCTCAGATTCTCAGGTCTGCATTTGTAGCTGGCAGATCCCCACCATGGCCAGTGAGGTACAGATATTCCTCCAGATTTGTGCCTTTGTCATCACTATTCTCCCATGTCAGCAATTAAGAAATACAGGGCATAGTCTAAGCTTATAAGGTGTTGAACTTTATTGGATGTGGGAAGCATATGTGTCATTTTGGGACATATTAATTTAAATGATGGACAGGTCATCTCTAAGTCCACGAAGGAGCTGACAGAATTGGCAACTAAGGCTGTTGATTGAAAACTGGACAGATTTCAATGTACAGGACAAATACAGGTAAAATACGGGTTTTTGCTAACCGAAGCGACTCGGTATCTGTTGGTAAATTTGTGCTAGTTTATGCTTGCAGCACTGGAAACTAATGTGCATATGATGGCGTGTATGCTGCCATGTCGGGTAAATCGAGTGCGTCAGAAGAAACCTAAGTCCCATCCAGGATGGGTGTCTGAGGTGGACCCTAGAATGAGAAGGAGGGCCATTTACAGAAAGACGGGTCAAGGATGCATTCCAAAAGGCAGGGAGTAACGTATGAGAAGAAGAGAATTCACTGAGGGGTATTTGATGTTAAAACTTGTTGAAACTGAGTGTCATGCGTAGACTGCTGTATGGGTACCCAAGCCTTTTGCTCAGAGGGAGTCTTGGAAAGACCTTTATTAATTAATAACCTTTATGCAATATAAAGGAGGTGATTTCCCTGGTGGTTCAGACGGTAAAGAATCTGTTTGCAATGCCGGAGACCTAGGTTCAATCCCTGGGTCAGAAAGAACCCCAGGAGAAGGGAATGGCAATACACTGCGGTATTCTCGCCTGGAAAATGTCATGGACAGAGGAGCCTGGTGGGCTTCAGTCCATGGAGTCCCAAAGAGTCAGACAGGACTAAGAGACTAACACTTTCACTTTCATAGTTACTTTTAAGACACAGAGATTCTTATTTATTGAACTGAAAGGAAAGGGGCCCAGCATATCAACAGAGAGATGATTTTTTTTCATCCAATCTGGAATAGTCTAGTAATTCAAACATAATATAAATGATTTAATGGGTTGAGTTAAATGCTCTCTTGTAATAAAGGCAATTTTTACATCTGTTGATTCTTGTCATTCCAGAATGGAAAGAGAGTCTGGGAAACCTGGTGTCTCAAAGAATCTGAAGTGGGTTGAATTTTAAATCCTACTCATCTTCCTACTCCGTTGCCTTAATGTTGCTTGGGTTGGAGTGAGGTTTTAGAGCAGCAACTTATCAAAAATATTGCATTAGACTTCAATCATTTTTTTCTTTATAGTGACTTATTCCATAAATTCTTAAATCACCTGAAAAAATGTGAATCTTGACATCCTTCTGATACAATTCTCCCAAACATTAATAATAGAACAGGTGGTGATGGGAGAGTGTAACAGCTGCCATTATAAATCCAGCCAGGTGGGAAAGGACGCCAGGTGGGTCTCTTGGGATTGCCATCATGTGCAAGGTGAAATGATTTCTCAAGACTTCCTAACATTTATCCCCCAAAATCAGCATGTGAGCCATCAATCCTTCGAAGGTTAAAAGGGACATTACTCAAAAACTGGCATGGAGAGGCAGCGTTTCAAGAGGCTGTTATGTCATTGGGTTTAAAGCTTTAAAGCGGAGAGGAGATAGTTATTCTAAAGTTGATAACAATTGCCTCCCCTGTCGTTCCCCCTAATTCATCTGCTGGATCCTCTTTTTCATTTCCCAGTTTTTACAAATGAGTCTATAATGAGTCCACGTAAGTACAAGTCTTTTTGTTGTTGTTTAGTGGTTCTTATAGAATTATATCCCTGTTTGAAATGGAAATAACAAGTCTTCAACTTCTTACATGCATTTGGTTATTTCTGATCAAATTAACATCACAAAAATGTCTGCACATAATCTACAGCAGATGTTCTTCTCATCCACGAATAAATTACAGTGGCTACTAGGCGGAAAGTTGTTTTGTTGTGCTGTTTCCCCAAGCAAGGTCATTAATGGAGAACAGCAGCACCTTTTGGATCCTTTGGATCCAGAGTTATTTTTTTATCTTTAGCCTTTTTCCTGAACCAGTGGACGTGAGCTTGAGCAAACTCCGGGAGATGGTGAATGACAGGGTAGCCCAGCACACTGCAGTCCATGGGGTCTCAAAGGGTCGGACATGACTTTGCAACTGAACAACAACAACATTGTGCTCTACAGTTTAAACAACAAAGGCTTCATTAATAAATATTCTTTGTGTCATCAGGATCCAGTACGTGCCTATAAACTATGTACTCAACTTTTCTGAGAGTCTCTCTCTTGAAAATCTGTGCTGTTCTCCCTGCTTCTTGAAATGCCACTTTGCTTGAGGCTCTTCCTCTGTTTAGAATGCAAATACCCTGACTATGCTAATGCTTTACTCCTTACCCAGTCTTAATTTGCAACACTTTAAGGTGAATTAATCTATCAGATCATCTAAAACACATTTTAATAAGAGAGGTGAATAGCACAGGGTGGGCTGTGGAGTGAGGGACAACTTGATTTTGAAAGACAAGGCGGGGATGGGGGGACAGAGCCAAAGATAACCTGTTATGTTTGATTATTTTTCTTGGGATTAGCCCTGCTTTGAAAATAAATGTCCTGCTTTGTTCTGTAGTTTATCCTTTCTTTGCACAATTTACAGGATGTTATAAATGAGTGAATGAGTGAGTGGATGAATAAAATTACCTTGACAGGCAGCAGTTAAGAAGTTAGGGATTACCCTGATAGCATTTTGATTTTTTTTTCTTGGAATGAAAACAGAAGATTTCTCTTACAATATCAGCGCCTCTCTAATATAAGAAGTCTAGAAAGATAGAAACTGTTTCCTGTGGAAAGCATTTCCAAAGATGAAGTAAGGCTGAACCTTCTATCTTTCTATTTATGTTTTTTACAGTTGGTTTTATTTCCACTGTTAGGAACCCTAATATCTGAGTAGCCGGGATAAGCCTGAGACCTTGCGTAGGCCTAAGTTTCGATTTCCTGGAGACAGGGTGGAGGCTAAGTTCACAGAAACTCCTCCCTAAGAAGATCCCGCCTGCACCAAAATTAAGAAACTCCTCCCTAGAAAAGTTCCGCAGGCACCAAAAATCGGGCCAATCAGAGGAAAAAGGGAAATCCCCCAGAAAAACCCCGCGTGCGCGCCCGCGAAAACTGGCCAATGAGCTTCTGCCAGTTTGATCTTTTGAACAAAAATAGGTGCTTATGTAATCTAAGGCTATAAAAACCGCTGTGACCTGGGCTCCGGGCTCTTGTACCACTCCACTGCGCTGGAGGAGTCACGAGCCCTAGCTCAAGCTAGAAATAAACCCCACTCTTGCTTTTGCATTGCTGGGAGTGTCTTATTCTACCAGTATGGGGGGACCGGACTCAGGGCATAACCCCACCTATTGCAGTAACTGCATTGTATAGTTGCAGACTTGTCTCTCTTGTCTCTTTAGGCTTCTCTTGCTTATTTTGGTTTATACACGAGTCTGAATTTCCTCTTCTGCACCCCTGGGTGTGTGAGCAACAGTGGAATGTTTAGCTTTATTTCCAGGCTATTATTTGTACCTTAAACTAAATTGATGCCCAATCTGCCACAATTGGAATACAAAGGTGAGACTTTCAACTGCTATTATCTGAACTACGAAGAATTAGAAGCATGCTTGATTAGGATTTTTAAGCCAAGTTTTAACTTTCAAAATGAGGATTCCCCCACCCCCCACACTTTAAGTTTTATCTAGAGGATTGCCAATTTTGGGTAAAGACTAGAACTTGCAGAACCTACAAAGAGGTAGATAAACATTTAAAACTATAAAGTTCTGAAAACCGTTAAAGCTATGAAGATGAACTATAGAACTTAGACGTTGTTGCAGGTGGTTAGGAGGCCTTTAAGAGACATCACAGATATAAGTTCTCTCCTGAATCATTCAAGAAAAAAATAGCTCACTAATATGAAAATTAGTCAAAGCTTTGGTTTTTCCAGTAGTCATGTATGAATGTGAGAGTTGGGCTATAAAGAAAGCTGAGCATCAAAGAATTGATGCTTTTGAACTGTGGTGTTGGAGAAGACTCTTGAGAGTCTCTTGGACAGCAAGGAGATCCAACCAGTCCATCCTAAAGGAAATCAGTGCTGAGTATTCATTGGAAGGACTGATGTTGAAGCTGAAACTCTAATACTTTGGCCACCTGATGCAAAGAACTGACTCATTGGAAAAGATCCTGATGCTGGGAAAGATTGAGGGCTGGAGGAGAAGGGGATGACACAGGATAAGATGGTTGGATGACATCACCGACTCATTGGACATAAGTTTGAGCAAGTTCCAGGAGTTGGTGATAGACAGGGAAGTCTGGTGTGCTGCAGTCCGTGGGGTTTCAAAGAGTTGAACACAACTGAGTGAGTGAACTGAACTGAATACAAAAATAGTATGGTAGACTTTCTTTGGAAATTGGTATATGTGGGAAATTTGATAGACTGGGCATGATCACATGCTGGGTACATGTTTTTCCTGCTCTCCTTCCGCTGTGCTGTCTTGGACCATAAAGAGGAATCTCTTATGCATCTCTGGGAAGCACTGAGGTGGGCCCTTCAGTGCCTCTTGTCTGCATCCTCCCCGTCTTTTCCCCGTCGGACAACTGCTGATTTAATTGCCTGGCCTGGCTCCCTGTCCTCCTCCCCCAGCAGCCCCTCTGCACCTTGTAGGCCTTGTCCTTTCCAACCTGTGGCCCCTCCATCACCACCCCTCCCCCCAAAGGCTGACCCTGTCAGCCTCTGTCCGCCTGACCTGGCAGGTGCATTCCCAGGGCAGGAGCCCCCACCTGCGTTCTGAGCATCACTGTCCACTCCAGCCACAGATGAGGCTGACGTTTTGCTCCCTCACTCCCATACTGATTTCTGCATTGTTCCTGAACTTCAGAAAAGGTTATCGCAGATCAAGCTCCAACTAGAACACATCAGATGACCTGACTAACTCCAGTAGAAGAGAAGTTCCCTGAACTGCCCCCAATGGTGTCATGTCACCATTGCTGCTTAGAGGAAACTTGGGGGCTGGGTTCCATGTCACTCAGCAGAGGTGACAGCCCGCTTTTCAGGGGCCGACAAACCACATGTGCACAGATGAATGGCTATAATGAGAATGCCTACTTACTTCTGATGAAAAATACTCTTGTAAAGACAACTGGATGAGTGTTTGTGTGGATTTACACATCCTCTCACTTTGGTTGTGTTAAAATTCAGAGGTTGCTTGGGGAGAGGAGGTGAGAATCAACAGACTCTTGACTGGTCATTCTGAAGGTGAGCGTCATCAGGCAGACGGTTCCATGTCGGCGTCGGGGCCCCGGCCATGACCTTGGCAGTGCGTCAGAGGCTCAGGGTCAGGCTGGAGGAGCTGGGGCAGCCTTGGCTTCCTAGCTCTCCTTTCATCACACTCAGTGGTCCTTCTCTTCTGTGGGCACATCCTTTGAGCGTTCGTGTGAATACCTCCAGTCAGAAGAGTCAAGGCCCCGCCAAGGGACTTTCTACTTTTTGAGCTCTGATCCAGTTATCGGAGGGCAAGGTTTCCCTCAATACTCCCCTCCAGGAGGCCATTTCCACTTTTGTGGACATCAGCATCTGTTGTACTTGAACTCCCAGCAGCCACCACTTGTGGCTCTATGAAGGATGACAGCCACATATATAAAGTTTTAGAAGACTCTGAGAGCCTAATTACTCCCTTAGCAACCAGTCGTGATGGGTGTGGACCCGTCTTCTGTGGGCACCAGCCTCAGGTGTGACCTACACTGATTGCAGGGTCTCTCTGGCCGGAGCCAGTGCTGGTCTCAGAGGGACTTTGCCTGAAATCGCCCCATGGCTCAGCCTGCTTCTCTTCCTTCAGGGTCTGGTTTCTCCTTCCCCAGTCCTGACTGACTCTTCCTGGGGACACATTCTCATAAATCACTACATAAATCAGAACCTCGGGCTGGAAAATCAACCTAATTCAGACAGTATCCATATTTCATTATAACTCAATTTGTCATGTCTGCAGTGGAGAGATCACCTAATTTTTTCCCTCGTGTCTCTAAAGAGCCTCTATAAGCCAATAGGATTAGTAAATTGATTCCTAAAACATCCACTGGTTAGCCTGATGCCTTTGTGTAGTTAACCAGAGTGAGGAGCGCATGAAAGCTCCTGTGACATGATGGATCATTGGTGTGGGTCGGGGGTGGGCACCACGAGCCCAGGGCTGGGGTGAGAGGCCTGGGTCTCACCTCTGCTCTGAGTCCTACTAGTGTGGCCCTGGGCAAGCAGACTCAAATCTGGGGGCAGGGGTGGTTCATTCAGAGAAAAGCGACAGGTTGGAATTAGAAAATGTCTAAGCTTTCCTTGGTTGAAGAGAAAATAAAGGCTCTGGAACAAAGTTTGAGTGTTTAGAGCAAGTTTTATGGGCAAACAGGGAACCCAGCACTATGCAGACAGTGCATTCTGATGGATGCAGCTCAGCCAAGGGCATAGACAGGCCTTAAAGAGCTGAAAACCATTGCCTCTGTGTGAGTCAAGGGTCTCCAGGGACACAGACCCCCACCCTTCTTGATGTATACACAGAGAGAGAGAGAGATTTATGTTAAGGAATTGGTTCTCACACTTGTGAGGTCTCTAAGTTCAAAATCTGCAGGACAGGCTGGCCGACTGGGGACACAGGGAAGACTTGATGTGGCAGCTTGAGTCCGAAGGCTGCCTATTGGCAGAAATTCCCTCTTCTATGGCCTTTTCTCTTAAGGCCTTCACCTTGCCGGATGAAGCCCACCTACAGGATGGAGGGAGTCTGCTTTACTCAGAGTCTGCTGAGTGCAGTGCTAATCTCGTCTCATAGCACCTTCACAGCAGCCTCCAAACGGCGTTTGACCAGGTCCCTGGTGCTGAGTCCTTGCCGATTTGATAGCTAACATTAGCCATCGGAGAAGCACTGTCAAGCCACTCCAGTACTCTTGCCTAGAAAATCCCATGGACGGAGGAGCCTGGTAGGCTGCAGTCCATGGGGTCGCTACGAGTCAGACATGACTGAGCGACTTCACTTTCACTTTTCACTTTCACACATTGGAGAAGGAAATGGCAACCCACTCCAGTGTTCTTGCCTGGAGAATCCCAGGGACGGGGGAACCTGGTGGGCTGCCGTCTATGGGGTCACACAGAGTCGGACACGACTGAAGTGACTTAGCAGCAGCAGCATTAGCCATCAACACTGTTCTTCACTGGGAAGTCAGCATTTCTGTATGATTGGCTGGAGATCTCTGGGCTAGTCAGTTAGGCCTGGAGTGAGAGCTGAGAGGCATCCAGGACATGTGGCTCCAGCGGTCCTTCAGCACCACCGCGGCTCAGCTGGGCAGCAAGGCTGAGAATCTGAGCCTTCACTGTGACTTTCTGAGACCTGCCTGGGGAATCGGTAGCGATCTATGGTCGCCATTTCTTCCTCCAGGGGATCTTCCCAACCCAGGGATCAAACACACATCTCCTGCTTTGGCAGGTAAATTCTTTACCACCGAGTCACTGGGAAGCCCATGTATTATTAACACTAAATACAAAAAAGAACAACTGTTAAGATCAAGTTCTTCTTTTTACTACTGTACATTGCAGGACTTCAGAATCTTGCCATTAATCCCATAAGATAAAAAACATAGCTTACACTTCAGAAGAGAAGATTATTACACAAGAGGGAAGTGGTTCAGGGATGGATTGTGAGTCAAACATTTGTGTGATTAGTTAGTAGATAAGTTTAATATCTTTGAGGTCAGTAATGCAATTCTGAGGTCAAAACATTGCATAATAAATGAACAACTGCAGAAAGGCTGGGCCAGAAGGCCTTGGAGAAGCTACCCACTCCAGTATTCTTGCCAGGGGAATGACAGAGGAGCCTGGTGGGCTACAGTCCATGGGGTCGCAAAGAGTCAGACACGACCGAGTGACTGAGCGCACAGCACTACTGAAAATAACCCATTTCTGAAACAGTACTCTTATTTTCCACTCCCACCATGACAGACCCACAGCTCTTTATGTCTTTTGTCATCTGAAAGGCAAGACTACTGCTGAATTCAGGTAATAGCTCCCATAATCCAGCCTGGAATTACATCGTGACCAAATGATTGACAGTATCTAAGCTTGACAGATTTGTGTTCTGTTCAGATGTTTAGAATAACAAGGAGTTTTTAATCATGTGTTTGATTTGAAAGTCTGAGATATAATCAGAGATTATACTTCAGATTACAATTCACATTTTTCAGAGGGGATGTATTATTTTCAATCTTAAATCTCCCATGTGCCTCCAGTTCATGTAACTACAATGCTGGGTGATCAACATTACTCAGGAAAAAAAAAAAATCAAACATCCTTGTTGAGAGAGAGAGGTAAAAGGAAAAAGAGAAGATGCAGTGTAGCAAGTTAAAGGGAGATTTTTGAGCTTTGCTGCAGGAATCCCAACATAATAGTTCATATTTTAGCATTTCGTAGGAAATATAAAGTTTTCTAACTTCTCTCCTTTCAGCCAGAAATTTATGCAACTCCACACACAAGGAAGATTTTAATTGAGAATTAATTGCCACTTTTTTGTTATAATAAAAATTAAAATACTGTGATAATGGTGCAGTTATTCTTGAGACTTTCCACCATTGTTGGAAAAAAATAGGCTTTAACTGAAATGATGCCAAAAAAAAACCAGATAATAAACAGTTCATTGCATGTGTGATTTCATTATTATTATTAACCGATCAATGTTTCTATCAATTATTAAGGTGTGAAAAAGGTATGTTCTGAGATAGAGGAATAACAGTATTTCAAGGAGGCATAAAACAGTCAAATATATTTCAAAATGACTTGAAATAGGTACTTTGTGACCCCATGGACTGTAGCCCGCCAGGCTCCTCTGTCCATGGGGATTCCTCAGGTAAGAATACAGGAGTGGGTAGCCAATCCCTTCTCCAGAGGATCTTCCTAACCCAGGTCTCTTGCATTGCAGGCAGATTCTTTACCATCTGAGCCACCAGAGAAGCCCTCCAAAAGACAAAACTAAATGCAAATCCCAATGCCTTAAGGCAAGATAAACCTATTTCTCTCTTGTTTTCTCAAAAATCACCCCTAGGTACAAGTGGGAAAAGAAACAAAGAACACAAAAGTTCACCATCCATGAAACTAGAAAAGAATCAAACAGTTCAGATAATGGTGTGTGTGGGTGGGAGGCAGGTGATGAGGAAGAGTTGGTTTGCCAAGGAAGCCTTGAAGAGACTGGAGGACGGGAAGTCCTAGCCCCATGGCCTGCAGTCTCACAGGTGCAGAGTGTTCCAGATGCAAGTCTCAGGCATAGAGAACGGTGGGTGAGAGGAGCCGAAGGATACAAGGGTGTTGAGTACAGTCTGCATGTTGGACAGTGAGCCTCCCTGTCCCCCCTCCACCCAAAGACAAACTAGTCAGGGTGATGCTTCTCCAGATAAGAGAAAGAGGAACTTCCTCTGGAGAAGCTGAAATACCTCAAAGAAAAAACTCTACCGATATTGGCAATTAGGGATTCCTGAAAATAAATTCCCTTGGACAGCAAGGAAATCAAATCAATCAATCCAAAAGGAAATCAACCCTGAATATTCATTGGAAGGACTGATGCTGCAGCTGAAGTTCCAATACTTTGGCCACCTGAGGCAAAAAGCCGACTCTCTGGAGTCACAAAGAGTCGGACTCAATTTAGTGACTGAACAACAACAAGAAATAAATTCAGCCTTTTTTCTATTCAGTGGGTTGTCTTTTCATTGTGTTGATGGTTTTCTTTGCTTTGCAAAAGCTTTTAATTAAGTCTCACTTGTGGTAAAGACTGTCGTGTCCAACTCTGCGACCCCATGGACTGTAGTAGCCTACCAGGCTCCTCCATCCATGGGATTCTCCAGGCAAGAATACTGGAGTGGGTTTCCATTTCCTTCTCCAGGGGATCTTCCCGACCCAGGGATCGAACCCAGGTCTCCCGTGTTGCAGGTAGATGCTTTAACCTGTGAGCCACAGCTAGTAAAGAACCTGCCTGCCTATGCAGGACATGAGAGAGATGTGGGTTTGATGCCTGGGTCAGGAAGACCCCCTGGAGAAGGACGTAGCAACCTACTCCAGTATTCTTGCCTGGAAAATTCTGCAGACAGAAGAGCCTGGTGGGTTACAGTCCATGGGGTCACAAAGATTTGGACCCAATTGAAGGTACACGTGCCCGTGTGCACACACACACGCACATACAGGTGCTGCTTATTTATTTTGGCTCTTTTTTTTTTTTTTGCCTTCAGTTCAGTTCAGTTCAGTTTCTCAGTCATGTCTGACTCTTTGCGACCCCATGAACCGCAGCACTCCAGGCCTCCCTGTCCATCACCAACTCCCAGAATCCACCCAAACCCATGTCCATTGTGTCAGTGATGCCATCCAGCCATCTTATCCTCTGTCGTCCCCTTCTCCTCCTGCCTTCAATCTTTCCCAGCATCAGGGTCTTTTCCAGTGAGTCAGCTCTTTGCATCAGGTGACCAAAGTATTAGAGTTTCAACTTCAACATTGGTCCCTCCAATGAACACCCAGGACTGATCTCCTTTAGGATGGACTGGTTGGATCTCCTTGCAGTCCACGGGACTCTCAAGGGTCTTCTCCAACACTACAGTTCAAAAGCATTAATTCTCTGGCGCTCAGCTTTCTTTATAGTCCAACTCTTACATCCATAAATGACCACTGGAAAAACCATAGCTTAGGGGACAGATATTAATAATACTGCTATAATTTACATCAAAAAGTATGCTGCCTGTGTTCTCTTTTGGGAGTTTTGTGGTTTCAGGTCTGATATTTAAGTCTTTAATCTATTTTGAATTTATTGTTTTGTATATGGTGTGAGGAAATGTTCTAATTTCTATATTTACATACAACTGTTCAGTTTTCCCAGTACCACTTACTGAAGAGACTCTTTTCTCCATTCTATAGTCTTGCCTCATTTGGCATAGATTAACTGACCCACCATTAGTGTGTAGATTTACTTCTGAGCTCTCTGCTCTGTTCTATTGATCTGTGTGTCTATTTTTGTGCCAGTACCAAGCTGTTTTGATTAATGCAGTTTTGAAGGATAGTCTGAAGTTGTACAGAATAAATAAGCAACAAGGATATATTGCATAGCACAGAGAAATATAGCCATTATTTTGTAATGACTTAAAAGGAACATAATCTATAAAAATATTGTATTGTTATATTGTACACCTCAAACTAATAAAATGCTATAAATTCACCTGCATCAATTAGAAATGAACAGCCAAAATAAGTCCAGTTCATTCTCCATTTGTTCACCTGTCTAAAACTCTGCCTGCCCTAGGAAATTCCAATCAGCATTTTGGCAAAGAAGGATCATCCGATATGCAAGGAGTGATGTATGAAAAAGGCTAAATCAAAAGAAAATAAACAGACAAAGGAATACAGAAGAAATAGGAGGCTGAAAAATATTTAACAGAAAAGAAAATAAAAGATGATTCACTCATGGAGCAAGAGGATGCTGTTCTTTAAGTATTTGAATGACAAAGAAGCACACTTCTAAATATAAAGATATAGATATAAAAGCCTAAATATAATGTTTACGAAAGTTTTGAGACTTTAAACTAAAAAATAGAAATGCACATTGAAGAGAAAAGAAAGAAAAATAGAGGATTGATCCAACTGGTCCAATATCTGATAGGAAGAGTTTCAGAATGATATAATAAATATTTCCAGAACCAAAGACCAGTCTCTAGAATGATGTAACCCAATGAATGTCCAGCACAATGAATAAAAATAAAAGACCTATTGCAGATTATATCATCATAAATTTCAGAACAATAAGGAAAAGTTCTGAAAAAGACTTTTTGACAGGTCAAAGAATCTAAAAAATGGGGGATATCAGACTTATGAATAGCAACCCTGGAATCTAGGAGAGGAAGAAGAATCACTTCAAATTTCCTATTTTCCACTTAGACCTTAATATTTAAATAGATTGCTGTTCAAGGGTGAGGGTAGAATGAAGAAATCTTGAGATGTAAAGAGCGTCAAGTTGTTACCTCTTTAGCACCATTTTTAAAAATTATTTATTTATTTATTATTTATCTGTTTGGGTACATTGGGTCTTAGTTTCAGCTTGCAGAATATTTGTTGCCACATTCATTGCAGCTCATGGGCTCAATAGTTGCCATGACATGTGGGCTCTTAACTCCCCAACCAGGGATTGAACCCACTTCCCCTGCTTTGCAAGGTGGATTCTTAACTACTGGCCCACCAGGGAAGTCTCTGGAACCTTTCTCAGGAAGCCACAGGAAGGTATATTTCAACAGAATGAGGAGGTGGGAACTGAGAAGGAGAAAAGACTTGGGTTCTAGGGAGCAGAAGATAGACCACAGAGGGAAATGGACTCGCCAGTGACAACAAAGCGAACCCAAAGCCAACAGCAGCCAGGGGCACGCCCTGGAGTGACGGGAGGAGGCGGAGACAGACAGGAGAGTGAGTGGGGCTGACAGGTCTTCTGATGCATCTGATCGGACAGAGAAATGATCTTGAGAGAGTTTTGCACAACTGCCAAAGGATATAAAAAGATTTAGTAAATATTCAAAGAAAATGAAAAAAATCATAAAAAGATGTGTGCAGCAATTGTAGGCAAAGCAAAAGATGGCATAGAAATGAAAATATAATTGCAATGCATATTGATTATAAATACTTACATATGTGTAATGTATAACTGTAAATACTAATGTGGAGTTAATTCAAAATTAAGTAAGATTATGTTGAAAGGTTAAAGAGCATGATTGTTGTCATGGGTGTTCAATCATGTCCAATTCTCTGTGACCCCGTGGACTGTAGCCCGCCAGGCTCCGTTGCCCATGGAATTTTTCAGGCAAAAATATTGGAGTGGGGTGCCATTTCCAGGGGATCTTCAAACCCAGGGATTGAACGTGCATCTCTTGTGTCTCCTGCATTGACAGGTAGATTCTTTACCACTAAGAAGCCTCAAAGAGCATACAAGTGTGCTAAAATTCTCAACTCTGAAATGTTGGATAAATATTGAGTAACATTATTGAATCACTATATATCCTCTGGGGAAAGAAAGACATGGAAGATCAGGAGACAGGGAATATTGTTTTTGTCATAAGATTCTTAGAACTATTGACTGCTTAAAACCATCTGCAAATAGTACTTTAAATAAAATAAATGTTAGTAAAAAGTAAAGCTAAAAAATCAACCCAACATTTCTAAAACCTCAAGACACCAGAACAGATCTGGTCTCGTGAACAATGGTTGATACATGGAGGCCACATCCACTGTGGCCTCCACGTATGGATGACTTCTTGGCATCAGACCACATTGACTGGCCATTGACCAGTGATGTTCAGTAACAACGCAAACAAATGAATCCTAAAAGATGAGCTCAGATCACCATCACACCGCAGGAATCCTTTATTGTGGATTGATTTTCGGTTTACATTTAGCCACCAGATGGGCATGAAGGGGAGATAAATTTTGTTGTGAGAGAAAAGGAAGTATGCACCTTGGGGAAAGGGTCACAGCCTTATCAGCCCCCCATCAGTCAGCCAGATGCCCACACGGACACAGACAACCCAGGGGCTTCAATAAAATGCAGAAAGGAGGGTCAAAAGGGATGTGAGAATAAGAAAAATCTCCTGGATTCCAGTCTCCAATGATCACTGAAGTGTATGAAAGATAGCATAATTTTAACAAATTCTGCTTTCTAATTAAAGAATAATCTTCATAGAATCTTGGTACATATTCTGTGACACAGCTAAAACTGCTGGTTCAATTGATTTTTTTTTTTCTCTCAGCAATAATATACTTCTCTTCTCTTCCTCGCTGAAAGCAGACCTTTCAGAAAGGGTTGGCTTTTTATGACTTCAGATTAGAGTCTCCAATTTCCCCTATAAAATATGTGCAGAATATATATGGGCAAGTATCTTTTACCTTTGCCATCAAGTGTTCCTTGTTTCTGGAAGGCAGGGGCTCCAAACAGGAGGGGATCGATAGACAGCCTATATTTATCCCCTCTACCTGAAACACCGATGGCTCTTGTGATGTGAGGAACTCCTGGATACCAGACACCAGAACAATCCTGCCATCTGTTTATGTGCAGGTCACCAGCCAACAGATGGTGAACCTGGGTGAGTTTGCTTTTCTATTTTGAGATTTACTGAGGACAGGGGAGTTTGTTCTCTGTTTCTCTCTCTCTCTAATACTGGAAAAGCACTTTCATTTTTGGATAGTGTTGAAGTTCTAGAAAACACTTGTTCTATAATTGATATCAAGAGTTTTCTGTTTGCACAGACTGCCGTTATCAGAAGGCTGTAAGGGTTTGTTTGGGTGTTTAAATTCGGCGGGAGACAGTCGTGTATGCAGCTGTCTGCCTGTGCCTTCAGAAGGTCAGAGCAGAGAGTCGTGGTCTAGTCAGAACCCAGGACTCTGCCATCTTTCCTGAGGGCACCCCCATGGGGTTTCTTCGCTGATCCTCCCAAGCTACAATATTTCCATGAGGGGGACTTGCCCTTCCTTCTGTATCACATTTAATCAAGACATGTCCCACAGCAGCATTTCTTAGCCCCACAAGTCAGCTCATTCCTTGAAACCTAGACACACTCTGCTGGAATGAACAGGCGGGGTGACTTTGGTGTTATGGTGCCCAGAATGAACGCTCGCCCTTCACGGTCAGGTCTTCCTGACCCACAGGAAGTCTGTTTGAGGGACCCTAACGTGCCTCTGCAATCCGGCTTTGGTTGTTCCCAGCTTCTCACATCCGACAATCATGCCACTGTTGGTCTAAACTCCAAACCCCAGTGATGAAATTCCACAACCTGAGTGTCCAACTCCAAATGAGAAAGAAGTATATTCTAAGGATGTATATATATATGTGTGTGTGTGTGTGTGTGTAGTTGCTAAATCGTGTCCGACTCTTTGTGACGCCATGGATTGTAGCCCGCCAGGCTCCCCTGTCCATGGGATTCTCCAGGCAAGAATACTGGAATGGACTGCCTTTTTCTCCTCCGGTATATATATATGCAAGTCTACTGCTGGAAACACCCAGATACTCTGGCAAATAGATTATGGAGGAAGGCATGATGTCTAACTTCTTTCACAGAAAAGAGAGGAGGGTAATTCTGGGCCCATCTTGTCAAGAAAGAGGAGTTCCAAAACTAATTCTGGTGCCAGCTGTGAATGTAATAAAATGATCACCTTGAGACACTAACATTGGCATAGAGGTTTATAGTTTACCAAGCTGTAGAGAAAGTATAGCTTTTCTTTCTAAATTCAGACTTTTAAAACTTCCCCCCCAAAGTCTAATAGCATTATTTCTGTTGCTTTATAATAAAAATTCTTTTACTTAACTCCTTCTTGACTCCTCAATATAAATTCCATTCTTATTCTGGTATTACCATTGTGTTAAATCTGATCCAGAGTATTCTCAGGGTAGGCATGCATTGATTAATAATCAACATATTTGTTTCTTGCAGGTTCACAAAAAACCTTGCAACATTCTCACCAAATTCAGGTAGTCAAGTCTAGGGATTGGAGGCTGATGCCCAAGGCACTCTCAGATGGGCTCCTCTGAATATATTGTCAGTAATGCATGGGTTGTCTCTGGGGATAAAGCTGGTGATACCAGTTTAACACGTTTGAGATTGTTACATGATTTTCAAATGTGCCCAAAGAGTACAAGCCTTGCCCTGTTAGAAACCTAACTCATGACTTCCTTTGTTTTCATTCCCCCATTTAACTATGGATGTAGAATCACTGACTTTTAAAGATCAACCTCTGCGTGGAAATGTATTTGTAATGACTATAATTTCTTGCTCTGGACTTTGAGTTCCCTGGGATCTGAAAGTAGCATTTGCTGAAGGTTAATGCAGGAAGTAGGATTCCATATTTTGAATGCTGTAAGATACAGTCTACAGTGATAAAAATGGGTCAGCTTTATAGAATTTAAATGAATTTCGATCTTAGTGCTTCTTGACTGAAAATGAAAAAAATTGCCTCTGTGAGAGTATAGAAACATATTTGTCATCATGAATCAGTGATCAGGCTTATCCTGGGATTTATATGGAAATTGCCTTGAGCCAATTCCTGGGGAATTAGGGAATAGTCCTCTGACTGTGATGCATAGTTTAATATGAGGCCATTTCTTGGGACTCTAGCAAGCAATGGATGCTAAAGAAACATGGTAAAAATTCAATGAAGCCTGTGTTACAACCTGGCCCTTCCAGAGAGAACTCCATCACAGTTCACAGTCTTGGGAAGGAGCTCAAATGCCCAAGGGCCTGTTTGTCTCTCGATAGCTGTATAAACTTAGGCAATTTATTTCACTTACTGGAACTCAGTGTCACCACCTGTGAACAGTTCATCTTTATGTTTGTTTGTGATTTTTTTCCCAGAGACAGAATTTCTTAATTTTTATGGAGTAAAGCCCTTCATATTTTTTTCTTGATATGAATGTCTGTTTTAGATCTTAATTTTTAAAAATTTATTTATTTTTAACCAGAGGATAATTGCTTGACAATATTGTGTTGGTTTCTGTCATATATCAACCTGAATCAGCAATTCGTGTGCATATGTCCCCTCCCTATGCAAATCAAAACTACAATGAGGTATCACCTCACACCAGTCAGAATGGCCATCATCAAAAAATCTACAAAGAATAAATGCTGGATAGGGTGCCCTATTGTTTTAGGTCTTATTTAAGAATTCTTTTCCTTCACATCTAACCACATCTGGTCATTTTTGATACATGCTGGAGGCTTCACTTCAGAACAGAGGGCTAAAATACAGACTCAGACTAAACCTATCATCAAATCAATAAATATTGCTAGGATGGTTGCATATGCATACATAAAAATTAAATTATATTGTTTCAGAGTTCACCCAGAAATGAACTGTGGATCGAGCATAGATCTTACGTGAAAAAAATGAAACATTAAAGCTTTTAGATGATAATATATGGGGATCTCCTCATCACGACCTCTACCCAGGGAGTGAAAGTTGCTCAGTCATGTCTGACTCTTTGCAACCCCATGGAATATACAGTCCATGGAATTTTCCAGGCCAGAACACTGGAGTATTGTACCAGAATACTCCAGAATATTGGCCTTTCCCTTCATCAGGGGATCTTCACAACCCGGGGACTGAACCCAAGTCTCCCACATTGCAGGCTGATTCTTTACCAGCTGAGCCACAAGGGAAGTCCAAGAATCCTGGAGTGGGTAGTCTATCCTTTCTTCCCAATCCAGGAATCCAACCCGGGTCTCCTGCATTGCTGGTGGATTCTTTACCAACTGAGCAATCAGGGAAGCCCTTTACACATAGGTTTGGACAATGTATAATGACTATGACATATATCCAATATTATGATATATACAGAATATTTTTACGCCCTAAATATTCTTTGTTCTCCACCTATTCATTCCACACCATCTCAAACTCCAGATAACCACCAATCTTTTTCCCGTCTCCATATTTTGTCATTTTTAGCTGAAACCATAGAGCATGTAGCCTTTTCAGACTGGCTTCTTTCACTTAGGAATATGCATGTTGTTTTAGCTATTATGCCACTCTGTATTTCCAGATAAATTTCAAAACTAGTTTTTCAGTTTACACACTCACACAGTCACCTGCACAGTACCTATTGGAATTTTTACCCAAGATCAACTTGGGGTAAGTTGCTATATTTAGAATATTGAGTCTTTTAGTTTTGTCCCTTTATTCATTTACATGTTCTTTGATTTTTTTTTTCCATAATGTGTATACTTTTGTTTGTAGAGATGTTGCACATTTTAAAACTATTTTGTTTTCTGGTTCTTCTTGAAGGAGATTTGGTAAACCGCATTTTACTAAAAATTGGCCAGTTTCATCTAAATTTGAATATTCCTTGGCACACATTTGCTCAAAACATCATTTAAAAATCTTTTCAATGTGCTCAGTTTTTTTAACATTCTTCTTTTCATTTACAGTTTTGATTACTTGAAATTTCTTTTTTCTTTATCATTACCATTAAAATTCTTTCTGTTTTATTAAGTTTTCAAAAAGGCCAGGTCTGACTTGTTGTTCATCTCTCTTGCATTATTTATTCACAGTTTATATTTCTATTTTTACTATTTCCTTTTTCCACTTTCTTTGAATGTGCTTGACTGTCCTTCATGAAAGAATTCTCCTTAGCCCCTTGATTTCCTACTTGCCTGTGATGTCTGCTGAGATGAAATTTTCCAGGTTTTATTTGCAATATGCTAAAGTGACGTATTTTCTAATATCTCTTATATCATACACACACACGTACATACATACGTATTACTAGTAACTTACTGGAGTGTGATCTCAGATTTTCAGACCGCCTTTGCTCAGGAAAACTGCATTCCTTAGTTGAAACTCGGACTATGACCTTGACCTCAGCACCAAGGGCAGATGGAGTTCACACCCAGCACCCCCACCCAGCAGATAAGACTGTTGAGAACCCTGAAGGAGAATCACATGGCCTTACTCTTCCTCCTTTACTGACATTTCCTCCTTCTGTCCTTCCTCCTCTCCCCTTTTCTTCTTGTCACTCTTCAGTTCAGTTCAGTTCAGTCGCTCAGTCATGTCCGGCTCTCCGCGACCCCATGAATCACAGCACGCCAGGCCTCCCTGTCCATCACCAACTCCCGGAGTTCACTCAAACTCATGTCCATCTAGTCGGTGATGCCATCCAGCCATCTCATTCTCTGTCGTCCCCATCTCCTCCCACCCCCCAATCCCTCCCAGCATCAAAGTCTTTTCCAGTGAGTCAACTCATCGCATGGGGTGGCCAAAGTATTGGAGTTTCAGCTTTAGCATCATTCCTTCCAATGAACACCCAGGATTGATCTCCTTTAGAATGGACTGGTTGGATCTCCTTGCAGTCCAAGGGACTCTCAAGAGTCTTCTCCAGCATCACAGTTCAAAAGCATCAACTCTTCGGCGATCAGCTTTCTTCACAGTCCAACTCTCACATCCATACATGACCACAGGAAAAACCATAGCCTTGACTAGACGGACCTTTGTTGGCAAAGTAATGTCTCTGCTTTTTAATATAGCCCATTGTTTTCCAGATTATCAGAAGATTTACTCTGTGCCTAGAAAGTTAATTGAATCCCAACCAAACACCTATTCTGTTAGTTCCTTGGCTCCTTAGTACCCTTCCAAGGGCCCACTAGCCAAGTTCCCACATGTATTCCGTATGATTTATCGGCCAGATCACACTTCAGCACTAGCTATGCACTTTTTCTCAAAAACAAATGCATGAAAAATGGTATGGTATATAAAAATAGTTTGGGGCTGTGACTGCCAAGGCTTGCAAAAGGAGCCAAGGCAACAGCAGCTGGGACCGGAAGCAGGATGAGTTGCTGTGCAGGGACGCTGCCTAACTTAGACAGTACCACAGGGTCGGCGGGCTGCCAGGAGCACGCACAGCAACCTGCAGGCTCTGAATCAAATTACAGAGGATGGGGAGCCAAGCCTAAGGGGCGCAGATGGGCTTCATCACCCTCAGGCCCACAGACCCCTCAGTCACGTCAGTCTCAGCACTTGCTCCTTCCTTCTTTCTAGCATGGGGGAAAAAAAGTTTCTCTCTGCTGGCATCTTCCAACATTTTTTTCTGAAACCTACTTTCTCCTTCACTTCCAATCTACTATTTTATCACTTCAGATGAGAAAAAAAGATATTGGTAATAAAAGGCAAAGAATCATTTTCTAGGTAAGGAGATTTGAAAAAGTAAAAGAGACTAAAAGATCAGTCTTTGAGAAAGAGGCTTCCCTGGTGGCTCAGATAGTAAAGAACCCACCTGCAATGCAGGAGACCAGGTTTCAATCCCTGGGTCAGGAAGACTCCCTGGAGAAGGAAGTGGCAACCCACTTCAGTATTCTTACCGGGAGAATCCCATGGACAGAGGAGCCTGGAGGGCTACAGTCCACGGGGTCACAAAGAGTTGGACACAACTTAGCAACTAATGCACAGGCACACATGAAAAAAGAAAGCTTTAATGGGGTTCCAGCTAATCTTTGTGGGTCTGCTTTCCTCACCACTCTTGTTTGAACTAAAACAATGTAATACTGTATCAGAAAAAAAAAATCCCTCAGCTATAACAGTCTGCTTAGTACTGTATCATTTCTTAGATATTGGCCTCAAAAACAATGAAATACTACCATGTGGTTGGGATCCAACTCTCCATACTGTCATGAGACAAACCCCTAAGGGATATGGTATAAGCTACGTTGAGTAGCAAAAATAATTCTAGAAGTTCTGTCTAATCTCACTCAATATTAGAACTTATTTTCCTTTATATATGCAGGCAAATGATCTCCTATAATCTCACATCCAGCTAAGCAATGCTCTTTCAAAAGTGATCTCCTTAGGAGCCTTCATCTGGAGATGTTTTAGTTCAGAATGTGACATGTAGGAGGCCTTCTTGGATGACCCTCAAAACATTGTTATGTTTTTTCCAATATTTAGAGACACAACAAATTTTCATCATCAGAGACCGAATCTGAAGTCTGGAAAGACTCAAGAGAAATAACAATAAAACCAACTCTACTGAATAATGAGAACAATCAAGACAAATATGATAGTTTTTAATTAGTAATAGTGAACAAGTATAAATAAAATTAATAAAATTGATGTCTTTATGATGTAGTTTGTATCTTGTTCCATAAAGAAATTCTGCAAAATGAATTTTTATATCCTAAATGTGTTTTTACACTTGAATAACTGTATGGAATCCACAGAGGGCACTCTTAAGGAAAAAATAAATGTTTCACGTGGTTTTATGCTGTGCACTATGTTGTGCACTGGAGCGAGAACAGTAGAGTTAGGGAGGGCCATCTGTGTGCGTCATCTGAAGTGCACTGTTGCAAGGGTTCCTCTGGCTGTGGTTGTTTTTCACGATGGTCACAATTTAAGCAGAACCTTTCAAAGCCCATTTGTCAGTACGTTGGACAGGAACAAGATCCCACCCTTTTAGCAGAGACTATCTTCCTTAACCTTCTGAGCATCTTCTGTCTTTTTTTAATATTTGTGTGTGTTTATTTGGCTGTGACAGGCTAGCACACAGGACCTTCCTTGCTGTGTGTGGGACCTTTAGTTGTGGAGTGCAGTCTCCTAGTTGTGTCATGTGGGATCTAGTTCCCCCACCAAGGATCGAACCCTGGCCCCCAGCAGTGGGAGCTAAGAGTCTTAGCTATTGGACCACCAGGGAAGTCTCCTGAGTATCTTTTGGATGTATGAGAAACAGATGCTGTCATGTTGAGAAGAGACATTAAAACTTCCAAAGCTTCTGTAGGTGTGTGATTGTTTTCAAATAAAACCAACAGCAGCACTTCAGGGACACCCCACACACACACACACAGTTTAAACTCAAATAAAAAGCAGATCATTATCAAGTGACCTTTGGTTCTAAGGACAGTACATAGAGATAACACAACAGTCTCCCACATTAACAGGAGAAGACTCTCAGAAAATAAGCGTGGACCTAATTATTAAGACTAACCTAGCACAGAAATTTATTAAGAGAATTCATTCAGAAAATGTTCTTTTCAGAAAAATATTAATTATGCACTTTCAGGAGTATTAAAAAAATTCATATTGTGTAGTGATTAGAGGCAGACAAAGCAATTCACTTTCCCTGTGTTGTTTGGAATACAATTTACTATAAAAGATCATCCCACATTTATAATCTGGATGTTTTATTATTAGACTTCACTAGGTTTTTATACAATGGCCTGGACATTTGGTAATTATCTTCTCTTCCTCTTAAGCTCTTCAATGCATCTCAACCCCTGCCCCCACGTGACCTTTGAAGGCAGATTGGCCAGCAGCCAGTGAGGGGGCATTAGAGTCAGGACACAAAAATTACAGCACAAGAGACCTGTGTCCTGCAGACTCACCCAAAATGGAATCTCTTACATGCATTTCCCCCAGTTGCCTTTCGGATCTCATTCAAAATCAGTATTTTGTGCTTCAAGCAGGTGTAAAGACAAAACACAAAGCTAATTCTACTGCTTTTTCAATTAAATAGAAATTTTAAATTCCCGTTAATATAAACAAACTATGTATGTACATGGGTTTCCCAGGTGGTGCTAGTGATAAAGAATTTGCTACCAATGCAGGAGATGCAAGAGACATGGGTTCAATCCCTGGGTCAGGAAGATCCCCTGGAGGAGGGGATGGCAACCCACTCCAGTATTCTTGCCTGGAGAATCCCATGGACAGTGGAGCCTGGCTGGCTACAGTCCATGGGATCACAAAGAGTTGACATGATTGAAGTGACTTAGCATGCACCCATTCATACACACATCTCTTTACAAGGTAATTTTGGAAGAGAATACCTACATGAGGGACTAAGTTATGTTCTACCTCACATATCTTGGGGAGCGCAAAGTTTAAGCAAAATGCATCGCCATTATTATGTTAATACAGACTAAGAGATTGCCAGTAAGCTATTGCTTCATGTTGGTAATTTCCGTTGGATGCTGACTTCAGTGGGTAATAATAAAGGTCTGAATAAAAGATTCTCAGACCCACACACTTAATTAGTATACTTTGTTACTCCTCCAAGGTTCTTACAAAGTAGAAGAGTATATTTTTGAAGAAACTATTAGTTCTTACCAAATAAAATTCTTTTATTTTTGCCATGCTTAATATAGCATATTGTAAATGGGTTTACTAATCCTTTTAAGCTCCAATATCTGAAGATGCATTTAGATTGAGAACGTGAAATGCCATTCGTTCAGAGGCAACATATATTTCTCTAAGGACTTGCCTCAGAAATAAAAGAAAAATTCTTTTATTATTTCACAAGTTATTTATTTCACTGCAAATATTCAGTGTAGGAAGCAACAGAAGAGCAGAAGCCTGTCTGAGGCTGGTCCTGGGGGTCACACAAGTTTTCCTTGCTGATGTGGGTGGGGTAAGCTCCTGAGAGAACTGAGTTCCAAAGATCAGAGCGGGGCAGGGTGTCTCAACTCAGGAGGTCAAGGCCGAGAATAAAGGAAATGCCTTCTGAATTGGAACAAAAACTTTTTGTGCAACTTTCCTACATTGTTCTTAACTTTTCCCTTTCCTGAAAAATAGATTATCTGTTGTTTAATTTTTTGGCTGCACAGGTCCTGGGGATAGAATGACGGAGGAAGGAGCCCTGGACCTCTGTTTGTAAGGAACTTCTGGGGCCCAGTGTGTGAGGGGGTTTCAGACGACTGAAAATCAGTATAGAAAGTTCTGTGTTAGTCATTTAGTCATGTCTGACTCTGCGACCCATGCATTATAGCCTGCCAAGCTCCTCCGTCCATGGAATTCTCCAGGCAAGAATACTGGAGCGGGTAGCCATTCCCATCTAAAGGGGATCTTCCTGACCCAGGGATTGAACTCGGGTTCCCTTCATTGCAGGCAGATTCTTTACCATCTGAGCCACCAAAAGGCTCTGTCTTGATCTAGAAAAATGGTCCTGATGGAACCTATCTTCAGGGCAGCAATGGAGATGCAGACGTAGAAAACAGACTTGTGGACACAGCAGGGGAAGGAGGGGGTGGGACACATTGAGAGAACAGAATTGAAACGTATAAATCAGCCAGTCAAAATTGGCTGTATGACGCAGGGGGCTCAAATCTGGTGCTTTGTGATAACCTAGAGGGGTGAGATGGGGCGGCAGGTGGGAGGGAGGTTCGGGACGGAGGGGGCAGATGTATACATGGCTGATTCCTGTTGATGTATGGCAGAAGTTGACACAATATTATAAAGTAATTATCCCTCAATTAAAAACAAGTAATTAAAAAAACACTCTGTCCTAGGGGATAGAAATTAAGAGCTGCTTGCTTCTTGGAAGAATACCTAAGACGAATCTAGACTGCATATTAAAAAGCAAAGACATCACTTTGCCAACAAAGGTCTGTATAGTTAAAGCTATAGTTTTGCCAGTAGGCATGTGTGGATGTGAGAGTTGGATCATAAAGAAGGCTGAGAGCTGAAGAATAGATGCTTTTGAACTGTAGTCTTGGAGAATACTCTTGAGAGTCCCATGGACAGCCAGGAGATCCAACCAGTTCATCTTAAAGCAAATCAGTCCTGAATAGTCACTGGAAAGACTGATGCTGAAGTTGAAACTCCAATACTTTGGCCATGTGATGTGAAGAACTGACTCATTGGGAAAGACCCTGCTGCTGGCAAAGACTGAAGGTGGAAGGAGAAGGAGATGATAGGATGAGATGCTTGAACGGTATCACCGACTCAGTGGCTGTGAGTTTGAGCAATCTCAAGGAGATAGTGAAGGACAGGGAAGCCTGGCGTGCTGCAGTCCATGGGGTCTCAAAGAGTCGGACACGACTGAGCGACTGAACAACAGCAACAATCCAGGGGGAGGGGCCGCACGTTCTGAGAACGCAGGGGACAGGCCCCCAGCCTCACCTCATCTTGTGCAGGAGGATGGAGGACCACGTCTAATTTCTTAGGGGAAGTCATCAAGCAGACACATACTTTAGTCCAGTTAAAAAAAAAGTGAGGAAGAGTGTTCCAAGCAGAGCAAGACAAGAAGCCTGAAAGCAAGGGAATGGTTTCTTGAGAAATGGGATGAATTTCAGCATGTCTGGAGCCTAGAATATACTGGGGTTGGTGGCTGAGCAGTTTCAGGACAGGGGCTGGGGAAAGGAGGAGCTGATAAGAGAACGATGTAGAGGCTGGTGAGGCGACATCAGAAGGGCTTTCGTAAGACAAGGAAAGAAATGTAAAATTACCCTGAGAGGTGGCTAACTTGCAGGGTTTTAAGCAGGAGAGTGAGACAGTTAGAACTGAATTTTAAAAGCTCTTTCTTTCATCCTCTGTCAGGAATCCTTCTAATATTTGAAGACAGCTGGCACACCTTATTGCCTTATTGCCACTTACCATTCTTAAATGGGGTGGCTTCCAGGGAACTTTCAAAAAGATTGCTTTCTTTTGAGCAAATCTATGTTCCTCTGAAAATAAAGAAACTGAAGCTGAACAGAATGATGCAAATGGGATATACACAGCGTAGAGCAGAATAGGATCCTGCTACCCTCGTTTTCCTGTTACTCTTGTATTAAAGCAGATTTCAGGTGCTGTGGTACATTGTTTATTTTCATTTTGAGGTTTACAGTAGACTAAAGCAAAACAGACATTTTTTCCCTAACTAAAATTGATGTTTAGTCAAATCCCCCCTACCTGTGTAAGTAAGAGTTTAAGTATCCCTGTCAAATGTCATATTGATGGGTTTGGTCCATCCTTCGTGTCTATCAAGATTGTTTTGAATCTTGCTTGTGTCATTTGAGGCCCTGGCCATCTGTCTTAGCCCACGTCAGCTACAAATTTAATAACGATGATTCCTGTGTCTTATCCAACCAGCGATTTCTCCATGGAGTTTCCCCTTCAGATAGACAAGAATGATGATTTTTACCTTTATTTATTCAGCCAGATAGTTCAGTTCAGTTCAGTTGCTGAGTCGAGTTTGACTCTTTGCAACCCCATGGACTGCAGCATGCCAGGCCTCCCTGTCCATCACCAACTCCTGGAGTTCACTCTAACTCATGTCCATTGAATTGGTGATGTCATCCAACCATCTCACCCTCTGTCATCCCCTTCTCCTCCCGCCTTCAATCTTTTCCAGCATCAGGGTCTTTTCAAATGAGTCAGCTCTTCACATCAGGTGGCCAAAGTAATGGAGTTTCAGCTTCAGCATCAGTCCTTCCAATGAATATTCAGGACTGATTTCCTTTAGGATGGACTGGTTGGATCTCCTTGCAGTCCAAGGGACTCTCAAGAGTCTTCTCCAACACCACAGTTCAAAAGCATCAATTCTTCAGCCCTCAGCTTTCTTTATAGTCCAGCTCTCACATCCATACCTAACTACTGGTAAAACCATAGATGGACATTTGTTGACAAAGTAATGTCTCTGCTTTTTAATATGCTATTTAGGTTGGTCACAGCTTTACTTCCAAGGAGTAAACGTCTTTTAATTTCATGGCTGCAGTGATTTTGGAGTCCCCCAAAATAAAGTGTCTCACTGTTTCCACTGTTTCCCCATCTATTTGCCATGAAGTGATGGGACCAGATGCCATGATCTTAGTTTTCTGAATGTTGAGATTTCAGCCAACTTTTTCACGCTTCTCTTTCGTTTTCATCAAGAGGCTTTTTAGCTCCTCTTCACTTTCTGCCATAAGGGTGGTGTCATCTGCATATCTGAGGTTATTGATATTTCTCCCAGCAATCTTGATTCCAGTTTGTTCTTCCTCCAGCCCAGCGTTTTTCATGATGGACTCTGCATATAAGTTAAATAAGCAGGGTGAAAATATACAGCCTTGGTGTACTCCTTTTCATATTTGGAACCAGTCTGTTTTTCCAGCCAGATAGGAGTCCACTCAAATATTATCCAAATCAAATCTTGTAAGATTCAAAATAATATCATAAAGAATGCAGCCAAATGTCACAGTGAAATCAATTCATGTGATTTCTTGGATCTTATCCATTATCTTCCAGTATAGTAAACCATATAAAAATGGTTAGTAAGCATCTTTTCACCTTTGTAACAATCAATTAAAAAGCACTTGTGAAGCCTGGCCGGGTGTCAGCATCCATCTTCCGGACTTGGAGTTTCTGGGTTACATTCTTTCATCTTCAATGATCCGTTTACCATTGTCAGTGTCTGTCAGCTCTTCCATCCTCTGTAATTTCTTGAGAATTACCAAAGTGGTGAGGTCCTTTGCTGGCACTTCTCACAGTGGATTGTAATGGACAAGTAACTTCTCTCTATCCAACCCCCGCTGTCTTCCAGCAGTGGTTTCCCCAATGGTACGGTGAAGACAGCAGTACCTAACCCTAGGTCAGTGGTGAGAATTGTGTGAGTTCATATATGCACGTTCTACTTTCTCATTAGAACAGTGTCCAGCTCACTCACAGCAAGTGCTTAGTGATGGTAAGTGTTAGCTGTGAATGAATTTGCAGATGGCTGCACTCTGTTTATTAGCATTTGGCTAAATTCTCTGAGACCTCAAGCTAGTCTTATTAACTCTTTGAAAATAAAGTTCTCGTCTGATATGAGGATGATAATCATCTCTGTTTTTCTCACAGAGGATGAAATACAACACTATGACAGATTTGCTGCCCATAAATAGGTTTGGGCAGTAGGTACATATTGATGCTGGAATGACTGAGCTTGAACTCAGCCATTTTTAAACACAGGAGACAAATGCAGATAAACATCTCTTCTGTACACAAAAGTAGATACAGCTTGGTTTTACTCTTTATTTTTTTCTTGGTAAAATCATTTCTGGTTATTCACCAACCAAGTCAAACATCTTGATGGTTTGTCAGTTTTGAGATATCTGTGAAATGGAAAATATGGATTTTGCTTGGAATGTCTATAGTCATAAGTGATTTTTCATTTTAATTCTGTATTACAGTTGAATTAGCCAGTTATTAATTTCTCCAAAATATATCCACTTGGTAGATAAAAGCTGTATTTTAAAACATGCATAAAATAAATAATAGATACACTTTTTCAAAATAAATTTTATTAAACTAAAAATGTGTTTTGCCATTTTTCCTTGTGTAAGTCCTGCCGAGTTGGTCCACGCAATAATTCTTTGTACTCTGTTTCTGTAGGGAGGATGTTCCCATACTAAAGAGATGATGCAAATGAAAAGAGAGTCACAGTGAAGTTAAGTTTGAGAAGTCTGTGCTCAATCAGAAGGGCACGCTGCCCATTCATGCTGTCATAAACACAGGGGCATGGCGGTGTGGTGGGGCAGGAGGTCTAAACACTTCTGAAAAACTCGCCTTCTGCTCCATCTCTAACATCATTGACCTGGTTTTGGCTTAATTTGGGAAGCTACTGGGAGAATTAAATATACTGCATATAAGAGGCAGGCACACAGCTGGGACTCCAAAGCTGATCAGCCTAAGTGCTCACTGCTTCTGAGACCTCTCTCTGGCTCGGATAGCCATGAAACGCGAGTTAAACAGACCAAAATGCACCAAGAGGAAGAACTGGCACCCGAAATAGATCAGTTCCTTGTTTATCATGATAGATTTAAAACTGAAAAGAATCTCGATTGAATCCTATGTCTTCATTCCAAGAACTGAGTCTTGGAGTTGGAGAACTCAGAGAGGGTCTTTGTCTAGAAATGTGAGAAAACCGAAGCTAGCTTTGGATCGAAATTTCTTCCTGGGCCACCTTGCCCCATGCACTGCAGAATTGATTCATCTTGGGTAGGTGTTACTGATTTCTCACGTGGCGCCATAAGCCATGCCCGCAGCTGGCATGTGGGGCAAATGCCATTCCTTTTTTGGCGTGTGTATCGGTCGGTCGTGTCTTAGCCGGGGCTCCAGGGAGTGGAAGTTCTGTCTGAGGCGGCTTTGAAGTTGCTGGTGCAGATGTTCAGAGGCGTCAGTGAGTAGCAATCAAGTAGCTTTCTTATTTACCTCTAGTTGCTGGCTGCAGTCCAGCCCCCAACTGTGCCAAAGAATGCTCAAACTACCGCACAATTGCACTCATCTCACACGCTAGTAAAGTCATGCTCAAAATTCTCCAAGCCAGGCTTCAGCAATATGTGAACCATGAATTCCCAGATGTTCAAGCAGATTTTAGAAAAGGCAGAGGCACCAGAGATCAAATTGCCAACATCCGCTGGATCACGGAGAAAGCAAGAGAGTTCCAGAAAGACATCTATTTCTGCTTCATTGACTATGCCAAAGCCTTTGACTGTATGGATCACAATAAACTGTGGAAAATTCTGAAAGAGATGGGAATACCAGATCACCTGACCTGCCTCTTGAGGAACCTGTATGCAGGTCAGGAAGCAACAGTCAGAACTGTACATGGAACAACAGACTGGTTCCAACTGTTGCCAGTTGTGTTAAAACACTTGGAAGGATGTGGCATCCTTTCTGCCAGAGATTTCATTTATTCATTTTTCTTCCTTAGAAATAAATGTCTGAGACTGAAGCCACTTCAGAAGAGGAAGTAGGTTGGGCACATGTGTGTGTGTGTTTGTGTGTCTGGTGTCCTGTTTAAAAAAACAACAAAAAAACAAAACAAACTAATCATTACCAGAAGAGAGGATCCTAAACAGATGTTTGTAAGGAGGGCACATAGTGACATCTGTTTACCTACCCAAAACCCACTCCTCTTTCTTCCTTGCAAACAGATTATTGCATTTATCTGGTAATTCACTTTTCTCTATAATGCAGGACATGTATAATAATATTTAAAAGGAAAAGAAAACAGCACAGCACTTCAACTCTCTAGGAGAAGAAGAGGAAAAAAAATGATACCAAATCCCCCTCAAAGATACAATGACATTTAGGGCTGTAGTTGGCAAAATAACATCCACAAAGACATCCCTGGAATCTGTGGATGCGTTACTTTACATGGCAAGAGGGAATTAAAGCTGCCTGTGGAATTAAAGTTGCTTATCTGTTTTGGAAGAGGGGCAGAGGATTCAGAGTGATGTGAGGCTAGGCTCACCCCTCCACTGCTGTTTCTGCGTGTGGATGGGGGGGAGGGCGACAAGCCAAGGAGTGCAGGTGGCCTCTGAGATGGGAAAAACTGCTTCCCTTTGCCTCCAGGAGGGAAGGCAGCCCTGTTGACACCACAATGCTAGCCCAGTGAAACCCAACTTAGACTTTTAACAGAACTGCAGGATAACCATGCTATTTTAAGCCACCGAGTCTGCAGGCACTCCCTCCCGACACACTCACTCAGTGTGTCCTCAAGGCAGGGCTTTCTTTCTCTTCTTTGTTAGACAGTACTTCCTTGTTGATCATTCATTTAAACATAGCACTGTGTACAGGCACCATAAGTTTGTTCTCTAAGTCTGTCTCTCTCGCTCTTTGTAAAAATTTGTTTTTATTGTGGTAAAAGTCACACAGTATAAAACATTACTATTTTAACCATGGATTGCCTGGTGGCTTAGATGGTAAAGAGTCTGCCTATGATGTGGGAGACCTGGGTTCGATCCCTGGGTCGGGAAGATCCCCTGGAGAAGGAAATAGCAACCCACTCCAGTATTCTTGCCTGCAGATTTCCATGGACAGAGGAGCCTGATGGGCTACAGAACATGCTCATGTTTCTGGAAAGCAGTTTGCTTATCCTTTTATCCTAGTCTGTTGTACGATAGAGATTTTGGAAACAAATTATAGTGAAAATACCTGGGTAATAAATCCACTTCTTTAAGTGGATGTAAGATTGCTCTTGGACTTTTGTGGTGGCTCACCAGTAGAGAATCTACCTGCAATGCAGGAGCTGCAGGAGACTCCAGTTCGATGCTTGGGTTGGGAAGATACTCTGGAGGAAGGCATGGTAACCCTTTCCAGTATTCTTGCCTGGAGAATCCCCATGGGCAGAGGAGCCTGGTGGGCTAAAGTCCATAGGGTTGCACAGAGCTGGACATGACTGAAGCGACTTAGCACGAATGCATGCATGACGATGTAAAAGCAATAAAAGTTTGGATGGTATTCCATATTTATTATTTACTCAAAGACAATGTTTTTGTTTTTCTGAGAATTCCTTATTAATTATTTGCATACCCCCCCCGCCAGATCATGCAAATGTCAGAGTTCTCTTTTAATCAGAGTTCCTCAGAAGAAAAGGTAGCAAAGAGGAAAAGAAAACGCAAGAAATAGCTCATTTTATGTAAAATCGTGTGTTTCTGAAAAACCGAGGAACACTTAGGTAATAAAATAACTCATTCCTTAAAAAAAGAGAGAAAGTTTTGTGTGTCCCCTACATCTAGACTCTGTCCTGTTGATGGTTCGACAGTGCTGCGTCCTTCACTAGACTTGATGAGGGAGGAAGAAGAAACGTCTTCTAAGCAGGCAGAGAAGCAGGGTGGTTGATTTTTCTTAAAAGTCGACTCTGCAAACCATACATTAACTACCACTTAGGTTTGTTCCTTCCCTGCAGGGCTGTGGGTGAGTCATCTTGGTTCATTATCCTTTAAAAATAACCCAGAAGATGCCCTTGACAACTGAAGGAAGCCCACCTCCGGCATTTAAGAAACCTGCTGGGTCCCCTCCTGCAGGACAGGGAGGGGCTCCGTGCTGGGCAGCGCATGCGCAGTCTCCAAATAACCGCCCCAAAGGATGGAAAGCCTTCAGATCCTCATAACCCAGCTCTGTAATGTACTTTGCCGAGTCTTTCACGAAAGGAGTCATTTCTTAATTTTCCAGGCAATACAGTGTGAAAATATTAGCGTCTTTCTGCTCAAGTTCCTGAATAAATCACCCCTCTGTCAATTCAGTTGTGGTAGGAAGGTGGAGAAAAGGGAAGAATCCTTTATTTTGCACTTGACAACTTAAATGTTATATATGCAGGATCATCCCTAATGGCATCCGTCTACCCTCACGCCTTCCTTCCTTCTTTCCTTCCTTTCTCCTTTCCTTCTTCGATATCTGTTAAATAGTCAGAAATTTTTCTGGGTGCAGGACATAAACTGATTAAGAAAAGCATATATATCCAAAGAGGCAATAATCTAGCATGATGTGTGTGGTAGAAATATATTTTGAGCCACACCCTCACACATATATACATACATATATATATATACATTTGCATTTTATAATAACCACATTTTAAAAAAACTGAAGAGAATCAGGTAAAATGAATTTGAATCATGTATTTGATTTGATTAAATCCTGTGCATCCAAAAAGAGTATATTGAAATGCTTTCCTTTTTTGGTTCTACATCGTCAAAGTTTGCTCTATATGTTTTGTTTCCAATTCTACTAAGTTAAATCCATCTTTTGTGTTTTTTCTAATTTTTGTTTCTGTTGCAGACAACTTTGAATTCTGAATTCAACCTCATCCCCCCAGCTTTATTGAAATTAACATATTTCAATTTAATTAATTTATTAATTTATTATTATTTAATTTATCAGTAAATTATTAATTTATTTATTAATTAACATATAGTGTGGTGTGAGTTTAAGGTATAAAACAAAGTTACTTGATACATATTGTGAATTGATTGCTACTGATGGGTTTCCAAAGTGTCTCAGTGGATAAAGAATCCACCTACAATGGAGAAATCACAGGAGATGTGGGTTTGCTCTCTGGGTCAGTGAGATTCCCTGGAGGAGGAAATGGCAACCTACTCCAGTATTCTTGCCTGAAAAGATCCCATGGACACAGTAGCCTGGCAGGCTATAGCCCAAAGGATTGCAAAGAGTCAGATGTGACTGAGCTACTAAGCATAGCACACAGCGTCTCTGAGTCTCAGTCTGTATGGGGTGGTTAACACCTCCATCACCTTACATAGTTACCTGTTTATGTTTGGTGTGCTGTGAACATTCCACATCCACTCTCCCAGCAAATTTCAAGTGTATAATACAGTATTTTAACTATAGTCACCATGTTGTACGTTAGGTTCCCTGAACTTATTCATCTACTTTTTTCTTTTTTTAGTTGCTCCTCATGGCATGCAGAACTTTCCCAACCAGGGATCGAACCTGCGACCCCTGCAGTGGAAGTACAGAGTCTTAACCTCTGGACCACCAAGGAAGCCTTCATCTTATAACTGGAGGCTTTCACACTTTGACCAACATCTCCCCATTTCTCCCCCTCCCCAGAACCAGGCAATCACCACCCTACTCTATTTCTATGAACTTGGCCTTTTCAGATTCCACATGTAAGGAAAGTCATATAATATTTGTCTTTCTCTGTTTGATTTATTTCACTTAGCAAAATGCTCTCAAGGTCCATCCATGTCACATGTGACATGATTTCTTTCTTTCTCACAGCTGAATAATACTTCATGATATATATGTGGCATTGTAAGTAGAAGAAGAAGAATGTTCCAGAAGGAAGGAGTACTACACAATAGAAAAGTGATAAAAACATTCTTTGCCAAACAGTTAGAAGAAACTCTGAGTGATCCAGATCACAGTGTAAAGGTTTGGGATGGAATTTTGGTGAGATTGAGGTTGGTAATGAGCACTGTGGACCAGGAACAGAACATCCATCCATGATTAGCAAAATCTGAACAATTGTGCTTTAATAGTTTTGTATCATTGCTCATTTTCTGGTTTTGATAATTCTGTTATGGTTATGTACAGTGTTGTCTGAAAAGAAATTGGTAGAGTTTTTATAACTATTGGAACTCTGATTATTTTTACACGTTTAGGTCTGAAAAATGAAAAGCTGAAAATGATAAAGTCCACTGAAGCCCCGGACTGACAGCTTCCTATCACTCTTTCCCTTGAAATCCGTGTCCAGATCACCACTTCACACCACTGGAATCAGAAAAGAGGAGAGGCAGGAAATGATTAGTAGACTCTTGGGATAGTCAAGGCAGAAGTGAGGAAGGGTAATTTATTTAGGATTATGGATGTTGGGAAAAAACACATAGTGGGCAGAGAAAAGAAAACGGCAGCACCACAGGATCGGCTTCTATCTCGTGAGATGGAATTAAATGTGGTTTCTGCATCAGCAGCTCCTTTCAGAATGATTAATTGAGTTCACACACGACCTCCTAATGGCACCTTGGGACATTTATCACAGGAAAATGAAGACTCGTTATCAAGCGGGAAACTGTACACAGATGCCTGCATCAGCTTTATTCACAGTAGCCAATGACTGGAAAACCCCCAAGCATCCAGTGGGTAAATGGTTAATGGACTGCAGCGCTCCCATAATGTGGAAAACTGCTCAGCAGTCAAAGGGGATAAACTGTTGATGATCACTTGGATGAAATGCCAGTGAAATTATGCTGAATGGAAAACGCCAATTTCAAAAGGATACCTACTGCAAGACTTCACTGATGTAACATTCATGGGATTAAAATAATTTTATGGATGGAGATTTAATGACTGGTTGCCAGGCATTGGGGTGGCAGGGGAGGGGGCTGGTGTGGCTATAAAGGGACAGTGGGAGGGTGTCTTGCATGGACCAGGGAAAATGATGGTCACGCAAAGCTGTGCGTGCTCAGTCACTTCAGTCACTTCTGACTCTTTGTGACCCCATGGGCTGTAGCCTACCAGGCTCCATTGTTCATGGGATTCTCCAGGCAAGGATACTGGAGTCGATTGCCATGCCCTCCTCCAGGGCATCTTCCTGACCCAGGGATAGAACCCACATCTCTTATGTCTCCTGCATTGGCAGGCGGGTTATTTACTACTAGTGCACCTGGGAAGCCCACACAAGGTTATATATATATATATATATATATATATATATATGATAAAATTTCATGCACGCACACACACACACAGACACATGAGTTCACGTACTGATGAGAAAGCCTGAGTAAGTGCTGTGGATTGTACTGAGGCCACCTCTTGCATTTGGAATGCTACTACCGTTATTCAAGATGCTCACATTGTGTGCGGCTGAGGAAAGGGGGCAGAGGACCTCCCTGTGCAGTTCTTTGCAGCCTCTTGGGAGTCTATAAAAAACAGATCTAAACAGAAAGTTAAAAATGGCTTCTGCTCTTGCCATTGTTTGCTTTAAGGAGGATGCAGGAATAGACTGCAGTACTTTTCACATGAGTACAACGAAAAAAATGCATTTCCTGACTGTACCTGCTTTATGGCCGGGTTTTGGTCCTCAGAGTTACTTATTAGCTCATGTACAGTAGGTGCTGTAGACAGACAGTGTGGGGGCCAGCGTGCACCTTCAGGTTTATGACTGTCCAGTGATCAAGCCTGGCCCTGATCCCCTGCAGTCTGAAACTGTGAAACGTGCAAACAGACACTAGCTTTCCTTTCTCTTTTCATCCCCCTCCTTCTTAGGAACACCAGCTTCCTCGAGGAGTTCCTGGAAGCTCCCTGCAGGATTCAGTGGCTCTCATTTATACAGAGACACCTGCACACAGTGAGCACACACCTGAACTGTCCAGCAACATTCTCTCTGAACCCCCTTTTCCTGGTCCATCTAAGACATGTGATGATAGAAATGGATCTGAGGTCCTGTGCTCCTGAAAGTTTTTGAACACACAGGATGTGTAAGAGTACTTAGATGGCTGTCATAACCCGGGCACTCCTTCCCACGCCCACTGAAACCACCAGTGTCTGCGCCTCCTCTGCTCTGTCTTGCTGGAGCCCGAGGCACTGTTCACTGTCCTTCACTCTTGGGACATTTCCTCTCTTTGCCTCAGGGGCACGCAACTCCCTGTATGCTTCTTCTCCTGTGCTGGCTGGCTGTCTTCCTGCCACCAACGCTTGAACTCATGATCCACGAAAGATCTTGTCTGCCTTGTTCAGGCAGGGTCTTCTGTGCGTTTCAAAAAAAGGGTGAATACATGCATTCCAAACTGGCTGGATTTCTACCCCCACTGTTGACTTTTGAAGTAAGCATTAAAGTTTTTGGCTATTTTGGGAGGAAAGTAGCTTTATCTTATATAATTTTATCTTACAATAAATTTGATTACCTGCTGCTGCTGCTGCTAAGTCACTTCAGTCGTGTCCGACTCTGTGTGACCCCATAGACGGAAGCCCACCAGGCTCCCCCGTCCCTGGGATTCTCCAGGCAAGAACACTGGAGTGGGTTGCCATTTGGCATCAATATCTTCATCATCTTAAAATGTTTGTAGACAAATTGGTTTTTGCTTCTCTTGTTCCGTCACTAGTTCATGGCAACATTTGTTCGCTGTTGTAAACTAGTTGCATGAAACTCTTCAAGGAACTCAGGGTCAAACGCACAGGGTGTGAGGTAGTTAGAGATCCCAGCGGTCTGCCCTGGGTGTTTGCAGAGGGGAGGATGTTCTTCAGCAACGCAGAGCAGTTACTTAAGGCATCAGGTGCAGGACGGAGGTCGGAGCCTGGGGACTGCGAACCCACACGGAACAGGCGGCCGCAGTCTAAGCGATACCGATGTCACCTAATGACGTAGCCTCATGGCGGCTGTAGTATGAAGTTTCTTGAATTATAGGTCTAACTTTGGAGAAAGCTGGAAAAGCAAATGAAAGCCTGCTTTTTTTTTTCCATTAAGAAGCCATTTCATCACCTCATTGTTTAGGGGCCACTTTATTGCTATTGCACAGCTGGAGTAAGTCTGCGGGATGGAGGTAGAAACTTTGGGAATTAGATTAAATTGCCACACAAATGGGGGCGGGAGGAGAAGGGGACGACAGAGAATGATTTGGCTGGATGGCATCATCGACTTTGTGGACATGAGTTTGAGTGAACTCTGGGAGTTGGTGATGGACAGGGAGGCCTGGCGTGCTGTGATTCATGGGGTCGCGGAGAGTCGGACACGACTGAGCGACTGAACTGAACTGAACTGAATCCTGCGCAGCCGCGCTCTGCCTCTGAGCTCTGGAACAGCAGCGCACAGAAGTGGGTGGGAAACCGCCTAATAGCTGCGAGGAGAGACTGATTTGCCTTTATGTCTGTTCTGCGAAATTATTTTGGGAGACTTTTAATTGATAGCTTCCCCACAAGCAGCCTCACTTTTAGCTGTTTAATGGCCATTCCTGTGCCGACCAGACCTCTGGCTTCACAGGGCAGGCTGGATCCCACCAGGGGTGGGAGCACACACGCCTTCAAGGGCAACTCACCGGCAGACCCCCAGCTGCCTGGACCCTGCTCGCCAGCACTCCTCCCTCCCATGTGACTTTATCCTGTTAATCATTTATTTGCCTCCATAGGCTACCCTCTCCAGTATTCCTGGGCTTCCCTGGTGGCTCAGATGGTAAAGAATCTGCCTGCAGTGTGGGAGACCTGGGTTCGATCCCTGGTTGGGAAGATCCCCTTGAAGAGGGCTTGGCAAACCCACTCCAGTATTCTGGCCTGGAGAATCCCCATGGACAGAGGAAACTGGTGGGCTACAGTCTGTGGGGTCACAAAGAGCAGAACAGGACTGAGTGACGAAGCACACACAGTGTCCCCAGGTAAACACGGGGAGTCACATGAAATGAATGAGTGCGTCTCATTGCTGGCTTCTGCATTATCGCCAGTTACCGCCAGATGAGAGAGCAAGCTGGCTGCTTGTGAGTAAGGAGGAAATAACCAGAAAAGATGATTTCACCTTGGGACAGGAAAGGAGGGTGTGTTTAAGTGCTGAAACACACATGCATACACCCACCTACACTGATACACACCTCCTTTCACATACGTAACTCTACCTCACCCTGGATGTCCATCTGTTATACTTTGAAGCTGAAACCTCCTAAAATAGGGTTTCTCTCAATAGCAAAAGAGTGATCAGTTTCAAACAAAAAACAAAAAAAAAGGAATTCCTGCTTGATATAGTGTGATAATGAATAATAACAAAAAGCTTAAATTAAAGAAAGTGACCGAAATAAAATTTTGTAGACATCAAAGAACACAATATATTGATGCTGTTACCTGTAAAAATAAAGTGACGTCTAGAATCAGCTTTGGTGAAATAAAATTACACAAACAAAATTAGACGCAGTGTTAATCTATCTTGATGTGTTATTCCTAAGCTGAAGACATGTATATATCTTCATATATATAAGATAGATAGATAGATAGATAGATAGATATAGATATAGATATATGAGAAGGAAATGGCAACCCACTCTAGTATTCTTGCCTGAAGAGTCCCATGGCAGAAGGGCCTGACGGGCTGCAGTCCATAGGATCGCACAGAGTTGGACACAACTGAAGTGATTCAGCACACACACATATATATACAGAGTTAGAAGGGATTTAACTTAAGTTTTTCTGGGCTTCTGCCTTTATTCCTTTTTTACAGTGTTAAAAATCTGGCCAACAAAATATTTTTTTCCTAGAATTGTTTTCTGCTAATTTTCATATAAGCCATAGACCAAATCTGCTACCCACCTGCTTGGGTCCAGTGTGAATTTTGCCTCCTACAGACACAAAAGCTAAAGAACAAAACTGCCTCTTAAAATCTTTATTTCTTAGAGTTTTTCCCATAGAAATCATGTCCATTATATTGGCTTTCCTTTGTCTTGAAGCTAGAGTCTGTACATTTCTGAGAGGTTTAAATTTATTCCTTAAACCCGTTCTTAATTTTCTAGGGGTTGATTTTTGAAACTGAATTCATAAAGTGTTCCTCGGGTCCATAATATAACATTTCAAATCCCATTTAAGCAGAACTTATAAAGGTTTTGAAAATGATTTTCAAAAGTGAATTCATTGAACTAACACTTAAGAGTGTATAATCCTTACAATTTTTTTAATTTCCAGAAGAGTATGTTTAGATTCTGAACAATTTTGCATCTAAATTGCACTGGCTTTCATGCTGCTGTTTCAGACCAAAGTGTTAGCTTTACTTTCCTTCTAATTTTCCCACTTTCTCATCATCCGTGGTCTCCAGAGTGTGTCTGGTCATTCTATGAAGAGTGACAGAGGAAGTGCAGAGGAGACTTGAAAGGCAGGGAAGAGTTACTTGCTCATTGTCTTGCTTTATATTCTAACACTTCAATGGAGAGGTGAAAGAAATGGAAGCACTGCGATTCATCAGGAAAAGCTTAGAAGAGCAATTGTCCTTTCCATGAGACCGTTTTTACTTTTATCCTTCTCTTATTACTAAAGGTATTTTTATGTGTGATGATCAAAAGTGATCAAATATTGGACAATGATAGGAAATTCATTTTATAATTTCCTTCAGTAAAATAGCTTTTTGCTCACTTGGACTAGAAGAATGAGCAAATACCATTAAGACCGTGAACGCTTTCATGCCGTAAGATTTTTCATCTATTATAATTTCCTTTTGCAATTCCTTGACAGTGTCTGGCAAGAAATTTAATGCTCTATTTGTAACCATCTAAAAAATGGAATCAAAACAATATAAAGAGACCCAGAATATGCTTATTAATGCACATAAAAACTTTAATTTCAGTGAAAAATAGTGCTTCCTAACCATAAGGAGATATTATCTCACACCTGTTAGAATGGCTATTAGGAAAAAACAAGCAATAGCAAGTATTCTCAAGGGTAAGGAGAAAAGGGAGTCCAATGCACTGTTGATGGGAATGGAAATTAGTAAAACCACCATGGAAAATATTGAAGTTCCTCAAAAAGTTGAAAATAGAACTACCATATGATCCAAAAATCCCACCTGAATGTGTATCCAAGGGAAACAAAATCAGAATCTCAAAAGCTGTCTGTTCTCCCATGTTCACTGCAGAGAAGCAATATATGAAAACACGTCAAGTGTCCATTGACACCGTGGGGGAAGGCGAGGGGGGTGCGGTGCGTTGGGAGAGTAGCACTGACCTGTACACTCCAGGTGTGAAACAGACTGCTAGTGGGGAGCTGCGGGGCAGCACAGGGCGCTCAGCTCGGTGCTCCGTGCTGACCTGGAGGGTGGGCAGAGGGAATGGGAGGGCTGTTCAAGAGAGAGGAGATACGCATACACTTATGGGTGATTCACGTTCTCGTACAGCAGAAACCAGCACAGCATTGTAAAGCCGCTACACCCTATGATTAAGGGGGCTCACACTGGGGCTCTGTGATAACCTGGAGGTGTGGGGTGGGGTGGGAGGTGGGAGGGGAGATCAAGAGGGAGGGGCATGTGTGTGCCCACGGCTGATTCATGCTGATGCATGGCAGAGACCAGCACAACACTGTAAGGCGGTTATCCTTCAATTTAAACTCAATTATTTTTAAAAATGGATGGTGGGAGTGGAAATGAGGGGAAGAGAGTTGGAAACCCTAACTGGGAAGATTGGCAGGAACTATGACTGAGGGAAAGGGAGTGAAAAGCAAAGGAGAAAAGGAAAGATATACCCATTTGAATGCAGAGTTCCAAACAATAACAAGGAGAGATAAGAAAGCCTTCCTCAGCGATCAGTGCAAAGAAATAGAGGAAAACAATAGAATGGGAAAGACTAGAGATCTCTTCAAGAAAATCAGAGATACCAAGGGGACATTTCATGCAAAGATGGGCTCAATAAAGGACAGAAATGGTAGGGACCTAACAGAAGCAGAAGAGATTAAGAAGAGGTGGCAAGAATACACAGAAGAACTGTACAAAAAAGATCTTCACGACCCAGATAATCACGATGGTGTGATCATTCACCTAGAGTCAGACACCTAGGAATGTGAAATCAAGTGGGCCTTAGAAAGCATCACTACGAACAAAGCTAGTGGAGGTGATGGAATTCCAGTTGAGCTATTTCAAATCCTAAAAGATGATGCTGTGAAAGTGCTGCACTCAATATGTCAGCAAATTTGGAAAGCTCAGCAGTGACCACAGGACTGGAAAAAGTCAGTTTTCATTCCAATCCCAAAGAATGCTCAAACTATTGCACAATTGCACTCATCTCACATGCTAGTAAGGTGATGCTTAAAATTCTCCAAGTCAAGCTTCAACAATACATCAACCGTGAACTTCCAGATGTTCAAGCTGGTTTTAGGAAAGGCAGAGGAACCAGAGATCAAATTGCCAACATCCGCTGGATCATTGAAAAGAAAAAAGAGTTCCAGAAAAACATATACTTCTGCTTTATTGACTATGCCAAAGCCTTTGACTGTGTGGATCACAATAAACTGTGGAACATTCTGAAAGAGATGGGAATACCAAACCACCTGACCTGCCTCTTGAGAAACCTGAATGCAGGTCAGGAAACAACAGTTAGAACTGGACATGGAACAACAGACTGGTTCCAAATAAGAAAAGGAGTACAACAAGGCTGTATATTTTCACCCTGCTTATTTAACTTATGTGCAGAGTACCTCATGAAAAATGCTGGGTGAGGAAGTACAAGCTGGAATCAAGATTGCCAGGAGAAATGTCAATAATCTCAGATATGCAGATGACACCACCCTTATGGCAGAAAGTGAAGAAGAACTAAAGAGCCTCTTGATTAAAGTGGAGTGTGAAAAAGTTGGCTTACAGTGCAACATTCAGAAAACTAAGATCATGGCATCTGGTCCCATCATTTCATGGCAAATAGAAGGGGGAACAGTGGAAACAGTGGCTGACTATTTTTCTGGGTTCCAAAATCACTGCAGATGGTGATTGCAGCCATGAAATTAAAAGACGCTTACTCCTTGGAAGGAAAGTTATGACAAACCTAGACAGCATATTAAAAAGCAGAGACATCACTTTGTCAACAAAGGTCCGTCTAGTCAAAGCTATGGTTTCTCCAGTGGTCGTGTATGGATGAGAGGTGGACTGTGAAAAAAGCTGAGCGCCGAAGAATTGATGCTTTTGAACTGTGGTGTTGGAGAAGACTCTTGAGAGTCCCTTCGACTGCAAGGAGATCCAACCAGTCCATTCTAAAGGAGATCAGTCCTGGGTGTTCATTGGAAAGACTGATGTTGAAGTTGAAACTCCAATACTTTGGCCACCTGATGGGAAGAACTGACTCACTGGAAAAGCCCCTGATGCTGGGAAAAATTGAGGGCAGGGGGAGAAGGGGATGACAGAGGATGAGATGGTTGGATGGCCTCACCGACTCAATGGACATGGGTTTGGGTGGACTCCGGGAGTTAGTGATGGACAGGGAGGCCTGGCATGCTGCGGTTCATGGGGTCGCAAAGAGTCAGACACGACTGAGCAACTGAACTGAATTGAACTGATGACTGAGGGAAAGAGTGGGAAGGGACCAGAGTGAGTCCCGGTTCTCTCCTTGAGTTTTATCATAAGGTCACCTACTGAGCTATGGAAGACAGGAGCTCGGAGGGGCTGGTGATGAGCATGGTTTTGGCACATTGAAGCTGAGCTGCCTCTGGGGAATGTATCAGATAGCTACATCCGTCTGATGCCCAAGGGGGACATTTTTGGCTAGAAATAAAAATCCAGAAATGATGAACTTTTGGGTAGATGAAATGCAATCAAATGAGCCAGTCAAGGAGGGTTGTATAGAGTGAAAAAAGACAACGAGCCTCTCACGGAACCTTGAGATATACCAATATTTAAAGAAAAGAAAAAAAAAAAACCTGAAGTTTTCTATCACAGTATCACATTTTACCACAAAACGAGTGACTTGAAGCAATATGTTGTGGGTCAGGGGTCCAGGCACGGCTTGACTGGGGCTTCTGCTTGCAGATCTCACAGAAATGCAGTCAAGGTGTGGACCAGAGAGGGGTGTTCTCATCTGCTCAGCTGGGGAAATTACCTTAGCAGAAAATGACACGTGCTTAATCCTGTTTTGTAGCAGAGTGTTGGCAGCATCTTGTTCTCTGCCAGCTAATGACTGAGCACCCAGTTTCTTAACCGGTGTTGGCTGGAACCCCCTTCAGCCCCTAGAACCTGCCCTCGGGTTCTTGCTCTGTGGATCCCCCAACACATCCAGCAAGAGAGAGAATCTCCTGGTTGGATGCAAGTCACGCATTCCCTGTCACACTTGTGTTTTCTGTTGGTGAGAAGCAAGTCACCAGTCTCAAAGGGTAGGGTATTACACAAGGGTGGAGCTCGTGGGGCTCCCTTAAGTGTCTGTCATTAGAAGACAGGTAAGGGCTGACTGGGCTTCCCTGGTGGCTCAGGCAGTAAAGAAGGTGCCTGCAATGCGAGAGGCCTGGATTCGATTCCCTGGGTCGGGAAGATTCCCTGGAGGAGGCCATGACAACCCACTCCAGTATTCTTGCCTGGAGAATCCCACGGACAGAGGAGCCTGTGAGCTCCAGTCCATGGGGTCACAAAGAGTCAGACACGACCTGGTGACTGAACAACAACAGTGGGTGGGGGACCAGGATGAAGAAAGATTTTCCAGTTGGCAAGGCCAGGTCCCCAAGCAGTGGTCCAGAGACTGGTAGGAAGGCAGGGGAATGTTGGCCTAGAACTGTTTCAGCAGTTCCAAAAAGAAAGTGAGGCAGTGTGTACCATAAAAAGGTGGCCACAGAGCGTGCAAGAGCTTTCTGAACTCTGGCAGCGTTAACCTGAGATTTTTGCCCAGGTTTTGAAACTTTGGGATTGATTTAAATTCAGGAACCAGAAGCAGAATTTGCAATGTTTTGGTTTCCGTTCTATAAATAAAATACTATAAATAAATCGGCTGTGCAATTTAAGTCTTTGAAACTTGAAGTGCATTTTAATCACAAAGCATGGCTGTGTGAACTGTGCTAATCCAATTTTATGCTGATTTCAAAGTGCTTGAGTGTTAGCTCTTTTTTTTTCTTCCTGAAGCACAGGGACTCTTGGTGAGGCCAAGTGAGTCAGCACTTTCTGGGACAGTCAACTTCACTCCATACTTCGCTCCAGAGTGGGTCAAAGTCACCGACTGCTTGACTGCCCCATCCATACATATGATGCCACTACTTTTCCAGTCTTATAATTTGCTTTGATAGAGCTCTTTTACAGAGTAGAATATCTGTATGACAGTGTCCCTTCTTAGTGACCCTCCACCTTCCACCCAACTTCATGACATTTTTTTCTGATCACGCTGTGAGGAAATACCTTCCTTTTATACCTTATCTTTCTCTACTGCGTGCGTGCATGCTGAGTCACTTCAGTTGTATCTGACTCTTTGTGACCCTGGACTGTAGCCTGCCAGGCTCCTCTGTCCATGGGATTCTCCAGGTAAGTATATGGGAGTGGGTTACCATGCCCTCCTCCAGGGGGAATCTTCCCAACCCCGGGATCAAACCCATGTCTCTTGAGTCTCTTGTATTGACAGGTGGTTTCTTTACCAATAGCGCCACCTGGGAAGCCCAATGGTTCTCAATTAAGGGGCAGTTTCATTACCCAGGGTACATTTGGCCATGTCTGGAGGTATCTTGGACTGTCAACATTTGGGGTGGTAAGTACCACTGCTGGTATTCAGTGGATAGACGTCAGGTCACGGATGTTGTTCAACATCCTACAGTGCACTAGAAAGTTTCCCCAGTCAAGAATTATTCGATCCCAAATTTAAATAGTGCCAAGTTTGAAATACCCTGTTCTGTAGCTCAGAATCCACATGCAGATTTAACTGTCTACTGTCCTAAATAAGGTTAACGTGGGGATGCTGTAGCTCAGTTAGTTAGGCAAGTATCCGCTAGACTGACAGCTAGTTTCTGCAGTAAAAAACAGAGAGAGTTCCCTGCAAAAGATACACTGGTATAGGGACTCAAAGCAGTTTTCTGCAAGGCTAAAATGGCCTCTCGGTTTAAAGCGTCAGACATTTGCTTTGGGCTCCTGATCTGCGTTCATACTCGCATTGTATCTGTTGATTGGAACCTTGTGCAAGGTCAGCATTTTGAAATTGGGTTTGTCTACTTGACGACTAGATTCAGCAAACATTTATGGAGCATCACTGATGCAGTGGGCATTACGCTGAGTGTCAGAAGGAATAGAAATATGAGGCAGCATCCAGGGCAGTGACTGGCCCTGGAAGAGAGCGAGAGAAGCAGAACGGGGGACAAGCAGGTTCACCTTCGAAGCGACTGTGACTTTGGGGTTGTGTCTCTGATGTTTCAGCAATGGTTCAGTAGAGAACTGGCAGAAGCGTCTGCTCTCTGGGCTTTGGAGGTTGCTCCTGAAAGGAACCGCTCTTATGTCTGGCAAACTGGAAATTATGTTGACACACCCACGGCATGAATGAACTGTAGCTGCAAGATTATAAAGCCAATGCCATTACCCGTTTCACCAAGGGACTGCTGACTTTCTCAGTTCCCACCTTCCCCCAGGGCATGTGTGGCTAACTTCCCACTGTGAACCTAATGGGCACCCAGGATGTCATCGCCTTTTTTCATAAGACGGTGACATCAGGATGTGGGAAGACGGGGCCACGTTTTGCAATACTAGTAAGTCTCCCCTCGGCTGGGCAGTAAGGAGTGGATCCGTTTTGGGCTCAGAGTTAAGTCCCCATGACTAAAGCAACTTAGCATGTACACCTGCGCATTGTTTAGTGGCTAAGTTGTGTCAGACTCTTTGCAACCCTATTGGCTGTAGCCCGCCAGGCTCCTCTGTCCATAGGATTTTCCAGGCAAGAATAGTGGAGTGGGTTGCCATGTCCTTCTCCAGGGGATCTTCCCGACGCAGGATCAAACCCGAGTCTCCTGCACTGGCAGGCGGGTTCTTCACCCCTGAGCTACCAGGGAAGCTCCACTAGATGTCAGTAGAAAATACCACAGTGTAATACCCAAGGGCAGCTGAGGCGGGTTTCGACCAGCTGAATGCCGGGTGCTGTCTGAGGACCTGGTTCGCCAACACCACCCTCTCGGGGCCCCTCTGCTGCGTCCAGTCACTCATCTCCAGGACGCCTGGCCCTCTCTGTTCTCGGGTAACTTCCCCAGGAAGCTTTCCATGCTCTTCTGATAGGCCAGCTCCTTTTCCTTTCCGCCTTCATTTTCTGATTTAAGACTCATAAAATCTTCATTCTTCCATAAGCATCTCCACTCTTTTCCCTTCCTGACAAATCGCCTCTCCATCAACCAGCATCTGAAAACCAATTTTCAACATCAGCCCTGTGTAAATAAATTAAAAAGAAAGAAACGAGTGAAATAAAGTTTAGCAATGTATCTTGTTTTTAAGGCCATACCTACAAAATAGTAACATTTCAACCTTTGTGTGTTGGGGTCTATGTTTTCTTTGAGGGGTTGTTGTAAATCAGAGCACACATGAGATGCCTTTTGTTGTCGGCAGCATGATAATAATTATGGTCCTGCTTTTCTCTGGGCCAGCCCTGATCCTTGGACATTTTATCCCTGAGCTGGGCAAGGATCTGTTAGAATTCTGACATTGTGGAGTAGGTTTCAGAGAGCAGAGAGAATCTGGAAGTGAATATGTATGAAGAGAAAGATGTGGATGTGAAATTTTCATGCCTTCTTGAGGTTCTGGCGTTTCTAGAAGTTTTAGAAATGAATCATCGTGCTATAAACGTTCTGAGTCACAGGTAATAATATTGCACATTATGCCACTTTATATACATTGCATATAATAAAACCTGAGTACTATGCTAGTTTTAACAATACTAAATCATTTAACAATGGAAGGAATTACATTATTTGTCCACATTCCGCCCTGGTGATTCAAATTCACACCTTTACCTTGCCCATGCCACTCTGAGTACCAGGAGTGGAAAGGAAGCACTGAATCATGCGTTCTGTTAATATCTGAACTGACTGAACTTTTGTCAAACTCAGTATATTATTCAGCTAGTACTGCAATAACAAATACCATAGACCAAGGGTCTTAGACAACAGAAATGTATTTTCTTCCAGTTCTGGGGGCTGGGGTTCCAGAACCCAGGTGTTGACAGAGGTGATGTCTCCTGAGGCTTCTCCTCTTGGAGAAATTGAGGATTTTTTACTTCTCTCTGTGTTCTCACATGGTCTGGAGTCTGCATGCAAGTGTGTCTGTATTTTCAAAGCCTCTTATTTATCTATTCATTAAATTAAAACATTTTTTTCTTTTGTTTGTTTAATCTCTTGGCTGTGCCGCATGCAGGATCTTAATTCCCCATCCAGGGGTTAACCTGTGCCCCCAGCACTGGCAGCAGGGAGTCTTAACCACTGGACCCCCAGGGAGTCCCTCAAAGCCTCTTTTAAAAAAAAACAAAAACAAAACACCAGTCTTGTTGGTTCAAGGCCTACCTTAATGACATAATTATATCTTCATTTCCTTTTTAAAGGCCATGTCTCCAAATACAATGATATTCTCAGGAACTGGGAGGAATTGGGTTACAACTTCAACATATGAATTTGGGGGATACAATTTGGCTCATAATTCTAGGTACTCACGAGAGGATGTCCAGCTGTTCGTCTCCATCTTTCCTTAGCCCTCGGGCTCTGACACCGGTGAAGCAGGGAGCTTAGCAGGCGCTGTGGTCACTATGAGAATTCTGGTGGATTTTCTGGCTCTTCCTCTATTTTTTCTCCTCTCTCATTCTGGTTACTGTCTACCTTGGAAACATGTTATCCACATCAATCTGACTATAGTTTATTAGAAAAATCCCCTTAAAAAACATAGTTCTTTCCTATTTGGAATGTTTTAAAGAATATAATGACAGTATTCCTACATTTAATTTCAAAATACTGAAAAGATAATTTAGCTTTGCTTGAATTTTTTTTTTTTTTTGACATTGAGTTTTCAGAGTATTTCTTAGGACTGGTTAATTTTAATTTTCAAAACTTGCTATAAATTAGAAAACTTCTTCTTTACGACCTTATATTTGAATTAATTTGAGGCCAAATGACTCTTATTTAATAATATTCCTAAATGTTTATTGTGTTCTCAAACCAGGATGGTTGATTAAAAGGGTAAAAAGTTACTATGATTTTTCCTCTTGTCCTTGTCTTTGTTTCCTTGGTCAAATCTTTCGTCCTTTCTTTCATACCTGTCTTTTATAGGAAATTAAGGCATTGGCAGCCCACTCCAGTCCTCTTGCCTGGAAAATCCCATGGATGGAGGAGCCTGGTGGGCTGCAGTCCATGGGGTTGCTAAGAGTCAGACACGACTGAGCGACTTCACTTTCACTTTTCACCTTCACGCATTGGAGAAGGAAACGGCAACCCATTCCAGTGTTCTTGCCTGGAGAATCCCAGGGACGGGGGAGCCTGGTGGGCTGCCGTCAATGGGGTCACACAGAGTCGGACACGACTGAAGTGACGCAGCAGCAGCAAGGTCAATATTTACTAATTTAATCTTACACCAAAAGTAGTGATTTCTCTCGCTACATGTGTATTTATACTATGTAAAAGGAAGTTTGATGCATGATGTATAATCCGTACTAGTCTAGAGATTAACTAGCGGTTAATACATGTAATTCCCATTCCCTAGTCTATGTGTAAATGCTAAGTTAAAAGGAGAAACTTCTGCCTGTGGGTAGTATGGTCTGATCTATGTGACACTCAATACAACACTCAACTAGATTTTTTCATTATGAAGTTAATATTATTTATCCACTATTGGGGAAGAAAAATCTATTCTTAGGTGTTTTCTTGGTAGTGGCAACCTTCTTTTTTTTTTTTTTTCCTAATCAATACTCAGATTTCTATATTGCTTCTTTGAGCCAAGGGTTGGTTTTTGTTGTTGCTCTTGTTTGTGGATGAACTTGTAGGTAACTGACCATTGAAGTTAAATTTTGGCTTTTTAGGGGTGATGTTCTAAACGTGAAATCACATCCAAAGGGCAACGAGGTATATAGGTTTTTATTAACTGTCTGAGCTGGTGAACGTTGAATGTCATGTGTGCAGTTAATGGCTACCAGCTTGCACAAAGTTTTGCACGTGAGAACAAGAGAGAGAGCGATCTCGGTTCTCATCACTGTGCAACGGGTGATGCTCGCACGGCTTGTATCCAGGGCCTCACAGTCACCTGTGCTGCTCCTCACTCTCAGGGTCTCTGCCCTTTCTCTTCCTGGCTCTTTCCTTGGCTGTTCATCTTGCGTACAGTGCGGAGTCACGATGACGCGCATCTTAAGCAGAACAGTCTTCCAGCTCCGGTGAGAGGCTCACTTCAGTGCTAACACAGCCCATTCATTTCACAAGCCTGGCTTGAGTGCGTTTGTCTTGACACTCGTTGTCAAGTACGGCTTAGATGATGGCGATGGGACGGTTTGCAGACATAAATGTTTTATTTCAGTAGTTTCAGGCCTCAGAACAAATAGAAAGCTGAAGGGAGGGTTCCTGCTTGGGTCTTCCACTTGCTCTGAATCTGCACCGTGTCCTTGCTGGCTTCTTTCAGGCTTGCTTCTGGAAGGATGGAGCTGGGCCTTGCCAGTTGGACCACCACGGAGGAGATGGCTGCATGCAGCCTGTGGTCATGAGAGAGACTCTTCACTGCATCACGTTTCCTTCACAGCAGCTCACATGTCCTCACTTATTTACTCCTGCATGCCTGTGCATGTCCATTCATGTGTTCAGCACATGGAAGGCTGCGATCTGTGTCACTCTGTGGGCACCCGTGATCCTAGGATGAACAGCACAGATACACCGCTCTCAACGGGCTCACAGTATCTTGGGGAGAGAAGCACGTACAACTTGGTCCTCTGATGATGCACGGTCACCTCCCCATGCACAGGCTCCGAATGGAACATGTCTCAAGAGTGGAGTGAAGGCAGCCCAGTGGAACAATGGAGGAGAGTTCTGTAGGCAGCAGAAAGCATCTGTGAAGGCATGTGATAATATTGTGGACTGGAGAATTATTAGCAGCTAGGATTACCAGACTTAACAATGAAGCAAGCAAGACAGGCTGGTGTTGGTGGGAGATGAACCTAGAGAAGTAGGAAGCTGGCTGGTCATGGGGTCTGTGTGTGTCTTCCTAAGTAAGACAGAGCCTCTTATTCCTACCAGTCACACTGCCCGCTGCTTACAGCAGGTGTTTAATGATGCTTTTTTTGCTGTCTTGAAATCTGAAGATCCTGTAACCTTTCTACAATGTTAATTTAAAAAAATCAAGATAATGCTTTTACTATAATATGAAATAAATACAAAAGAAAACTTATTTATAATATAATAATAAATATTTGCATGGGCTTCCCAGGTGATTCAGTGGTAAAGAATCTGCCTGCCAATGCTGGAGATGCTGGTTCGATCCTTGGGTCAGGAAGATCCCCTGGAGAAAGGAATGGCAACCCCCTCCAGTATTCTTTCCTGGAAAATTCAGTGGACAGAGGAGCCTGGAAGGCTACAGTCTATGAGGTCATAAAGTGTCAGACACAACTGTATACATATACACCATATATTTGAGTATGTAAACATTTGCATATACTCTCAATAGGAAACATGATGATGCTGTGAGATGCTTAAATTAAACTTAAAATGATGGTACGCGTGACAGCTCTGAATGGAGACAGAAATATAAGTATCACGTTGATGACTCAAACACCAGGAGACATTGCAGTGATGTGATTTTCTAAAATGTTAAATAACACTTGCTATGTTTCAGAATAAAGCAAAGTGCAAGGTAGATGCATTCCGGGAAAAATCCGCATATAGTAAAACCGTACAAGTATTTTGTGTTTCTGGGCAAAATATCTTATGTGGAGCAAAACGTCTGGAACCTCTGGCTTCATTGCTAAGTATCATCACCTTCTGCCCCCCTCCTTGTGACAACCCACAGTCCACATGCACGTTTCCATACAAGCAGTAGGCCTTTCCCTAGAAACATCACTTTGGAGAATGAGTAGTGACAGTGTGAATCAGGAGAATGTCACAATTAGATTTCAGTTCTAGAGTCTTTTTTCCCCCAACAGCATCACGTGCCTGTGGAACTTGCCGATCAGGGATGGAACCCATGTCCCCTGCAGTGGAAGCACAGAATCTTAACACTGTACCACCAGGGAAACCCCCTAGAGTCTTCTTGACTTGAATTTGAGGAGCCCAGGATATAAGGGGAGAAGACTGATACTGAGCCACTGCAGTAATCCAGGTGAGATATTACTGAATGTGGACTGAGGCCAGTGCCGGAGGAAGGGGGAGGAGTGAAAGGACCTGGAGACATCTCATCCTGACGCTTGAAAATTGTAAGACTTGCAAGGGAAGGAGAAAAATGTCTCCAGTGTCACTTCTGGAGCCTGTCCTGGGGGATGCTTGGCTGGTTTTAGAAACCCAGGACCAAAATGCTTGGAAAGTAAATACAGAGGAAAGCAAGAAAACAGCTTAGGCTGATTTGAGTGCCCATAGATAGCCAGGAAGAGTTGTTCTACAGACCTCTGTGTGTGTGTCTCTGTGTGTGTCTGTGTGCGTGGGTATGTGTGTACATTGAAAATTCGGGGGACGGGTCAGGGTTTGAGATAAAGATTTAAGGCATCAGCAAGCAGTTGACAGCTGAAGCAACAAGACTACTTAGAAAGAGTGTGCGCCGCTAGGTGAACAGGAGATCAAGGGTGAAATGCGTTTCGTGTGTTTTCATCTTTTGAGATGAAAAATTCATTTAAACTCTCAATCTCTGCAGAAATAAAATCTTCTGTACTACACGCAAGTCATCCAAATTATCTGGGAAACCAAGAGAGTGAGGAATCCTGTTTCTTTGACATTCACACTTGCCTGAGAAACTATTTTTCTTTAGCCATGCAGTCTGAGACTTGGGCAAATACACATCTAGTTTTAAGGGTCCGAAATCATTTTAGAGAAATATCTTTACGAAACCTTACTGCGGTTGTAAGCATGGCAATGACAAACAGTCTCCCCCATTTTACATACAGAGATCAGGAAGCTGGGAAATTAAGCAGTTTTCACATGGCCTAGAAAGTTCCATGCATCGCTGGTCACCTTTACTGAGCTCCTGTGGTGCTTAATTGAGCCCAGCAGGTTCTGGATTCCAAGAGTGTTTTAGATAGAAGGCAAGAGGCAAGATATCCACTTCCCAGATCACACACATGGCCTCATTGCCAAGAGGGCTTCCTGCCTCAGAGACACACTGTGTTTGCAGAAATCAGTTTGGATATGTGGGGTCAAATTTCATTAGCACAAAGCTTCCCCACACCTTTAGGTTAATTTATCATGACCAGTCTTAGCTAGAATGGAGCCTAAGGTTTTCCCTGCAGTGACAGAAATTCACCTTGTCAAACTCAATATTTTGAAAAACGTTGAAGACAATGGCATTCCTCGTGCACTCGACACCCTGAACAGATTCCTAACAGGTATTTCTCTGCACAACAATTTGCATAGCTGCTAAATCTTGCCATTGATGAATCATCTCATTTTCTTGGTTCATACTTGTGTAAAAAAAAAAAAAAGATGAATAGTTATAAAAGGAGACTCACTTTTGGTGATAAAGACAATATTTAAATCCAGTGACATGTTTTCTCAAAGTTTCATGCTTGTACTAAAATTTGCACTTGTGAAACAAAAATATTACACTTCATACTGAAAACTCTATTTCACAGCACTAAAAATTTAAACACAAATGAAGCTCTCTAAGTGGCCACATAGGATGAGAAAGTGGAAGTAACTCTATTCAGTCACTCAGGCTAGCATCACTGTGCTACTGTGTTTGCTTTTTGGAACTTCTTTTTGTCACATTATGTAGAACAAGCACAGAGAACACATGAACAGAGTCCAAAGAAAACTGTATTACTCTGATTCTGCCAGTCTCACAGGAAGACTGTGAGATGGGGAATTCCTCTGTTTAACTTTCATGGAGACCGTGATGTTTATTAAAGAAGAGTACACATGTGTAAATTTGTAGCTTGCGTATATGTCATTAAAACTCTCTAGTAACCACAGCAACAACCGATAACTTCAGTTCAGTTCAGTCGCTCAGTCGTGTCCGACTCTTTACGAATCACAGCATGCCAGGCCTCCCTGTCCATCACCAACTGCCGGAGTTCACTCAAACTCATGTCCATCGAGTCAGTGATGCCATCCAGCCACCTCATTCTCTGTCGTCCCCGTCTCCTCCAGCTCCCAATCCTTCCCAGCATCAGAGTCTTTTCCAGTGAGTCAACTCGTCGCATGAGGTGGCCAAAGTATTGGAGTTTCAGCTTTAGCATCAGTCCTTCCAATGAACACCCAGGACTGATCTCCTTTAGAATGGACTGGTTGGATCTCCTTGCAGTCCAAGGGACTCTCAAGAGTCTTCTCCAACACCACAGTTCAAAAGCATCAATTCTTCGGCGATCAGCTTTCTTCACAGTCCAACTCTCCTCCCCCTTTTCTCCAGGGATGTATATTTTATCACCGACCTTGTTTAGAATCACCAGTTCGTGGTGAACGTAGAAGCAGACGGATTTTAGTCAGCTCAATCCCTCATTTCAGGCTTTCTGCAATCAGTGCACTTCCTCCCCTCCTCACCACATGGCTTGTACCTGAATCAGATTCTGTCCACCTGCCCTGACCATCCTGTAAATCAGAGAATGAAATCACTCTACAGAGTATCTTGATGTCTGTTATGATTATATCTGGCAATCCCAGATTTAGTATGGTTTTTACAGACTTGTGTGAACACACATGATTGTTACAGACTTCAATGAGCACCATGTTGTATGATTGTTATGGACTTGCATGAACACCATATTGCATGATTGTTATGGACTTGTATGAACACCAAATTATTTGGTTGTTATAGACTTGTATGAATACATATTGTATGATTGTGTGGACTAAATGTTTATGTCCACATCAAATTTGTATGTTGGGACCCTGTCCTCAGATGGAGTGCTGTTAGGAGGTGAGGCAGTAGGGTTGCATGTGGCTGTGAGGGTGGAGGCCTCCTGAATGGAATTAGTGCCCTTACAACGGTCGCTAGAGAGCGACCTCTCTCGGCCTCCAGCAGGTGAAGACATGAGGAGGGGATGGCAATCTGCAACCGGCAAGTGTTCTCATCAGAACTTGACTGAACTGACCCTCAAATCTTAGACTTCCAGACTCCAGAACTATAGGAAATAATAACTGTCTGCTGCTTATAAGCCATCCAGTCTAAGTTATTTTGTTATAGAAGCCCAAACAAAGATATCAGTGTTGTTGCTTATTTTTAGTTTTCATTCTATTTGTCTAATTATTTCAAGTAGAACCTGCAGTTTAACTCTAGTGGGTAAACGTGACTTCATAACAGAAATGCATGCCTTCTTGTGGGAGGGTGTTTAGGATAAGACTCAGTGAGTCCCAGAAAGCTACATTTAGTCTTGTATGCCAGGCAATAATAAAGCGACTAAAGTAATGAAGCTTACAAAGGCTTATGGAGAAAAACAGACACCATCAGGCATTTGAAACTACAACAGCCATGAGGAAATCATGTAATTCCATCTTCCCCATCAGCACTCTGGGTGCTAATGTGTGCATTTTGCCAAAGGCCTTAATCATGGCTAAGTGAAATCAAGACTACTCCCTTACCACCTCATCAAAAAGACATCTGGGCCTTTGAATAAGCAAGGTTAAAAGCTCAGGCGTTCGGAGACTTGGTAGGCATGAATGTCAGCCCTTGCTGGGTTTGCCACAGCCTCATTGGAGCCACTGACAGTGTAACAGCCCTGTGGTTTGCAGCTGAGTGCTGTCACAGCCCTTGCCATGGTGTCCCGGGGTTTTCCTCGTTGATGACTCTTAGCTGTTCTGCAAACACCACCAGGCGTCTGGAAGTGATGGGGAGATACTGAAGCCAACCTTTCCCAGCGGACAGGAAAGAAAGGGAAGCCGAGAGCTTCCTCAGCCATCACTCGGCCATTAAACAAAGGGCCTGGTCGAGACACGACTGCATTGACCTTGTTTGGATGTGTGTCTGATTTTACTCTAGCTATTACCCTAAATGTTTGCTTTCCTTTAATTCTCCAAACATTTATGAGCAAGGACAACACTCTAAGGGCTTCCCTGGTGGCTCAGTGGTAAAGAATCTGGCTGCCAATGCAGGAGATGCAGGTTCAATCCTGGGTCGGGAAGGTCCCCTGGAGAAGGAAATGGCAACCCACTCCAGTATTCTTGCCTGGAGAATCCCATGGACAGAGGAGCCTGGTGGGCTACAGTCCATGGGGTTGCGAAAGAGCTGGGTGTGACTTAGTGACGAAACAACAAAAACAGGAACAGTCTAAATATGCAGATATGTATCTGCCATGTAGGCAAACACATTATTTACCTCTCAGAGTATTAGGTTAACCTTTATGGTTTGGAGGGAGAAAAAAATATAATGGAGAGACAGGTCTTTACAAGGAGTGTCCCCTCAAAGTGATGTCCTGAAATGTCAGAGACCTTGACAGTCAGGTGAGCTAGGACCCCGTGTTCCTTTCCCCCAACAAAGTCAAAGCATTGCCAATTGGATTGTTGAAGTTAGAGGCCTCCTCTCGCTCCAAAGGCTGCACTTGACCGTAAGGGTTTCTTAGAATTCCTGAGTCCTGACGGCAGGGAATTTTCTCCTGCCACCCTCGTTGATTCCTCTCTGCTTCAAGAGTTTCTCTTGCTCTAATTAAATCGAGTTTAACAGGTTTGAGACCATGATGTCCAGCAGCTGTTCAGCCAGAAACACAAAGAGTGATGAAGGGCACAGAGAATGGCTGCATTAAACGAGTCTCTGTGTTAGAGGCAAAGATATCGATTCTGTTTCTGTTTTTCCAGAAGTAGAACTAATCAGCTGCTGTGGGAACACAGTTAGACAATTCTACCTCTTAGGAACCTGTGGAAGAATGAATAAGCTGGATCGGCTGCCGCCATGGTCTTCAGCTCATTGGATACATGTCCACGGGCATGAGCAGGGGTCCAAATGATGCTGACCCGTAGCCACGTCACCAAGGGTGGTAGTTCCTGATTGTCTGTTTCTATCTGTCATTATTACTACTATTTGCATTGAGAGCATCCTGAAAGCGTTTATAAAAATGATGTCCTGTGTGGGCAAAATGAGTCTTATTTTATTGATGGAAGATGAGGCTCAGATATGTGGAATAATTCATTTAATTCTTCCATGCTGCTGCTGCTGCTGCTGCATCACTTCAGTCGTGTCCGACTCTGTGTGACCCCATAGACGGAAGCCCACCAGGCTCCCCCTTCCCTGGGATTCTCCAGGCAAGAACACTGGAGTGGGTTGCCATTTCCTTCTCCAATGTGTGAAAGTGAAAAGTGAAAGTAAAGTTGGACACAGATAAAAAATATTATCTCTACATGATGAAGGGTGTGAGCTCCGCCCTCGGCCAGTTTGGTTCAGTCTCAACGACTCCATTGGCATCGTATAAGACCCCAGGCAAGCTACACAACCCTCTGTTTTAGTCCTCATTGGTATGATAAAGTCATTGAGAAGATTAAATGAGGTAACACAGGAATGAGCTAGCAAGACTGCCTAGCACGTGGTAGTCTCCTTCATCTCCCAGGATGAAGCTGGAGTTGCGAGAACAGAGTCACCAGCATCCTGAAACCACTGCTTTGAGACAGTGAATTTGATGCAAGCGACTCTGTCATTTGGATGGAGACAAAATATTCAATACAAAAATGACTCCAACTTTTAAATGTTATGCCATTTTATTGTAGCTGAAACACTTGCCATGAGCTCTGCCCTCTGCACCAGATGTTAATTACACAGTCCAGCACCGCTGGCTACAGGTGCCGTGCTATAGGGTGGACTCTGAAGCCTAGGCATCTTGTGTATCAGGACCACAGCTGTCGAAACTCCCCAGATCCCCTTCCCTGAGCCCCTGGCAACCACCATTCTACTCTGTTTCTGTGAATTTGACTAGTTTAGCTCTCTCCTGTACTGAGTCCTGTGGGAAGCATTCTCAGCCTTACGTGACCTCCAGCATCCTGCACACTCCTGGGGCTGGGGTCAGGATGGGAGGAAGACAGACAAGGCTCAGAGTGAAGGCGGGGGTGGTGGTGCCAGTTCTGCCCACCGCTTGGTATTTTGACATATCGAAGTGGCTGGCAATGTATTCCTATTTCATGTTATGAAATAAGTTTCCAAGTCATTTTAAGGCTAAAATCCCATGTTTGTCTGAACTATTTCCAAGTGTGTACTTGAACTATTAATGAAGAACTACTTCAAAGGAGTAGATGCCCACAAGTCAGCTTGGAAGAATTGGCCTTATTTACCTGTTCCAATTTTCTGTGATCAAAAAAAAGAAAACAATCTATAATCTAAAAAGTAGGCACAAAGGCCCTGAATGCTCCTTTCTGACAATCAGTATATCTTTCTAGCAGCTACTCCAGGTCTAAGTCCTTACTTTATCTCTGTAACCCTTCTTCCGCTGACTTTTTCTGTTGAAATTCTTCTTTTCTTCTCAACTCACCTCAAATTCTAGTCACATGAAACTCAAGAGAAAATTTTTAAATTAAGAAACTTTAGAGTAAATCTTATAAACCAATATATCCCAACTGTATTCCTCTAGACACTAGTTAGTGTATTCAAAAAAAAAAAAAAAAGGAAAGGATTTGGTGGTCATATAAAGTTTAGGGAACACTGAGTATTACTTTTTCCTCCTGGGAGACTGCCAGGGCTCATTCTCACATTAAAAATTCTAAAAGTCTGCAATAAAGTGGACTATCTGTTACGACAGCCTCCTGAAATACATGGCCCCAGAACCCACCCCTCCTTTACTTTTCATGAAACCTCTTAGCTTGGTTTTCTGCACAACGTGGTGCTTGGAAGCGCTTCCTCGGGGCACAAGGAAGAATCAACAGTATTGAGAGAGAAACTCATTGAGTCCTCCCACTGAGAAAGGTGGGGTGGGGGTGGGTCTGCCCTTGGTAGGGAGCCATTGCCAGTCCAAGGACTAGTGACACGGACACGGAGCAGGGTGGTATCAGCACACATGGCTAGAGGAGAATACAGGGGTGAAATATCCCCAGGCTGGCAACTGAGTGGATGGATTACAGGAGAGTTTACGCTCTCAGTGGCAACCCACTCCAGTGTTCCTGCCTGGAGAATCCCATGGACAGAGGAGTCTGGTGAACTAGAGTCCATTGAGTCGTAAAGAGTTGGACACAACTAAGCGACTAACACTCACACACACACACACAAAAACACACACATAGCAAATATAATTACCCAAATGTAAATCTGCATTAGCAATACTAACTTTAAAATAAAACTACTGGTGTATAGTTGATTTAGAACGTTGTGCTAATTTCTGCTGTACAGTAAGTGAATCAGCCACGTCTCCTCTTCTGTAGATGCTTTTCCCATATAGGCCATTGCAGAGTATTAAGTGGAGTTCCCTGTGATATACCGTAGGTTATTGTTAGTTATCTACTTTATATAAAGCAGTGTGTATATGTCCATCCCGATTTCCCAATTTACCCCTCCCTTATCCCCTGGTAACCATAAATTTGTTTTCTACATCTGTGACTCTACTTCTGTTTTGTAAATAAATTCATTTGTACCCCGCTTTTTCAGATTCCACATATGATAATCTCTAGGTTTATCCATGTTGCTGCAAATAGTATTATTTCCTTCTCTTGTTTGACTAATATCCCGTTATATACACGTGCCACATCTCCTTTACCCACCCCTTTCTTGATGAACTTTTAGCTGCTTCTATGTCCTGGCTGTTGTGAATAGGGGGCAGAATGATCTCAGGGTCAGCATGCTGAATTCAGGCAACACACACACACACACACCAAACCACATAAATGAAGAGGTTTGGGGGTAAATGGGCAGAGCCAGGCAAAGTGTGGAAGAGATTACGAGTCTGGGAAATTAAAATTGGGCTGTTACTTCATAAAATAATAATTAAAGCAGATTGCTGGCTGTGACTATTGTGTTGGGTTAAGGGACATAGGAAAATCCTCTTTTAAAAAATTCAAATTGTTTATAGTTAACCATATATGTTTGTCTCTTGAAATATATTTAATTTTTAGACCTTTTTGTTTCAATGACATTCCTGCCACAGTTCTATTTTTTTTTTAAGTCATTTTTATCCCTGTTATTTTTCCGATCCAGCTTCTTTCAGGCTGTCAGAAGCACAAGCTGCAGTGGTTATGATAGGAGAATGACGGGTGAAATGCCAGTCCTAATTAGAGACTTGATTGCTCCGTAATAAAAAAAGCTTCAATTTGATTTGGAAGGTGCTGGCTTGTCAGGTAGAATGAGTCAAATATGTCTGTACTTTCATTTCAAAATGTGACAAATGTGAATGTGCACTATTTATACTGTATTTCGTGGTTATAATTATGTGTCTGTGGAAATGACGTCCCCAGAGACAGTTGATTTTATGTTCAATCTGTATGTGCATTTGTAAAACTAATTTGCTCTCATTAAAAATTTTAAGGGTTTATTTGAGCTAAACTCAGGAGGTTTTCCTGGGTATCAAACTCACAAAATGCAAAGCAAACTGTAATTTCAGCTTTCACTACTGAGTGAGATATTCGGTGCCTGAAGCGTTGCACCAGATACTATTGTGGGGAATTTGGCTGGGCTGAAAAATAAAGAGGAGACAGACTTCCTTCCCAGAAAGTGCTTTTAAGTTTGTTTGAAAGACGGGGATGTAAAACAAATGAAAATAATGCCATTTGAACTTCTGTTTTAAGAAAAGAACATGATGTTTAGTCAATGAAATATTAATCCTGTAATAATGAGTTGACTGATTTTTCTTGTTACTCTGTAGAGATTTGGAAATCATTTCGATTATTATTGTTATTTTAAATTGCCTGTCATTTCTTCCAGTTTCTTTACTTTCACTGTTTGTAAATATACTAACTACTGATATTAAAGTTTCAACACTATCTCAAACTGTATAAATAAAGCATTTTTTCTTTGTCATTGTCAGCAGTAAACTGATCTGCTTTCAAGAAGACCTGCAGTTTCAATGTAATATTTCAAATAATTTACCTCATGTTCAGTTCAGTTCAGTTCAGTTCAGTCGCTCAGTCGTGTCCGACTCTCCGCGACCCCATGAATCACAGCACGCCAGGCCTCCCTGTCCATCACCAAATCCCGGAGTTCACTCAAACTCATGTCCACAGAGTCAGTGATGTAATTAAATCTGTTAATTTCTGTGGATGTAATTGCAATTATTAAGGCAATATTTACAAAATTTTGTTCTCATTTTTGTTTGCTCATATGATTATGAATTCGTATGTTCTCCTAGTTATGCTATAATTAATAATTCAGTGTAATATGTTAGTTTAAAGATATATTGGAATTAATTTGACTTCTTAAAATATTATTTTTAACCAATGAAGGTACAAAGAATATTTATGTCTGAAATGAATAGGTTGACTTCCTTGGCTTATGAGTGTTCCATTCCTTTGTCAGTGTTCTTTCGCTAATTTTCAGCATGACAATGATGGTAAAACAAGCTGATTCCTTTGTTTTATTTTATCCAATTTCAGAGCTCACTACCCTCAACAAGATGAAGCAATTATTTTCCTCTTTATTTGGTGTTTTCAGAGACTATTAAGCTTCTTTTGTCCACATTGGGAAGCAAAGTAATTTTCTATTCAAGGTATTTCTGCTTCTCAGCAATGCATTTTTCATTAGAGTCAGTTCTGTTCTTCTGGAAGTCACTTTTCAGCAGCCCCAGCTGTGGCCAGAACATGGTCCAGAGCACGGACAATGGAGAAATAAAGTCAAAGCAATGATTGTCACAAAGACGTCACAGTTAATCCTGATGACAATATTGAGTTGCTTTCAGGTTTGAGTTTAGAGGAGGGTACATGATTAGACACAGGGTGGGGACTGCATTTTGAACCAACAGCAGTTGGAGGAGACGGAACTTGGTCACATCGCAGGCCCACACCAGCAACGAGGATGAACCCATGAGGCTAACATAGCATTGTCCACCGAGTCTGGAGCATAGACAGAGGTAGTGGGGAAATAGCAGGGCCCTGAGAAATGCCGCTGGCAAAGCAGCAAGGACCTTCGAAGAACCTGCCAGGAGACCAGGGTATAGACACCGGCTAGGAGGAGACCAGGAACCAAGGGAGGGAGAACATTCCAGAAAGACATCAATACCAGTGCAGCAGAGGGGCACTGCAGAGAACAATGTGCCTTGAATTTTATACTCGCACATCACTGCTAACTACTGCTGGAGTTACCCCAGTGGTGTGTCAAGGGCGAAAGGCAGAGCCCAGTAAGGAGGACAGTGAGGATTGATGAGCAACAGGGACTTACCACAGAACAACTTTGTTAATAAAAACCTGCAACAGAAAAGAGCCTGAAAAGGAATAAATGTATATACACACATATATGTATGTGTCGAGAAGACTCTACACATGGACATCACCAGATGGTCAACACCGAAATCAGACTGATTATATTCTTTGCAGCCAAAGATGGAGAAGCTGTATACAGTTAGCAAAAACAAGACCAGGAGCTGACTGTGGCTCAGATCGTGAACTCCTTATTGCCAAATTCAGACTGAGATTGAAGAAAGTAGGGCAAACCACTAGACCATTCAGATATGACCTCAATCAAATCCCTTATACAGTGGAAGTAAGAAATAGATTTAAGGGCCTAGATCTGATAGATAGAGAGCCTGATGAACTCTGGACAGAAGTTCGTGACATTGTACACGAGACAGGCACCAAGACCATCCCCGTGGAAAAGAAATGTAAAAAAGCAAAATGGCTGTCTGAGGAGGCCTTACAAATAGCTGTGAAGAGAAGAGAAGCGAAAAGCAAAGGAGGAAAGGACAGATATAAGCATCTGAATGCAGAGTTCCAAAGAATAGCAAGGAGAGATAAGAAAGCCTTCCTCACTGATCAATGCAAAGAAATAGAGGAAAACAACAGAATAGGAAAAACAAGAGATCTTTTCAAGAAAATTAGAGATATCAAGGGAACATTTCATGCAAAGATGGGCTCGATAAAGGACAGGAATGGTACGGACCTAACAGAAGCAGAAGATATTAAGAAGAGGTGGCAAGAATACACAGAAGAACTGTACAAAAAAGATCTTCACGATGAAGATAATCACGATGGCGTGATACTCACCTGGAGCCAGACATCTTGGAAAGTGAAGTCAAGTGGGCCTTAGAGAGCATCACGATGAACAAAGCTAGTGGAGGTGATGGAATTCCAATTGAGCTATTTCAAATCCTGAAAGATGATGCTGTGAAAGTACTGCACTCAATATGCCAGCAAATTAGGAAAACTCAGCAGTGGCCACAGGACTGGAAAAGGTCAGTCTTCATTACAATCCCAAAAAAAGGCAATGCCAAAGAATGCTCAAACTACCGCACAATTGCACTCATCTCACACGCTAGTAAAGTCATGCTCAAAATTCTCCAAGCTAGGCTTCAGCAATATGTGAACCGTGAACTTCCAGATGTTCAAGCAGGTTTTGGAAAAGGCAGAGGAACCAGAGATCAAATTGCCAACAACGGCTGGATCATGGAGAAAGCAAGAGAGTTCCTAAAAAACATCTATTTCTGCCTCATTGACTATGCCAAAGCCTTTGACTGTGTGGATCACAATAAACTGTGGAACATTCTGAAAGAGATGGGAATACCAGACCACCTGACCTGCCTCTTGAGAAACCTGTATGCAGGTCAGGAAGCAACACTCAGAACTGTACATGAACAACAGACTGGTTCCAAATAGGAAAAAGAGTACGTCAAGGCTGTATATTCTCACCCTGCTTATTTAACTTATATGCAGAGTACATTATGAGGAACGCTGGGCTGGAAGCAGCACAAGCTGGAATCAAGATTGCCGGGAGAAATATCAATAACCTCAGATTCGCAGATGACACCACCCTTATGGCAGAAAATGAATAGGAACCCAAAGATCACACGACTGAGTGACTGAACTGAACTGAACTGAACTGAACTGATGTATGTATCACTTTGCTATACACCTGAAACGATTAATAACAAAATACTATAAATCAGTTACACTTCAATTTTTAAAAAGAAAGAAAAATAAGGATTAGAGGCAACAAATATGATCAGAATTTTAATGAAAATTGACCGAGTGGTGCTTATGAGCTTTTGGCATGTGTTGTGTGAAGTGCTCATTCCCTTAGCTGCATTTGGCTCTTTGCAACTCCATGGACCATAACCCACCAGGCTCCTCTGTCCATGGGATTCTCCAGGTAACAATACCCTGGGATCGAACGTCTCTTGGCTTATCAGTTCAGTTTAGCTCAGTTCAGTCGCTCAGTCATGTCCGACTCTTTGCGACCCCGTGAATCACAGCACGCCAGGCCTCCCTGTCCATCACCAACTGCCGGAGTTCACTCAAACTCATGTCCATCGAGTCGGTGATGCCATCCAGCCATCTCATTCTCTGTCGTCCCTGTCTCCTCCTGCCCCCAATCCCTCCCAGCATCAGAGTCTTTTCAACTGAGTCAACTCGTCGCATGAGGTGGCCAAAGTATTGGAGTTTCAGCTTTAGCATAAGTCCTTCCAATGAACACCCAGGACTGATCTCTTTTAGAATGGACTGGTTGGATCTCCTTGCAGTCCAAGGGACTCTCAAGAGTCTTCTCCAGCACCACAGTTCAAAAGCATCAATTCTTCGGCAATCAGCTTTCTTCACAGTCCAACTCTCACATCCATACATGACCAAGGGAAAAACCATAGCCTTGACTAAACGGACTTTGGTTGGCAAAGTAATGTCTCTGCTTTTTAATATGCTATCGAGGTTGGTCATAACTTTCCTTCCAAGGAGTAAGTGTCTTTTAATTTCATGGCTGCAATCGGCATCCACAGTGATTTTGGAGCCCAAAAAATAAAGTCTGACACTGTTTCCACTGTTTCTCCATCTATTTCCCATGAAGTGATGGGACCAGATGCCATGATCTTCGTTTTCTGAATGTTGAGCTTCAAGCCAACTTTTTCACTCTCCTCTTTCACCTTCATCAAGAGGCCTTTGAGTTCCTCTTCACTTTCTGCCATAAGGGTGGTGTCATCTGCATATCTGAGGTTATTGATATTT